>NC_091766.1:34069454-34372484 GCF_029378745.1 Bos indicus | reverse complement strand
AAAAAGATATTCACACAAACACATCTAAGAAAATATTTGTAGAAGCATTATACGTAAGAGCCCCAAACTAGAAACAGCCTAAATATCCATCAGTTGGTAAATGTTTAACAAAATGTGACATATTTATACAAAGGAATACTATTTAGCAATTAAAAAGAAGGTACTATATATGCTATAACATGGATGAACCTTGAAAATATTATGCTAAGTGCAAGAAACCAGATACAAAAGACTGTATTGTGAGATTGCCTTTATATGCAATGTCCAGAAAAGGCAAATGTGTAAAGATAGAAAATAGATGCATGGTTACCTGAAGCTGAAGTGAGAATGGGGATTAAGGGCAAGCAGGCACTTGTGGGATGATGAAATTTTCCAAAACTGGCTTGTGGTGATGGTTGTAGAACTTTCTAAATCTACCAAAACTCATTGCACTGTACATTTATCATTATAAATTATACCCCAATGAAACTGTAAAAAAGAAAAGATAACCAACCAACAAAGGGTAAGGGATGGAGAGGTGTAAGTGACTCAAGGATGGCAACATGCTGATTATTGTTGAGGGTGAGTGATGGATAGTGAGGGCTTGTTATATTTTTCTTTCTACTTCTGTGTATGTTTGAAATTTTACATAATAAAAAAGTCTAAAGATATAAGAATAAGGGAAAAAGGCAACCACAAGCCTATTCTGTGGGTGTCAGGTAACACTTGTGATATGTATTTTACATGTGATAGTAGGGAATGTTATAGACATGCTTAGGATATAAGTTAAATCCCATTGACAGTCAATCTGTAGTATATCAAGTCCCCGTTTTTTCTTTTTTAACTTAAAGAAAAACTGAGATTATTATTGATGTACTAGATGTACAGTATTATATAAGTTACAGGTGTACTTATATAGTGATTCACAATTTTTAAAGGTTCTAGTTCACTTAAGACTATTATTATATTTTGGGGCTATATTCCTATCAAGTCATTTTTAATGTGGTAGCTCTTCCCTTTACCTCAGCAGGCACTTGAGAAAAGCATGGTGACCACAGCATCAGAAAGAAGGTTTCGTTTTTATCAGCATGTTCTGTTTAAGTAAGGGTTACACATTTTAGAGAGGATAAAGTTAAAATAGGCTTTCCGGCTCTACAGGGAACCCTCCATCTTAGAAAAGTAGACCATCTAAAACCATGTCATTTGTAATAGTTATCAATAGCTAGATTGGTTTTTTTATAGTTGAAACTTAGAAGCAATATCCCATTGCAGAGCCTGTCTGTTGTCAAAAGTGGGTAAAGAATGAGTATTGTTTTTCTTCTTTACTGTATGCTTGTGCGTGTATGTGTGCGTAGTCGCTTCACTCATGTCCGACTCTTTGTGACCCTACGGACTGTAGCCTGCCAGACTCTGCTGTCCATGACATTCTCCAGGCAAGAATACTAGAGTGGGTTGTCATTTCCTTCTCCAGGGGATCTTCCTAACCCATGGATCAAACCTATGTCTCCTGTGTCTCCTGCATTGCAGGCAGATTCCTTACCCACCAAACCACTTGGGAAGCCCACTGTATACTTGTACAAGGATCTGTTTTTAAACATCATATCAACATTCTGAAGAAGATAGCTTTTTTGTTCTTATTTTATGATGAGAAAAGTTAAGGCCAAGGAAGCTGAATAACTTACCTGAGACTGAGCAGCTGATTAATGTTCAGGCTGGGACCACCTGAGACTCTATAGATTGTGCTCTCATGGGTTTTATTCTCGTGGTTGTATTGGAACATATTTTATGTCAGAGGCCTTTCTTCCACAAACCTCAGGCTAACTTGTGTGGTGCACTCCCTCAGTGGAGTGGACATGAGGTGGATGAGAAATAGGACGAGGCATTCTTCTGGGGTGAGGCTATATATCCTCAGGGTACATGTCGATCCCTGTTATGGCAGTGACCATCCTGATTTTAGGCTGCCTCATGCTAGAAATGTCACAAATGATTCTCGAGCTTTGATTTGAAAGTGATGGAGACACATGTCTGAAAGTCAGATCCCTATATAACCATGATTATTATTTCTCACTTATTTCTTGGCTTCCAGTCCATTCTTGAACTTGCCACCCAGTTGTGTTACTTCCATGTGTAAAAAACCATCAATTAATAAACCTCATTGTCTGCAGAGTAAAGTCTGAAATCTTTAGTGTTCAGAGCTCTTCATATTTTCTTCACGCTATCTTTCTACTTTCCCTCCCACTGTTTTCCTATCAGATACCCTATGCCCATGACATCTGGTATATTCCACAGTTTGTACTCCTTTGTGTATTGTTTTGTTCCTGCTGACTATCCTTCCCTGATTCCCCCTTCTCTACTCGGCCAGCTCCTATTCAGCCTTCAAAGCCCTAGTGAAGCATCATCTCCTCTGGGAAGCCTTCTCTGATTTTTCCCTCATCAGCAATAGGCTCTTCCTTCTCTGGATCTTCATGATACTGTCTACACATCTCAATTACATGTGATTTTTGTAATTATGTATGTGCCTCAGCTCCTTCAGGCTGGAGACCTGGTGGCCCCATCTTTGTGTCTTGTCACCCACTTCTCTGTCTGGTATTTACTAGGCCCTCAGGGAATGTTGGTAGAACTAATTTTTCCACAGAAATCTGATTTACATGTTTTAAAGACTTTTACCCAATGTCTTTACCTGGAAAAAAAAAAATGGGAACTGGCCTGGAAGTATCAAGATAAGATACTTACAATGTATCAGAAATACAGCCCTATTCCTTAAGGTAAAACATATTCAAGTATCAACCAGGATGCTAATGTTCCCAGTATGCCCTCTTCCCCGCTCCAGTGTCTCGTCTAACTGTTTTTGTGGGGGAAGGTGTAGTCAAATGGGAGTCCAGGTACTGGACAGGGGGGAGAAAGATGTGCCTAAGAATTTTCCAGTTTATCATAAGAAAGAAGACACCACTTAGATTAAATAATTTCTAAGGTCCCATCAAGCTCTGAAATATTTTTCATTGTTTTAGTCTCCATCTTTTAGCAAATAAGAGAAAGGAAATTTTGGTTAATCACTCGCTAGATATTTTGAATCATAGGACCATATGTGGTGACCTATTTGGGGTCAGACTGGCCAGGTCTTTGAACTTGACCTTCAAACCATCTGTTTGAACCATCTGTATGTTCAGATCATTTGGTTCTAAGCTGTAGCTTGTGTGACTGCTTACTAGTATTTTATGGACAAGAAGATTCATGTGCTTTCATGGTGATAATCCCAATAGATTTATATTTCAGGGGAGATAGTCTAGAAACATGGAACCTTTTTATGAGAGAAAATAATTTCTAGAAACTTGAACAGTTTTTTTCCCTCCTCTGCTTCTGTATGTTTCCTGCTAGTCACTGGGTAAGTGTTACAAGTAAAAATTCACCTTTCTTTGGGAAGGATGAGCTGAAAATGATCTCTGTTTCCCTTGGAAAACTGGTTTGCAGAACTGTCAAATTATTCATCCATATTGAGTGGGAGAGCATCTGGTTTTCCATGGTGCCCCCTCCTCCTTTTTCTCATCATCATTTAGTGGACATTTTATGAGCTCACGTGGAGGGTGTTGCTCTCCTGACCATCATCTTTTTATCTGGGTTAGCTGGCTCAGTGCATTAATTTCCACTCTTAATTAACACTTTAAGCATATGAGCTAAGATGGTTCACCTACAAAAACAAATGAAAATGCCAAACTGCAAAGCAAAGCAGGTTTCCTGTCATGTGCTGGGGAGAAAATAACTCTGAACTTTCTCCCTGCCCTTCTTTTGCATCACCCTTGAAGGAGAGAGACCTCCTAGTTGGATTTCTCACTTCTCATTTCATATTTGATATTGTACATTATTATACTTTGAGCCATTAAAACTATAATTTCTGCCTTCATTCATTTGATTTTTATTATGTTTTAGAACATTGCATGGGGAGATCTACCTGTCATGCCTGCCATATCCTACTCTGCTTCTCTTCTCTGAAAAAAAAAAACCATTTCTGTGCCCGAGAGCCCTGCAAAGCAGAAACCACAAAAATGGGGAAAATTGGGGAACTGGGGCCTGGTTTCTGGGTGAACTCCTTTAGGGGAACAGCTCTGCAGCCAGAATAAACATTCCACTTTGGTAGAGATAACTACTTGGTTTTCCATTACCCACGCCAGTGAGGTCATAAAGAGTATGGTTACTTTAATGAGCATCATGTTTTGTTTAAAGTGTGTATTGCTTGGTAGAAAATGCTCAGAGTTCAGAAGCCAGAGGACTGGGTCCCAGTTAATGTTTTGTTGCCGATGATATGTTACGCAGAAAACACTTGGCCCCCTTCCTCCTCCCTCTGCCCTCTCTTGCCGTGCACAGAGTGAGGGCTGCGGGGTGGTCTTGGGTAGATGGACCTGTTCTCTGTAGGGCCAGCACCACTGTGTATCTTGACTCGAACCTCACAGCCTTCAAAGATAGGAGAAAGGGCTTTCTCTCCCATTATCCTGTGGGTGCAGGAGAGTGAAGTAAATCCAAAAAGATATATGTGCTGTGTTAGTTGCTCAGTCGTGTTTCACTCTTTGCAACCCCATGGACTGTAACCTGCCAGGCTTCTCTGTCCATGGGATTCTCCAGGCAAGAATACTGGAGTGGGTTTCCATTTCCTTCTCCAGGGGATCTTCCTGATCCTGGGGTCAAACCCAGGTCTGCTGCATTGCAGGCAGATTCTTTACCATTGAGACACGAAGGCAAAGGCTCAGTGAATGCTTGCTTCAGAGGAAAAAAAAAAAAAAACTGAGAGGAAAAACAAGTTGAATTCAATAGAAGGTCCACACAGGAACCAGAATAACCATGGGCAGAACAGGAAGCAATGGGCGGGAAGGGTGAGCCTGTTCCAGCCCTGGCACAGGCATTCCTGAGAGGGTCACCCTGCCCGTAAGTTCTGGCCCTTCACATTGTGTAAGTGAACCCAACAGTGAGGAGTAAATAGAAAATAACAGTTTCTATCACCTTGTATAATAGTTTCCCACTATTGTTTGGGGGTGAAATATTTCACCTAAGTAAATTTACTGGGTAAGTGGTTTCCACCTGTCAACATTTCAACCAGCTGAAATGGCAATGCTCTCCACTTTTCTGCCCTCTGTCTTCTGAGTATAAACTGAGGAGAGACTGCCCTCCATGTTTCTGCCTCCTGCAGGCTCTTTCTCAGACGTGAATCCCATCCTGTCTCACCCAAGCTTCAAATGCTAGAAATTGGTCCCCTGCTTTCAGGATCAAGTTCAAACTCCTTGACTTAAATATGAAAGGCCTCATTAACTGGTTCTGGTCCAACTCTCAATCTCATTTCCTTTCCCCTTTCCAGAGGCATTCTGTACTTCAGCCATTCTGAACCATTTCTTACACTTACGTATGTTATGCGTGCTAGTCACTCAGTCACGTCTGACTCTTTGCATCCCCATGGACTGTAGCCCACCAGGCTCCTCTGTTCATGGGATTTCCCAGGTAAGAATACTGGAGTGGGTTGCCATTCCCTTCTCCAGGGGATCTTCCTGACCCAGGGATTGAACCCAGGTCTTCTGAATTGCAAGTAGATTCCTAACCGTCTGAGACACGAGGGAAGCCCTTCTTACAGTTAGCTGAATTTAAGGTTTCACACATATTGTTCTTTCTGCATGGAGTGCCCACTTGCCTCATCTGCATTCCTGATGTGAGATGCTCCTAGGTGTATCCTCCTCTTCTCAGCCCCTAACTCCCCCACATAAATAGGATGATGCCCTTCTGGATTCCCCCAGGGTGTCTTATCACAGAATTCTCTACTGTACTGTAACTATGGGTCTACTGGCCTGCCTCTCCAACAATGGTGATTATAGAATTTAGTGAGCAGTTACTAAATATTAGGTGCTTTTCTAAGAGTTTAATGTGTATTTACTCATTTCATCTTTATAGCAACATTTTTCAATAGATGCTCTTATTTTCTCTATTTTAAGGAAGAGTGAATTGAGTCACAGGACACTGTACAACTCACCCCCGGTCTTGCTGCTACTGTTGATAGAAGTAGGACCTTTTTAAAAGGCTTTTTAGCCATTTTATTTTAAACTGTTTTAGTTACAACATTTAAAAAATTAATTTATTTTTAATTTTTTGCTATGCTGGGTCTTTGTTGCTGCGCGGGGGCTTTCTCTATTTGCATCAAGTGGGTGTTACTGTTCGTCATGATTCATGGGCTGCTCATTGTGGTGGCTTCTCTTGATGCAGACCACAGGCTTTAGAGCAGGGGCTCAGTAGTTGTGGCACAGGGGCCTAGTTGCTGCACGGCAGGCGGAATCTTCCTGGACCAGGGATTGAACTCGTTTCCCCAGCATTGCAAGGAAGAGTCTTAACCACTGGACTACCAGGGAAGCCCTGAGGTAGGATTTGACCCCAAGCACATTGACTCCACAGCCTGAATCACTACACCCCCTGCCTGTCTGTAGCAACTGCACCCCTCATTAGGGAATGCAGCGGGCATGCTGTGTTTAAGGTAAAAAAAGGAATGAGTGAATGCAATTATGTGCTGAGCTTACAGAGGCCAGTTGGTCTAAAACGAAGATCTCCAGATTGTCATTTAAACATCTTCTATTTAGCTTGACTGCCTCCTCTTTGTTGGTTGTCAGTTTTTGATGTGATCCCTGCTAATCTTACCTTCAGTCAGTTCAGTCACTCAGTCATGTCCGACGCTTTGCAACCCCACGGACTGCAGCGTGCCAGGCCTCCCTGTCCATCACCAACTCCTGGAGTTTACTCAAACTCATGTCCATTGAGTCAGTGATGCCATCCAACCATCTCATCCTCTGTCATCCCCTTCTCCTCTCGACTTCATTCTTTACCAGCATTAGGGTCTTTTCAAATGAGTCAGATCTTCGCATCAGGTGGCCAAGGTATTGGAGTTTCAGCTTCAACATCAGTCCTTCCAATGAATATTCAGGACTGATTTCCTTTAGGATGGACTGGATGGATCTCCTTGCAGTCCAAGGGACTCTCAAGAGTCTTCTCCAACACCACAGTTCAAAAACATCAATTCTTCTACGCTCAGCTTTCTTTATATTCCAACTCTCACATCCATACATGACTCCTGGAAAAACCATTGCCTTAACTAGATGGACCTTTGTTGGCAAAGTAATGTCTCTGCTTTTTAATATGCTATCTAGGTTGGTCATAACTTTTCTTCCAAGGAGTAGCGTCTTTATATTTCATGCCTGTAGTCACTATCTGCAGTGATTTTGGAGCCCCAAAAAATGAAGTCTGACACTTTCCACTGTTTCCCTATCTGTTTGTCATGAAGTGATGGGACTGGATGCCATGATCTTCGTTTTCTGAATGTTGAGTTTTAAGCCAACTTTTTCTCTCCACTTTCACTTTCATCAAGAGGCTTTTTAGTTCCTCTTCACTTTCTGCCATAAGGGAGGTGTCATCTGCATATCTGAGGTTATTGATATTTCTCCCAGCAATCTTGATTCCAACTTGTGTTTCTTCCAGTCCAGCGTTTCTCATGATGTACTCTGCATATAAGTTAAATAAGCAGGGTGACAATATACAGCCTTGACGTCCTCCTTTTCCTATTTGGAACCAGTCTATTGTTCCATGTCCAGTTCTAACTGTTGCTTCCTGACCTGCATACAAATTTCTCAAGAGGCAGATCAGGTGGTGTGGTATTCCCATCTCTTTGAGAATTTTCCACTGTTTATTGTGATCCACACAGTCAAAGGCTTTGGCATAGTCAATAAAGCAGAAATAGATGTTTTTCTGGAACTCTCCCACTTTTTTGATGATCCAGCAGATGTTGGCAATTTGATCTCTGGTTCCTCTGCCTTTTCTAAAACCATCTTGAGCATCTGGAAGTTCATGGTTCACATATTGTTGAAGCCTGGCTTGGAGAATTTTGAGCATTACTTTGCTAGCGTGTGAGATGGTGCAATTGTGTGGCAGTTTGAGCCTTGTTTGGCATTGCCTTTCTTAGGGATTGGAATGAAAACTGACTTTTCCAGTTCTTATTGTCTTATTGACCTTTTCCATTCTTATTGTCTTCTTGTTTCTACACAGATAGAACTGGCTGGGGAAAAGAGCTTGTGAGGAGGGGCTAGAATGATGACTGCTGCAGAAGACAGTGATGGCCTTTTGTAAACTTGTGGCCCTCCCTGACCCACAGGGAAACCCTTCATGATGCAGCCAAAGTCCCCAGAGCCTGAACTTAGGAATCCTTATCATTATCTGAGTACAGTGTAGTACTCACTGATAATGTGTAGTCAACAGAGTTACCGTCTTATTGGCGATGTTGTGAAATCAAAGACCCTGATTACAGGAACTCATTCTTCTCAGATGAAACTAATTATCCCTGTTTTCTCATAATTTCCTTTTAATAAACTGATAGTATCCTTTTAGAAATTATTTTAAATGATCTTCTGTACCAGTCTTATAGCACATGTTTCCCTTTTGGATGTTTCCACAAACAAGACAACACATCTCTGTTTAATGCAAATTGATTTAAGTGATACCTTCTCCTAACTTCTAACCCGGTGTTGGAAACTGTGCTGCACCAGAACAAAGAAGTCCGGAAGGAAAGGGGAGGCGAAAATTATCATTGAAAGAGTACATATAATTAAATCATTTACAAGTAAGTCAATGTAATATGCCTTCTATCATGATATAAAGAGAAAAATAATGCCACATTATTTTTGCTTAAAGGGAGGGGGCGGTAAATGTAAATCTTTACATTCCAAGCTGTAACAACAGAGATGGAGGCATTTGAAGTGTAAGTTCTGGCGCTGTGGGCCACTAGGTACAGGCTCCCCCTGTGAACAGAATTTAAGTAAGCTGATTTGCAAAAGAAAATGGAAGGTCTGAGGAAATATAGAGTATTTAAAATATTTTCTTGATCATCATTTTAGGAGTTCCTCCCCTCAAAAATGAACTTAGTTTTCAAGTGGCCATTTTCTTAATTGATTAAATTGGGTAGGGGGAGAGTATACTTTGTCATCAGGGAATGAAATTTCTGAATGTTTGCTTTAATCTCAAAGATTTAGGTCCTTCATCTCAGAATAGTATTATCAATTCTTATTTTTCTGTTTCATTTTGCTTTTATTTATTTTTTTCATTTCCCTTTTTTCTTTTCAATTCTAATCTTGAAAATCGTTTGGAATAAAATTTTTTAAACTGTAATACTTCTAATCTATTTTTTATGTGTTGTAAAGGATACCCACCTTATGTGAATATATTCAGGTCGTGGTAGCTCAGGCCTCTGCTGGACTGCTATTGGGAACATCTTTGCCTTAGACCTGGGTAGGCCAGAGAATTACTGCCTTCCCCCCAACCCCCGCCACCTTAGTAATCCCGAGGATGGAGGACCTTAAGGTGAGAATCACTGCCCTGAAGTTTCACCTTCTGAGGGTTCCACAGGGACCTAGCGTACCTGTGCTCAGGACCAGTGCTGGTCCTTCCAGTTGCCATCCTCTGCTGGTGTGGTCAGCTGTGGCCAGACTCAGCCTCCCACCCCACACCTGCTGCTTTCTCCCTCAGAGAACACTTTCTCTGCTTTGCTGCTCTATCTTCCCAGAGGGCAAGACTTCCTCTGAGTTCCCAACCCTTTCCCCACCCCGACCCCTGCCTGCCCCACCAGTCTTCCAGCATGAAGACCAAGCTAGAGCTTTTGGCAGTACTTGCCTCAGTGATCAGAAAGGAAGAAACATTGCTATGTGCTCAGGATTTCTTAGTGAACTTCCCTCTTCTTCGATCCTTGCTTTTCATTTCTTGTAAAATAAAAAATCTCCTGGGGGTGGTTTCCCCAAAAGAAATAACCTGTCCCAGTGGTTGTCCAAGCCACTACTTTTTAGGAACCTGCAACTACTTATAGGTGGTTTGTTTTGTTTTTATTTGGAAATAGTATGTGTTCCAGGAAACACCTCAAACCTTAAGAAAGAATGTAGGATAAAGTAAAATAAAACAAAGAAAATATCTTTTGCTTCCCTTGTGTTATAATTAGAAGTAATTTTCTAGAAAATTGTTATGCATGTTCAAGCATGTGTATTAATATGTACCACTCTATTTCATGGATTCAAAGATGCCATTGCTTGTACACCAATTTCCCAGATGTTAAGACATGAAGAAATGTGCATTTTACAGTCAATAATATATAGAATATTACTCTTAAAACTGAGACCTTTCTTTTTTCACACATATTCAATATCTCGAGCATCAGTCCGTATTAGCATTTTTTTATGTCATGGTATTCTACATTCCAATCTATATTCACATACAGCTGTGCATATGTGTGCTTGTGTGCTGAATTGTGTCCGACTCTTTGCGACCCTATGGGCTGCAGCTTGTCAGGCTCTTCTGTCCGTGGGATCCTCTAGGCAAGAATAATGGAGTGGGTTGACATTTCTTCCTCCAGGCGATCTCCCTGACCCAGGGATTGAACCTGCGTCTCCTGCATTGTAGGCAGATTCTTTACCACTAAGCCACCTGGGAAGCCTATTCAAATACATATTCTGTATTTCAAATCCACAGCTGTATCATGATTTAAGAATTTTCTTATTGTTGAACATTCATGGTTTTATAGGTTTTCTATATCAGTTTTTATAGAAACAGATTCTTGAATTTATTTTTATTTTTTTAATTAAATGAAAGAGTCTTTAAATTCTATAGTGTTTTATAGTTTTCAAAAGTTTCACACACATGATTTCATATAATCCCATAATAACTATTCCTCCACCTTTATATTGCCCATCCTCTCTCCTCTCCCCACTGGTAACCACTAGTTCTCTATATCTGTGGGTCTACTTCTTTTTTGTTTTATAAATTGTTTGTTATCTTTTAGATTCCACATATAAATGGTATCATGCAGTGGAATATAGGTTTTTATATTCCAGTTAATGCTACAGTAAACCTCTTTGTTTACATGTCACTGTATTCAAGCAGTTATAAGTTTCTCAGAGTAAATTGTTGGGTCGAAAGGTATGCACCTTCATTATACTTTTTTTTTTAGTGCAACTTTTATAAAATTCTTTTAATAGCTTCTGTGTTTTCAGCGTGAGGAAGGAGTCAAACAGCCTGTTGCATAGCTTCTGCTAGTGATCCCCTGTCAAGAAAACCTGGAAAGATGGATAGACACATCTAATTAAGCATCTATATTTATCCATTCATGGGCTTCCCTGGTGGCTCAGACGGTAAAGAATCAGGCTGCAATGCAGGAGACCCAGGTTCAATCCCTGGGTCCCTGGAGAAGGGAATGGCTACCCTCTCCAGTATTCTCACCTGGGAAATCCCATGAACAGAGGAGCCCGGCAGACCACAATCCATGCAGTCACAAAGAGTCAAATGCAGACTGAGCAACTAACACTTTCACATTTTTTTTTTTCACTTTCACTGTAGTCTTTCATTCTGAGGTGCCTGTTTTTTCATTTTTAACAATTCTAATTGGAGATGTGTTATAATGTTGTAGTCCTTCCCCTGTAACTCCTGCTATTAAATTGTATATCTTAACAATCAATTGAATCAAAATAGGATATATTTTAGTGTGTGTGTGTGTATACATATGTAGATACACTTCAAGACTTACTTGGAAATGATTCCTATTCTGATTTAATGATGAAAATGTAGTTGTTATTTTCCCGCTGAAGCAGCCTTGCCACTAACCAGAGTTTTACAGCTGCACTGTGTTTATCTAGCATCAGCTACTCCTCCCCTTTAGAGTCTGCACATGTAATTTAAAAACATTCATTTCCTGAAGAGTACCTTCTCAAGGAAAAATCAAATCACAAACAGTACCTTGAGAAATGCTAATACCATTTCACTTAGAGTTAAAGCCTTTAGAAGTTGATTCCAACCTCCTTAACTTACAGAGGAGGAAACTCATGACTTAACACATGTTATCTTGGGCATCTTGCCCGACTGATAATTGACAGTAAAATAATATTATTAAATGAATACGGCGGAGCTTGAAGGCATTCTTGAGTCATGAAATGACAGCTTTGGTGCAAATGACAGCCTTTCCTCCTGACCTGCTGACGTACTCACAAATATTCTACCTGCAAACATTTTTCAGGGTAATCTGCATCATTTCTTAGGAGCTTGGCGTTGGCGAGCCTGGCCCCTCACACTTGTTTCTCGCTTTCTGCTTAATTCATATAAATCTCCTGTATTTTCCTGTGTAGCGCTCTTCCTCCACCTTTATTTTTGTAGCTTCCTAGCTGGTGTGCAGCGTATCATACAGGCTGCCCTCTCCTGACTTCTGGCGCCACAAGGCTTCCAGTACATCAGAAGTGGCATTGTGAGTAGGTCTTAAACAGTTGGCACTTAATAAATGTTGTTGATTGTCTTAGCTTTTTTTTGGTCTCTCTTCAGACCGTTTCAGTAGTGCACTGGCAGGGTATCTGAGCCAGTGTACTCCTCTGTGCCCCATAGAAGTTGATGTATTTTCTTTCCAGCGATTGATCATTTACCTAGTCAAAAGGCAAAAGCAATCTTGCACGTGTATAATAAAATTGTTAAAACTACTTTCTTGTTATCTGTCACCCGGTATGCAAGGAGACAGTTATTTACATTTTCAGTTGCTTTTTGTGAAACAAAGATCAAAGACCTCTTCTGCAGTTTCCTCCTCTACTTAAACCAGAGCTTCCTTCCTCTGTACTAAAAGCCTTGGTAACATGCATTAGTATTAGACTTTCTCACCCTGAGTGGCAGATAATAATTTTTGCTGGACCAAGATTACACGTGGCCACTTCATCTGTGGGTGCCCCTGTATTTCTGAATGGAAGCCCTTGCAACACATTTAGAGGCCTATGAAGAAGTATATTTTGTTTTTATTTCTTTCAGGGAGAAAGACTTTATGGGGGTGTGTCTCACTAATTTTCAGTCTTTTTCTGGTTATGGACCCTTCTGAGCATCTGATAAAAGCTTGAGGTGGGTGAGGCTTGGTAGCTCAGGACAGCCATGGTTCATTTCAGCACTTCTCTGAAAGTGATTCCCTTTCAACTGCTGTTTAAATAATATGTTAACAAGATGACTCCTCAGGATAATGAAAAGATAACAGTACAGGATTTACGGTCAGAGCAAGGGTGGGTACTTCTACACATGATTAAAGCATCAGTGTTCAGACTGTTGGAGGTGGAAAGGAGATCAAGGGGGGCATTTGGTGACCCTCCCACAAAAGGCAAGCACCCCACTCTCAGGACATTCTGATGCCCCCAGAGCCCACTCAGGTGCTCTTAGGGGTCTGCAGGCCTCAGATTGGGAAGTTCTGCTCTCAGGCTTGATGGCAATTACTTTCTTGGGTCCAAGAAACCTGGAGTGGGGGGGCGGCTGAAAGCATGAATTTCAGCTCATGCTTCCCAGGTGTGAGGCCCTGCCAGTCAAGTTGCTGCTGCTGCTGCTAAGTCGCGTCAGTCGTGTCCGACTCTGTGCGACCCCATAGACGGCAGCCCACCAGGCTCCCCTGTCCATGGGGTTCTCCAGGCAAGAGTACTGGAGTGGGATGCCATTGCCTTCTCTGGCCAGTCAAATTACTTCACTTCTTTTAAGTCACTGTTTTCCCACTGAAAGTGGGAAGAAATAAAACCAGGCACACAGGAGGGTGGGAGGCCTAACAGGGATGCCATGAATAAAGCACCTGCCACATTCAGCTGGTGGCTCTTCTTTTCTCTTTCTCCATCCATCTTTGGTTTCTTTTGTGGGGAGTTTTCTTCCCTAGGAGATAGATTTCACAGAGTAACAGAAATCACTAGCTGTACTGAGGCTGTTCTCAGAGCTCCAATGCCTTTGCAGAGGTTGGGAAATGGATGTCACTCTCTAACCCCCCACCCCACTTCCCCATCCTCCCCCCAGGACCCTGCCACCAAAGACACCCCTGGGGGCACTGCACCAAGACCAGAAAGGCAGTGGGGCCATCCTCAGAGGACCCCGAGGGGAGGAGGGAGGGAGCACAGTGCTCATTGACCAAAATGGAACCTCCCTCTCAGACAGTAACAACCATGGAGACCCTCTGATGGGGAAGGTAAGGCAGGACAGCGCCCCCTGAGGACTCCAGGACAGCTCTCCACAGTGGAGGGAAGGAAGGTCCCAGAAAGCTTGGAGAAGGCAGAGAGACAAACGTGGCTTGGGCCAAAGACTGGTCTTAAACCTGATGACTGCTCCGAGAGCAGGGCTTTGTCTTTCCCTTCCTTCTTTTCCTTCTCCTTTCCTTCAAGACCAAAAAACCCTATACCCCCAAACCTTAAATATTCCTGGCTTTGTTTGGTGTTCATTTTAAAGGGAATTAAAGGAGGAGAAGGGGGTGACAGCAGATGAGATAGTTGGATGGCATTACCGACTCAATGGACATGAGTTTGAGCACTCCAGGAGATAGTGAAGGATATGGAAGCCTGGTGTGCTGCAGTCCATGGGGTCGCAAAGAGTTAGACATGACTTAGCGACTGAGCAACAACAAAGGAGGAAGTGGTGGCATGGATCTTGAAAGATTAAATGAGTATGACCCTAATGCACGAACACTTTTATATCAATGTGAGGAGGAAATAAGGCGATTAGCAAAAGTGGAGTATAATTAGTAAGGAATGTGGATGAAAGGACCTTGTGAGTGTTCATTCAAGAAGGAGGAATGAAGTTCAGGTTTGTGGAGTTTGAGTGTTCATCAGAGAAATAAAAATATCTATCTGGGGGAGGAAATAGCAACCGACTCCAGTGTTCTTGCCTGGAAAATCCCATGCACAGAGGAACCTGGTGGGCTACAGTTCATAGGATCAGAAAGAGTCGGACACAACTGAGTGAGCACAAACAAACAACAAAAATACCTAAAGCCTTGTGGTCCTTTTGAGGTTCAGCAGAATGCTTCATCAATTGTTTCTCAAGGACGATTGCAAAGTATGGAACTGGCTTCCTTCTTGCAAAGTATTGATTGATTCTTCATCCATCATATCCTTGAACCACTTCTTCCCTCTTTGAATTCTTTTTCTTCTACATCCTTTGTATTTCTTTCTTTCTTTCTTTTCTGGACTCTTTGTTGTGCTTTTGTAAAATAGATTTAGCCTCATAATATGGACTGTTGAACATAGCACTGAACGATAACCTTATAACTCAGAATTGGTGTAAACTTATTTCTTATCTAGAACATTTTGAGTGGGAACCCAGGCATTAGGTTTATCAAGGTGGAAATCGAAGTCCTAGATCTGTGTGTTTTGGGATGTTCAGTTCAGTTCAGTTCAGTTGCTCAGTTGTGTCCAACTCTTTGCGACCACATGAATCGCAGCACGCCAGGCCTCCCTGTCCATCACCAACTCCCGGAGTTCACCCAAACTCATGTTCATCAAGTCGGTGATGCCATCCAGCCATCTCATCCTTTGTCGTCCCATTCTCTTCCTGCCCCCAATCCCTTCCAGCATCAGGGTCTTTTCCAATGAGTCAACTCTTCTCATGAGGTGGCCAAACTATTGGAGTTTCAGCCTGAGCATCAGTCCTTCCAACGAACACCCAGGACTGGTCTCCTTTAGGATGGACTGGTTGGATCTCCTTGCAGTCCAAGGGACTCTCAAGAGTCTTCTCCAACACCACAGTTCAAAAGCATCAATTCTTCAGCACTCAGCTTTTTTCACAGTCCAACTCTCACATCTATACATGACCACTGGAAAAACCATAGCCTTGACTAGACGGACCTTTGTTGGCAAAGTAATATCTCTGTTTTTTTAATGTGCTATCTAGGTCGGTCACAACTTTCTTTCCAAGGAGTAAGCATCTTTTAATTTCATGGCTGCAATCACCATCTTCGGTGATTTTGGAGCAACAAAAATAAAGTCTGACACTGTTTCCACTGTTTCCCCATCTATTTCCCATGAAGTTTTGGGATGTTACTTTCTACTTACCTGATAGAGTTTGATGACCCAGGGTTGGAGGGCAAGTGGGCAAACATGGGAATTTTTCAAATACTATTTATACATTTCTCAAATACTATTTATAAGATTGCAGATTACAACTTTCTGGGGAACAGTCTGACGATATGTATCAAAATTTGAAATATGTATACCTTTTGATCCTGCCATCCCACTCCTAAGAACTCATTTTTTTTTCTAGGAATCCATTCTTAGGTAACAATTGGACACATGCAGAAATATGTTAGGCTCAAATGTATTCTTATGATATCCACTGCAATATTATATGTAACAGAAAAGAATTGGAAGCAGCCTAAATGATCATTAACCAAACCTAGTTCATGCATTGGAGAAGGAAATGACAACCCCCTCCAGTGTTCTTGCCTGGAGAATCCCAGAGATGGGGGAGCCTGGTGGGCTGCCGTCTATGGGGTCGCACAGAGTCGGACACAACTGATGCGACTTAGCAGCAGCAGCAGCAGCAGCAGCAGTTTAACTAAAGGGCTTCCCCGGTGGCTCAGGTGGTAAAGTATCTGCCTGCAATGCAGGAGACCCAGGTTTGATCCCTGGGTTGAGAAGATACTCTGGAAAAGGAAATGGCAACCCACTCCAGTATTCTTGCCTGGAGAATCCCATGGACAGAGGAGCCTGGTGAGTTAAATTAGTTATGAAACTTCTACTTGGTCAACTAGTGTTGAGCCATGACAGGAAGGAAAAAGACCTATATATTCACTTTGAAAGATAATCATAATATATTATTGAATTCCAAACTAATGTGTATGATACGTTTTAGGTAAGAGTAAAGGCATTGAGGCAAGGAGTAGACATGCTTGTTTGGCATTTAAAATTTGGAAAGAGGGAGGCGGGTGAAACCCTTGAAGGTTGTCAGAGGAACAAACTTCCAGTTATAAGATGAATACATTCTGGGGATGTGAAGTACACATCATGGTGCCTGTAGTTAATAATACTGTATTGTGTGTCTGAAAGTTGCTAAGAGACTAGATTTAAGAAGTTCCCACCATTAAAAAAAAAATGCAACTGTGTGAGATGATGAATGTGTTGAGTAACCTTACTGTGGTAATCATCTTGTAATCTGCACATTTATGAAATCAGTATGTTGTACATCTTAATGTAGTACAATGTATATATCAATTATATATCAATAAAACTGAGGGAAAATTTTAGAAGGAAAGAACAAATGTTATCAGCGATTCTAACTGGGGAAAGATAGGGGAAAATGCTATGGTTTGGCACAGCAGCTTGAGCTAGAGTCTGTATTTGTTGTTGTTTGGTTGGTTTGTTTTTTAAATTACTTGTTATTTGAGCCAGGGTTTGAAAACAGGGATCTGGATTCATATATCATGGCCCTGCTCTTTCCTAGAGTTGTGACTTTGACATTGTACTTAACCTCTGTTCCTCTGGGCCATGGAACTCATCATGGCTCTGACCTCATTTTGTGAGGATTAAAAATCAGATGAAAAAAAATGAAATACTTAGTTCAACACTTGGCACATAATATATAGTAAGTGTTAAGCCTACGGTAATTTTTATAAAGAAAATATTTTACTTCTTTCATTACAGAGAAAGGAAAGCTATTTCGTGGGAAGTGGTAGTTCGTTTTAGAAGCTTAAGTAATATTCTCAGGAACTAGAATGTAACCGCCAAAGGGGACAGATTTGTTAATAGGGCAGAGTAAGAACTTGTCAGCTTTGTGAAATCCGAATGTGAAAGAATATCAAAGGGCAGAGGGAACCTAAAAGCAAATGGGATAAAGTTCTGTAAGCACTAAATAGGATACGAATCTTTAAAGAGAAGTTAAAGTTAATTGGAACAATCTGTACTTGGAAAAAAAAACTATTCAATAAAAACCAGGATAAATACTTGTTTTGATTGTCACTATAATCTTTAGCTTCAATATTAAAAGGGATTAAATATGTTGAAAGGATATTATATAAGGTAAAAAATGGTTGACAGTACTCCAGAAATTTTCCGTAACAATTGCATAAGAAGTGAGAGCTTTGTATTTGTCATTTTTCTCATTGATAATTAGTTCAAGGTTGAGAATTTAATTTGACTTTAAAGTTATGTAAAAGTTCCAAAGAAAATTATTTTCCACTTATTTTAAAAGTCCACTTAAAAAAAAAAATTAGCCACAGTCTCAAAGGATTTTCATGAAAACCTTAGAGACCATTGGAAGTCTCAGAGTGCTCAGCTTTTAAATTGTGCAAGGCTTGGAGCAAATGTCATCTGGATCAAGGTGAGGTTGGAAGGCAAGCGGAGAGCAGGGAGATCATCATGGCCAGACCTGCCAGGGTGCTGAGGCTTCCTGAAGGATCTCATAGTAGGCACAGGTTTTACCATTTTGTTTTATTCCTTACGTGTCCTACAATAGGGGACGGTACATTTACTGAAGTTTGATACACTGTAGAATATGGTAGCTGCCTTATTAACCTGTGGTTGATTAATAGAATTCTCAGCACCTTTAATAACTTCATTAAAGTACAGACAGTGTATGCTATTTTTCTTTTTTCCCAGTCTTACTGAGATATAAGTGGTATCTAAGACTGTGTAAATTTAAGGTGTTCAGTGTACTGATTTTATATATGTATGCATTGCAAAATGATTGCCATGATAAGCTTAGATAATGCATTCATCATGTCACATAGGTATAATTTTTTCCCCTGTGGTGAAAACATTTAACATCCAATACAGTATGGTTAAATTTAGTCACCATGCTGTATATTACATCACCATGATTCATTCATCTTGTCACTGGAGATTTATACCCTTTGATTCAGTTCAGTTCAGTTTAGTCGCTCAGTCGTGTCTGATCTCTGCGACCCCATGAATCGAAGCATGCCAGGCCTCCCTGTCCATCACCAACTCCCGGAGTTCACTCAGACTCATGTCCATCGAGTCAGTGATGCCATTCAGCCATCTCATTCTCTGTCGTCCCCTTCTCCTCCTGCCCCCAATCCCTCCCAGCATCAGAGTCTTTTCCAATGAGTCAACTGTTTGCATGAGGTGGCCAAAGTACTGGAGCTTCAGCTTTAGCATCATTCCTTCCAAAGAAATCCCAGGGCTGATCTCCTTCAGAATGGACTGGTTGGATCTCCTTGCTGTCCAAGGGACTCTCAAGAGTCTTTTCCAACACCACAGTTCAAAAGCATCAATTCTTCAGTGCTCAGCTTTCTTCACAGTCCAACTCTCACATCTATACATGACCACTGGAAAAACCATAGCCTTGAATAGATGGACTTTTGTTGGCAAAGTAATGTCTCTGCTTTTTAATATGCTATCTGGGTTGGTCATAACTTTTCTTCCAAGGAGTAAGTGTCTTTAATTTCATGGCTGCAGTCACAATATGCAGTGATTTTGGAGCCCCAAACAATAAAGTCTGATACTGTTTCCACTGTTTCCCCATCTATTTCCCATGAAGTGATGGGACCAGATGCCATGATCTTCGTTTTCTGAATGTTGAGTTTTAAGCCAACTTTTTCACTCTCCATTTTCACTTTCATCAAGAGGCTTTTGAGTTCCTCTTCACTTTCTGCCATAAGGGTGGTGTCATCTGCATATCTGAGGTTATTGATATTTCTCCCAGAAATCTTGATTCCAGCTTGTGCTTCTTCCAGCCCAGCGTTTCTCATGATGTACTCTGCATAGAAGTTAAATAAGCAGGGTGACAATATACAGCCTTGATGTACTCCTTTTCCTATTTGGAACCCATCTGTTGTTCCATGTCCAGTTCTTTTTTTTTTTTTTTTTTATTCAAAATATTTATCTTTTTATTTATGTTTTGATATTTTCATTCTCATTCAATAAATTCATCCATATTCTAAGGATATACAAATAATCATTTATTTTGTTTTCTGAAACTTTTTTTTAAATTTAATTTAATTTTATTTTTTTTTCTAATTTTATTTTATTTTTAAACTTTACATAATTGTATTAGTTTTGCCAAATATCAAAATGCATGTCCAGTTCTAACTGTTGGCTTCCTGACCTGCATACAGATTTCTCAAGAGGCAGGTCAGGTGGTCTGGTATTCCCATCTCTTTCAGAATTTTCTACAGTTTATTGTGATCCACACAGTCAAAGGCTTTGGCATAGTCAATAAAGCAGAAATAGATGTTTTTCTGGAACTCGCTTGCTTTTTGCATGATCCAGTGGATGTTGCAATTTGATCTCTGGTTCCTCTTCTTTTTCTAAAACTAGCTTGAACATCTGGAAATTCATGGTTCACGTATTGCTGAAGCCTGGCTTGGAGAATTTTGAGCATTACTTTACTAGTGTGTGAGATGAGTGCAATTGTGCGGTAGTTTGAGCATTCTTTGGCATTGCCTTTCTTTGAGATTGGAATGAAAACTGACCTTTTCCAGTCCTGTGACCACTGCTCAGTTTTCCAAATTTGCTGGCATACTGAGTGCAGCACTTTCACAGCATCATCTTTCAGGATTTGAAATAGTTCCACTGGAATTCCATCACCTCCACTAGCTTTGTTCATAGTGATGCTTTCTAAGGCCCACTTGACTTCACATTCCAGGATGTCTGGCTCTAGGTGAGTGATCACACCATTGTGATTATCTGGGTCGTGAAGATCTTTTTTGTACAGTTCTTCTGGGTATTCTTGCCATCTCTTCTTAATATCTTCTGCTTCTGTTAGGTCCATACCATTTCTGTCCTTTATCGAGCCCATCTTTGCATGAAATGTTGATTACCTGCACATAATTCCCTCCTCCACCCCCTCCCCTCTGTCTGCCACCAGTCTGCTCTTTCTTTCTGAGTTTGGGGTTTTTTTTGGATTCTGTGCATAAGTGATGTCATACAGTATTTGTCTTTCTCTGTCTGACTTATTTCACTAGCTTAATGCCCTTGAGTTTCTTTCATACTGCTTCAAATGGCAGGATTTTCTTTTTTATGTTTGAATCATTTTGTTCACCCATTCATCCACTTAGATTTTGACTATTGTAGATAATGCTGCAAACATGGAGGTATAGAGAGCTCTTCAAGGTAATTTCATTTCCTTTGGGTATAGCTCAGAAGTGGATCATATAGTAGTTCTATTTTTAATTCTTTGAGAAACCTTCATACTGCTTTCTGTAGTGGCTGCACCAGTTTATAGTCTGACCAACAGTGCACAAGGCTTCCCTTTTCTCCATATTCTGGCAGCAACATCTTGTCTTTTTGATGACAACCATTCTGATAGGTGGGAGGTAATCTCTCATTCTGGTTTTGATTTGCAATTTCCTGATGATTAGTGATATTGAGCATTTTTTCAGGTACCTGTTGGCCATCTAAATATCTTCTTTAGAAAAATGTTTATTCGATTCCTTTGCCCATTTAAAACTCAGATTATTGTTTTTATTAAGTTGCAGGAGTTATGTATGTATATATGTTTGTATATGAATCAAACTTACCAGATATATAGTTTGCAAATAGCAGATATTTTCTTCTATTCCATATGTTATCTTTTCATTTTGTTGATCATTTCTTTTGCTGTGCAGAAGTTTTTAAATTGACATTTAATTTTGCTATGTCAAAATTGTTTGTTTTTGTTTATGTTGCTTGTGCTTTTGGTGTCATATCCATGAGATCATTTCTAAGGCCAATGTCAAGGAGATTTTATTTTATGGGTTTTTTTTTTTTCTAGGAGTTTAAAGTTTTAAATCTTACATTTAATCCATTTTGTGAATGGTGTTAGAGAGCAGTCCAGTTTTATTCTTTTGCATGTGATTATTCAATTTCCAGCACCATTTATTGGAGACATTGTCAAATTTAAAAGCTTTGTCATTGAATCTTTTTGGTGTTCTTGTCAAACATTAGTTGACTGTATGCATGAGTTCATTTCTGGGCTCTCTATTCTGTTCCGTTGCTCTATCTGTCTGTTTTTATGCCAATACCATACTGTTTTGATTACTATAGTTTTGTAATATATTTTGAAACCAGGAAGTGTGATGCCTCCAGCTTTGTTTTCTTTCTTAGGATTGCTTTGGCAATTTGGTGTGTGTGAGTGTGTGTGTGTGTGTGTGTGTCTGTGTGTGTGTCTGTGTGTCTGTGTGTATGTATTTCATATGAATTTTAGGATTGATCTTTCCTATTTCTATTAAAAAAAAGCCACTGAAATCTTTATAGTGATTGCATTGAATTTATAGATGGCTTTGGGTAATATGGACATTTTAACAGTTTTAATTCTTCCATTCTCTGAGTACAAGATATCTTGCTATTTATTTGTGTTTTTAATTTCTTTCATCAGTGACTTATAGTTTTCAGTGTAGAGTTCTCTCATTTCTTTGGTTAAGTTTATTTCTTAAGTTTATTTTTTGATGCTATAATAAATGTTTTCTTAAATTCTGTTTTGTGTAGTTCATTGGTAGTGTTTAGAAATGCAAGTGATTTTTGTATATTGACTGTTTATCCTGCAACTTTACTGAGTTTATTAGTTTGAACAGTCTTTCAGTGGAATCTTTAGGATTTTCTATATAAGGATCATGTTATCTACAAACAGAGACATGTATGCTTCTTTTAAATTTTGAGTTTGTATTTTATGAAGCAGCCTTAAGATGGAATGGTTTCATTTGGTACAAATAAATAGAACATGATCCTTGTGCTTAAGAGGTTTATACTCTGGGAAGACAAAAGCTAAAGCACGTGAAACATTTTCATACATTTAGCTTAGTTTGTAAACTAAGTGCTAACTTGTATAACATTGGCTGATTAATTTTTCAACAAATACTAGAGTGCTTAGTATGTGCTAGGTATTTGTACATCAGGTTGGGGTTAAAGTCAAGAACAAAATTTTGTTTTCTACACTGTAGAATGTGTTGTTGTTGAGTTGCTAAGTTGTGTCCAACTCTTTGCGACTCCATGGAGTATAGCCCACTAGGCTTCTCTGAATATGGGATTTCCCAGGCAAGAATACTGGAGAGGGTTGCCATTTCCTTTTCCAAGGAATTCTTCCTGACCCAGGGATCAAACCTGTGTCTCCTGCATTGGCAGGAGATTATTAACCACTGAGCTACCAGGGGAGCCTGGACTGTAGAATAATTATTATTAATATATCCTAGAATAATAAAAATTACTCCACACTGTTGAAAAATTTGGTCAAGTACAATTAGCAGATACTTTAGTGGAGGCAGTGTAGCCTAGTGATTAAGAATGGCTTATGTCTGCTTTGTTCATCCATTAATCTCTAGCAAGTGGGACAGGAACTGTTTCATAGTAACCATTCATTAATAGCTATGGATTGAATTAATGCTCATAGCAATAGTCCATGCCCTTTGGGAATTTACAAACTAGTGGTAAAAGCAGTTTTTCCCAGGAGATATATCCTGTAGGATTTTTCTTTTTTCTTTCTCTCTCTCATGAACACAAGCAGGTTTCTTTGATGACTACTAGGTTGAAGCAAGTGACCTAACTCTGTTCTGCAGGATTTCTCATGTTCATTCCTTAAGAGGGTGCTGGCTGTTGCACACAGTGTTTACTAAATTCATTTGAACATGAGCATGTATGGTCCTGGCATCTTTGGGAGATGTGGCTTATGTGCATGCTCAGTCACTCAGTGGTGTCCTACTCTTTGCGACCCTATAGACTGTAGCCTGCCAGGCTCCTCTGTCCATGGGATTTTCCAGGCAAGCATACTGGAGGAGATTGCCGCTTCCTCCTGTAGGGGATCTTCCCATCCCAGGGATCAGATGCATCTCTGCATCTCCTGCATTGCAGGTGGATTCTTTACTGCTGAGCCATCCAAGAAGCCCCTGGGAGAGGTGGATTTGGCCATAAAAGTCCTAGGAGGTTTAGAGAAGGAACAATGCCAGGAGTACAGGGAACTTAGCTCTTATACTGTCTGGTCTGTCTCCACACCCAAAACAGTGCTTGAAGCTGCTTAATAAATTTTGAGAGAGGAAGGAGAGTACACCACATCCAAAGATGGGAGTGTCTCAGTAAGGTAGTTTTGCCTTAGACATCTATCCTGATATCTGTCTATGAATAGATGAATACAATAAAGGATTTGAAGTGAGGCAAGTGGGTCTTGATTCAGACATGGAGAATGGCACTCAGTGCCAGGTCACAAAGGTTGGTATCACAGAGAGTGTTTTGGGGAGGTGCTGGAAGTTGGTCCGACTTAGAATTTTCATTTTTTAATTTTAGTTTTTGAAATATTTATTGGTTTGGCTGCTCCAGGTCTTAGTTGTAGCATGTGAGATACAGTTCCCTGACCAAGGATCAAACCCTGGCCCCCTGCATAGGGAGCACCAGTCCTAGCCACTGGACCACCAGGGAAGTCCCTAGAGTTTTAAGATTTTGTACTGAGAAATATTGAGGAGAATTCTGGATGGTAGAAGCCTTCAGAGGTGTGCCGAAGAGTTGAGGGTATCTCAAAGAGGGAACTCTTGCACATTTTTTAGCAGAAGAGAGAAAACTTGAAAGTAGCACTGAAAGATTTGACATCTGTGTGCAAGATGGGTTGCAGTTATGTGAGCTGGTGTAAGCCAGTTCAGAGGCACTTACAAATCCAAGAGTGAGAAATGAGAGAATCTTAGCACGGACAATAGAGGTTTAGGGAGAGACTTGAAAGAAGAATCAGTAAGCATGCTGAGTGTGAGGAGTCAAAGCTGAACTCCAGGATTAATTCAAGGCAAGTTCAAAGACATGTACAATGTCCTGTGATCTTGTTGATGCAGTCTGGCATGAAACTGGATATCACACATCCTTTCTGTATCTGGAAAATTTTCTCCTATCCTAGGATTTCTAACCCAAATCAATGAGAACTTGAAACATTAATAGTTGGTGGAGTTTAAGTCCAAGTTCAAGAACCATGGGAGGCAGGATTATGTGGTGGTTAAGACCAGGGGCTTTGATGCCCCAGAGAAATGTATCCAAGTCCTGGCTTGGCCTTGGATAAGTTTCTTAAACTGCATAAGCCTCAATAAATTTTTCTACCAAATGGAGACAGTACTAGCATCTCCTTTAAAGTACTGTCAGGAGTCAGTGAGATAATGCATATACAGTTCTTAGCAAAGTACTGTACACATCATAAATACTCAATACAAATTGCTGGTTA
This sequence comes from Bos indicus, assembly GCF_029378745.1. Classification (NCBI taxonomy): domain Eukaryota; kingdom Metazoa; phylum Chordata; class Mammalia; order Artiodactyla; family Bovidae; genus Bos; species Bos indicus. The sequence continues at coordinate 34,347,572 of NC_091766.1, read as the reverse complement.
GTGTCCTTGCTGAACTGGCAGAAGAATCACTTTATGTTTGTATGCATGTGTCTACTTGCTGTTCTTCCAACTTAAAGAACAGCAGTCCGTCTGTCAGCCCAGCTGATAGGTTGGCACGTGGTTGGCCGGAAAGCCACAGCCAGAGACCAGGCAGTTAGGGGAACAGTGCCTTCTGGGGGAGTGCCATGCCATTCTCTGCAAAAGTTGGAACTAAGCCTAGAGTTGAACATAGTGAGGCTGGCAGAGGATGAAGAGGTATAAGGGAGGAAGAGAAGACTTGGGGTTGTTTGTAGCCATGAAGCTTTTGTGCAGGGCTCCAACTTTGCTGTCCCCTCCAGGTAGGTCCCTGGTAATGTCATCTATTACAAGCATGATCCCACCGGAAAGGGCTTGATTTCAGTTCTCATGTGGGTTCTCTGAGTGTCTTTCCAGCCCACAGATTGCTTGTGTATTGTTTTTAAGGAACTCTGCATTTCTCCAAGGCCAGTTTAGTGGTGCTCATAAAGAGATGGCAACTCCAGAGTGTCTTCATTGTACAGCTGGTGTTTTCACCCTGTGAGGACATAGTTCTGTATTTCCTGTCTATGAAGCTTGGTTTCTAAATCACCCCATCTGTGTATGAAGATATAGCATTAAGATTCAAGCAAGTCTTTTTGCTCTTGTTCCTGTCCAATCAAAATGGAAAAGAAGTTGTCAGATCAGGACTACAGTCACCCTTTTTCTATTTCCTCTACTGGTTTACTATAATTGTATAGATTTTAATACCAACATAAAAAAATACTCTAATTTGGAGGAAGCTTCCCTGGTGGCTCAGAGGGCAAAGAGTTTGCCTGTAGCGTGGGAGACCCAGGTTCGATCCCTGGGTCAGGAAGATCCCATGGAGAAGGAAATGGCAGCCCACTCTAGTATTCTTGCCTGGAAAACCCCCTGGGTGGAGAAGCCTGGCAGGCTGCAGTCCATGGGGTCGCAAAGAGTAGGACACTACTGAGCAACTTCACAATAGTGCATCACAGTGCATTTTTGTGTTGCCTTAAATTGGTTCAATGACTTCCTTGCTATCATTGATAACTCTAGGGCAGATATCCTTACACTTGGCTGCATAATTTAGAATCTCTTGGCTTTTAAAAATTCAGATGCTCACCACTCAGCCCAAATGAATTAAATCAAAATCTCATGTGGGGATGGGGGTGGGGGCAGGTGGGTGGGACTTGCAATCAGTATTTTTCAAAAGTCCTCAGGTCCTTCCAGAACCAGTGCTCTAGAACAGTGTCTCTCAACCAGGGACAGTTTTGTGCCCCTCTTCCCCCTCCCAAGGATCATTAGCAATGTCTGGATACACTTTTGATTGCCACAACCAGGGGAGGGGTCTGCTTCCTGGTACCTACTGGGTACAAACCAGAGGCGCAGCTAAACAACCTGCAGTTCACAGACAGCTCTACCATAACAAAAACCATCACGCAGAAAATGTCAGTGGTACTGAGGTTGGGAAGCAGCGCTCGAGAATAATCAGGCTTAAGAAATGAGATACGTCAGAGCAGTGGGTAGGGCCATTGAGATGAAAGCCTAGCATGAAGAAGTTTACATTTTTGGCCTCCCAGCAAGATGAGGAGAAGGGAGTGGCTTAGCAAATGCCTCTGCTGTGCCTGCCGTCACAGGGGTCTGATGGTGTGTTCCTGGCCTGTTCTTGGAGCTGGAGCATCTCCTGGGTCTGATTTTTTGGACAGGCTGTCTTGTGGTTCTCTAAGTTTATTGCACTTGAATGGCTTGGAAGAAAACTGAAGTTAGGAAAATTAAACCTATGTAGATTAGCCCAAATCAATAATTTTTAAGTAAGCTTTTGAATTGGTTGTTTTTTATATATAAAGTTTTCTAAAATCAGAGAGTGAATCATTTGAAAGTGATTATACATGGGCTATGAGAAATATGATTTTATGGGCTGTAGAGTTTTATTTTCTCTTCTTTCCTTTTGATTGGATATGAGGAAGGTAGGAAAGGCACTTTTAATTTTAGTGCAGTTATCGTTTGCTCTAATTCTGAGACACTCAGAAATACTTTTCTAGCAGTTTCTTTCATCTATATTTATTATATTGTATAATTAATTTAATGAACTTTATCTCCCTCTGCACATACCCAGTTTTCCAGAGCATAACACACATAAAAGATATTTGCCATAAACAAGTTGAATTTTCCTGGGTACACTTGTCAAATTTAATTCAAGTGGTGAAATTCAATATTAAATATAATATACTGAATATACTCAAAACTGTGTTTCTAAAAACCTATGAAAATGATAGTTAAAGCTCTTGAAGTAGCTCTGAATTCATTGATCCTTATGCAAGTGGTTGACTACCAATTTTTAAAAAATTTTTGTCTCTTTATGGAGATTTCAAGAGATTTTAAGTAGTACCTTTAGTGTTCTACATCAGCCTTCTGTACTAAAGTTAAATTCATGTTTATGAATCTGGGGTTATGTCTATAATAGTTTTTCAGTTTTTCTCTTCTTTGGGGTTGAGGGGCCCTTTTACTCCACGTAATGCAATCTATTCATTTACTAAACATTTCAGGGCCTACTATACATTAATAACTAAAATAACTTTAAAATTGTTTCAGTCTAGTTTATTGCAATTTGAGGCATTATGCCAACACTCTTGTGTGCTGGGTCTGCTGGGTCCCTTTTATACCTAGTGGTTGGAATGTTTTAAATTAAGACTAGAAGAATAACAACTCATGTAATATTTGGCATGAATACTCCAAATGTCTTTGTTGAAATCCCATATCCTGTTTCTTCATTGAGTTTCAGCAATAACTCCATAATCCAAGGGATACTTTAATTTTAATCTAAACCTTTTTTTTTTTTGTAGCTATGGTTTTAAATTAATTTATAATTGTATTTTTTAAATTTTATTTTATTTTTAAACTTTACATAATTGTATTAGTTTTGCCAAATATCAAAATGAATCCACCACAGGTATACATGTGTTCCCCATCCTGAACCCTCCTCCCTCCTCCCTCCCCATACCATCCCTCTGGGTCATCCAAGTACTCTTTGGATAGCTAAACATTTATGTTTTTCTTCTGACTTTGGAGTTTTATTGAATGAAGTCTGTAAAAATTAATCCAAATTTATAGTATAGAACTTACTAAAAACTGGACTGCCATGAGAATCATGACAAGACGCTTAATGACAGTTGTATTTAATAGTAAATGGACCGTATTCTGCTGAGAGTCAGAGTGTGCATATGTGGTGGATGTGTGTGTTGAGGGGAGGTTGTGTCCTGGGATTGGGGGACAGGATATGTCGGAGAATTAAATTAGTGCTTAAGGATTGACTGGATCAAGCCAAACCTAGAAGGAGAACACCAAGAGCCACCCTGGTTTCTTGGAAACCAGGGCTGTTGTGCGTAATTTGTATATCCATGGGTGTAACTTTTACCGCAGTATGTTTGCCTACAAGTTCATCATATTAAAGGACAACTGGGTTGATTGGTAGCCCCTGTCTAGATATTTCCTAAAATGGGGACCTGTTTGTCAATACATATAAAAAGAATTGATTTGGTTTGGGAGTATGGGAATAAGAGAGTGGAGCAAGAATTAGTCGTTTCCCAATGTTTGAAAGACGTAGAAGAGGAATTAGACATGTTCTTTGTGTCCTGAACATATGGAACCAGAACCAGGGGATTGACACACAGGAAAATAGCTTCTGGCTCAGTTCAGGGAGTATCCAAAAATATCATGAACCGTGGAGTTGTGAAGTGTAAGATGGTTAAGTGAAGAGGTATAGAAAGTCCCTTTCAATGGAGGTTGTGAGGAAGACCACGAATGGGAAGGGAAATAGGATTTCAGCTGTGGATTAGTAGTGGACTTTGGATAGGATGATCTTTAAGTCCCACTGCTGTCTAGCCATTCTGTGATTTTTAGGACATATTACCTCCCCTGAGTAATGAAAAATGAAGACGCTTGGCATTTGAAGGGGAATTTCAGATTCAGGGTCCTATTATTAATGGCTTTTTCTCTCTACCTCGTGCAAGTCCTCCTGCAACTAACCCCCTCTTGTACAACATCCTTTTCTTTCTCCATGTGGGAACAATCCTCATCAGTATCCGAATATGCCTTTTTGTCACTCATCTTAAAAAGCAGATGAAAGCCAATGATGCAGAGAAGGCACTTGTGCCAAAAATGTTAGCACATTGAGACTCAGAAAAACAAATGAAACGAAACTTCCTTAATCTGAAATAACCTTCTAACTCTCACCCTACTTCTCTGCTCTGGGTTCCAGTAGAACTTTCCCATGGAAGTATCTCCGCACGTGATCTCCCCTTCTTACTGCCCTCTTCACCGTTCCCCTCCTCCAAAACTGCTTCTGTTAAGGTCAGCAGAGACCTCTATTTTTTTTGGCAGAGGGTAGATCACACCACAAGGATTATGGGGTCTTAGTTCCCCCAACCAGGGATGTATCCCACGTCCCCTGCATTGGAAATGCAAAGTCTTAACCACTGGACTACCAGGGAAGTTCCAGAAACCTCTGTTTTAATGAACCTTGTGGCCACTTCTCCATCCCCTCCACCCTCAGGCTCAGCAGATTCAGCATCCTTCATCCCTCCTCCTTCCTAGAACACTTTCTAGACTTGGCTTCCAGGGCATCACAACCACCTTTTCTCCTACCTCCTTAACTCCTCCTTCCAAGGACCTTTGCTGTCCTCACACTCTCTGGGCAGTGCTTCTTTACCTGACGTGGGTAGAAAAGTGAAGGAGGGGCCAGGTCTCACACAAGTCTGATTAACTTAGAATCTCTGGGGAAGACTCATGGGCATCATTTTTTAAAATTAATTTTATTGAAATATAGTTGATTTTACAATATTGTATTCATTTCAGCACAGTAATTCAGTTTGGATTCTGAATCACTGCATGTTTGGAAGAGAAATGAACAGGACTGGCTGTTGGACTAGCTGTGGAACGATGAGGGGTCAAGATGCCACCTAAGCTTTTAGCCTGAAAGCTCAGTATGCAAATATGCTGACAGAGAAGGACAAAGCCAGGGAAGGAGAAAGTTTGGGTTAGAAGAATGGCTGTGGAATCAAGCCATTTTTTGGATTCTTTTCCATTATGCATTATTATAAGATATTGAATATACTTCCCTGTACTATTCAATAGGTCCTTGTTAGTTATCTCTCATATATGTTGTTGTGCAGTTAGTTGCCCAGCCATGTCTAACACTTTGTGATCCCATGGACTGCAGCACCCCAGGCTTCCCTGTCCTTCACCATCTCCTAGAGCTTGCTCAAACTCTTGTCCATTGAATCAGTGATGCCATCCAACCATCTCATCCTCTGTCATCCCCTTCTCCTCATGCCCTCAATCTTTCCCAGCATCAGGGTCTTTTCCAGTGAGTTGGCTCTTCTCATCACTTGGCCAGAGTATTGGAGCTTCAACTTCAGCATCAGTCCTTCCAATGAATATTGAGGGTTGGTTTTCTTTACGATTGACTGGTTTGATCTCCTTGCTGTCCAAAGGACTCTTAAAGAGTTCGCCGGCACCATAGTTCAAAGGCATCAATTCTTTGGCATTCAGCCTTATTTATTGTCCAGATCTCTTATCTGTACCTGACTACTGGAAAAATCATATCTTTGACTCTATGGACCTTTGCTGGCAAAGTAATGTCTCTACTTTTTAATACGCTGTCTTGGTTTGTAATAGCTTTTCTTCCAAGGAGCAAGCGTCTTTTAATTTCATGGCTGCAGTCACCATCCACAGTGATTTTGGAGCCCAAGAAAATAAAGTCTGTCACTGTTTCCATTGTTTCCCCATCTATTTGCCATGAAGTGATGGGACTGGATGCCATGATCTTTGTTTTTTTGACTGTTGAGTTTTAAGCCAGCTTTTTCACTTTTCTCTTTCACCTTCATCGAGAGGCTCTTTAATTCCTCTTCACTTTCTGCCATAAGGGTGGTGTCATCTGCATATCTGAGGTTATTGATATTTCTCCCGGCAATCTTGATTCCAGCTTCTGCTTCTTCCAGCCCGTCGTTGTGCATGATGTACTCTGCATATATGTTAAATAAGCAGGGTGACAATATTCAGCCTTGACGTACTCCTTTCCCATTTTGGAACCAGTCATTGTTCCTTGTCTGGTTCTAACTATTGCTTCTTGATTTGCATGCAGGTTTTGCAGGAGGCAGGTAAGGTGGTCTGGTATTCCCATCTCTTGAAGAATTTCCCACAGGTTGGTGTGACCTACACAGTCAAAGGCTTTAACATAGTCCATGAAGCAGAAATAGATGTTTTTCTGGAACTCTCTTGCTTTTTCAATGATCCAGCAGATGTTGGCAATTTGATCTCTGGTTCCCCTGCCTTTTCTAAACATCTGGAAGTTCTCGGTTCACATACTGTTGAAGTGTAGCTTGAAGGATTTTGAGCATTACTTTGCTAGCATGTGAAATAAGTGCAATTGTGTGGTAGTTTGAATATTCTTTGGCATTGCCCTTCTTTGGGATTTTGGGATGAAAAGTATATAGTAGTGGGTATACTTTAATTCCAAACTCCTGATTTATCCCTGCCCCTCCTTTCCTCTTTGATAACCATAAGTTTGTTCTTATAAGTCTGTGAGTCTATTCCTGTTTTATAAGTTCATTTGTATCATTTTTAAAGTTCCACATATAAGTGATATCATATGAAATTTGTCTTTTCTATGTCTGACTTCACTTAGTATGATAAACTCTAAGTCCATCCACATTGCTTTAAATGGTATTATTTCATTCTTTTTTACGGCTGAGTAATATTCCATTTTATATATGTGCCACATTGTCTTTATAGGAATAGACATCTTGATTCCACAGCCATTCTTCTAACCCAAACCTTCTCCTCCCCTGGCTTTGTCCTTCTCTGTCGGCATATTTGTATACTGAGCTTTCAGGCTAAAAGCTTAGATGGCATCTTGACCCCTCATCATTCCACAGCTAGTGCAACAGCCAGTCCTGTTTGTTTCTCTTCCAAACATGCGTATCTCACCTCTTTCCCCTTCCCCTCCGCCACTGTTTCTCATCTTGATGGCCTCAGTGGCCTCCAATGCCTCCTGTGCTCTTGCCGCACCCCTCGCCCCCCTCTACTTCTCAGGTCATCTGAGTACTCTCAGAAAACCCAGCAGACTGTGTCACCGCCTTGCTCTAAACCCTCCTGTGTCTTCCCATCACAACCAGTGAAGGCCACCCTCCTTGCCCTGAGCTGTGGGCTTCCTGACCTGGCCCCTGGCCCAACTCTCCCATGTCATCTCTTACCACCCCCACTCCTCCTCTCCCGTTGGCCCACATTCCCTTGCTGCTTCCTCAGACTTTCCAAACTTGATCCTGCCTCAGAGCCCTTGCACCCACCCTTCCCTCTTCCTGGAAGGCTCTCCCCTTAGCCTGTTCCTTATCTCTTTCCCCCACTCTTCTCAGTTTTCTGCTCAGGCACCACCCCATCCAAAATGCTCCTCTCTCCCAGTCATTCTTCCCCTTGATTCTGGTTTGTTTTTCCCTTCCACAGGGAAGGAAAAACTTGTCTGCTTGAAATCCTGTTTTTCTGCCTAGGGTTTTGTCACCGCTCTATGCCCAGCACTGTAGGCAGTGCCTGTACATAGCAGATGACCAGTAAATACTTTGGACAGAACAACAGAATGCCACCTATGTAACTTCATGTTTTGTGACTTCTATGGCCTTTGGCCCCTTTTCCAGCCCCTGATCAGATCACACTGGCTTATGTCCAGAATCTCCTGACCTGTTTATCTCAGAACCTTCTTTTTTCTGCTTCCTCCTGTTTAGCCCCTGCCTGCTCACAGCCAACTCCAGAAATATCAAGGGTGGGGAAGAAGTGGAGCAGCATCTGGGATTTCGATGGTGGGTGCACAGCCACCATTCACTTCCTTCTTGACTGCTCAGTGCAAATCCCTACTGCTCTTGTTTTCTTCTTCTTTTTTTTTAATTGGAGGATAATTGCTTCACAGTGTTGTGGTGGTCTCTACCATACATCAACACGAATCATTCATGTTATATATACAAAGTGAAGTAAGTCAGAAAGAGAAAAGAAAATATCACATATTAATGCATATATATGGAATCTAGAAAATTAATACTGATGAACCTATTTACAGAGAAGAAATGGAGATGCAGGCATAGAGAATGTTCTGATGGACCCACTTATCCTGTTTTCTATACGCGGTCCTCTCCTTGACAATCCACCCTCCTGATTTCTTTCTTTTCTGTCTCTATCCCTTCTCAGTCTCCACTGCAGGCTCCTTCCTCTTCTTTGTCCATCCCTTAAATGTCAGTACTTCTTAGGGCTTTGTCTGGGTCCTCTGAAGTCCTGTCTTTTTTTTTTTTTTTTTGGCCATGCCATGCAGCATGTGAGACCTTAGTTCCCCAAAGAGGAATTGAACCCATGCCCCCTGCAGTGGAAGCATGGGGTTTTGACCAGTGGACCACCAGGGAAGTCCCTCTGTGCCCTGCTTAGTCCACTCTTTCCCTTGATGACCCCACCCATTCCTGGGATATCAGAATCTCTACGTGGTAATGACCGTCAAAGGTATATTTCAAGCCTAGCCTAGACTTGTCTGTCCAGTTGTAAAGTGTTTATCAATACTTAGACATCTCACAGGCAACTCAAATGTGATGGGAAGTCAACTGAACTTACCTACTCTTTGCATTTTCCCCTCAGTAGTGATCTAACTGACTATCCAGAAGCCTGGAAGGCATCCTCCTTTACGTCAGTCAGTTGCCAATATTACCGGTTCTCCCACTCAATAGCTGTAGAATCTGTGCGCTGCCTGTCCCAGCCTACTGCCACCACCTGAGATCAGGGTGTCACTATCATCTCTTACCTAGATTCCTTCAAGAACACTTGACATGCCACATGCCCCCACCTCCGCCTCTGCACCAGTCTGACTTCCTGTGCTCTTATTGGTCTTTACAAAATAGCCACCTGGTTGTGCATCCCCTGCTTAATTAAGATGCCTAATCAGAGTTTTGAGAAACTCTAAATTTTTACATAGGTCTTATAAGATCCTTAATAGCCTGTTCTCAAACTGATCGTGGCTGTTAGAATATCTTGGAAGTAATTGTCTCCTTTCCTTCCTCCCGTCCTTCTGCCCATCCCCTCTCCCAGTCCTTCATTTACCTCCTCTGGCCCCTTTGTTTATTACTTATTCTAAGGGCTACTGGGAGCACAGGAAGGCCTCAATAAATATGTGTTGAATGAATATGGGAAGACAGAGGCCCTGGATAGTAACTGTCAGTGTCCTCAATCTCTGATTTAATTTGTCTTAAAATTTTTAAGGTTTCCAGAGTAAAAAAAAAAAATCTACTTTCATGTACAATCCCATGTATATAGTTCCTTCAGCTCTGTGGCTTCCAGGGGATTATTAAAAACAGAACTAAAAGAAATATGTGGAATTCTGCTAGCAAATCATTTTCAACATATGCTCTTTGAGTGGCCATTAAGTGCTGAGCTTAGAAGGCTACCAAACAGGACAGGGAACCAAACCACCTCTGTGACCCAGGGGCCAGCAGCAGGGCACGCTGGCTGAATGGGCCTCTGCAGTGAACGTTTTTCACCTTGGGCACTCATAAGCTGGCATCAGAATACCTGAGACTTGTTGGGACTTGTCTGAATCATTTATTACATTTTCAAACCTGTTTGGGAAGAAAGCCTACACACCACAGTGTGTTCGGGGGCTTGCACAGTAAATCTTATTTAAGAGACAAAAACGTAATCATATTTAACCTGTAATAATATAAGTGAGAGTGTTTGACTCAGTTGTAATGAATCTAAAGAAGAATGGGGAAAGGCTTTTCCCTTAGAAGGTCCAGATTGGCATTTCAGACTTCAGCCCCAGGGCTGGGAGCTGCCGGGCGAGGTTTCCAGTCTCCATCCCGTCGGAGCACCTATCTCCAGCTTCTTCGCTGTGAGGACCCGAGGGGCCTGACAGTCAGTACTGAGTCAGTGAAATCATCGAGAAACGAATGACCCACTTCCTGCCTGAAGTTCTAGGGAGTTTTGTTTTGTTGTTTTGTTTTTCTGTTTTGCTCTGAAGATTCCCTAAAAAGACAGAAGACTGCCCCGGCCATCTGTTGATCAGCAGCCTTTGTTATTTATAGGAAATCCACTCTGCTATACCTTCTTGTTACCAACAGGTGTGGGTGTTTTTGTTGAATAATTTTATTTATGTATTTATGGCTGTGCTGGGTCTTCACTGCTGCACTGATTTTTCTCTAGTTGTGGTGTGCCGGCTTCTCATTGCAGTGACTTCTCTTGTGGAGCACAGGGGGTGCACAGGCTTGTTAGTTGTGGCACGCAGGCTCAGTAGTTGAGGCTTCTGGACTCTAGAGCTGAGGCTCAGTAGTTGTGGCACATGGGCTTCGTCACTCCACGACATGTGGGATCTCCCTAGATCAGGGATTGAACCTGTGTCTCCTGTATCGGCAGGTGGATTCTTTACCACTGAGCCGCCAGGGACGCCCCACTAACAGGTTTTTGAAAACCTTTTCCCCCTTATAACAAAAGCATCACATGGGAGTGTAGTATATTTATCGATTATAATTTGACCAAAAAGTGAAAAATAACAACCAAAAAAGTTACTCTTTAACTTCAGCACTCAGAAGAAAATATTTTGTGACTATAACTCTCAGCTGGTTTCTGTATGCCTATAGTTTTCTCTATAAAAATTGTATAGTAGTTCATATGATTTCTTTTATATGTTGCTTTGTAGCCTTTGTGAATAGTTCACATGTTATTAGTTACTCTCTAAAATCATTTTTAAAGACCGTATTCTGTGCCATTATACAGCTATGCCATCATTCACTTCACCAATCTCCCGTTTGGATGAGTGAACTGTTTTTAATCTTTACCACTGTCATAACACCACACAACTGCCTTGCTTTTAGCAGCTGTCCACACTTGTCTCTGTTTCCCTGGATGTGTTCCTGGAAGTGGTTCAAAGGACATGTGGAGTCTGAAGGTTTTGATCTTTATTGCCACTTTGCCTTCCAGACATTTGCCCTGCTCTCCATTTCCACCACGTAACAGAAACTTCTGACCATGCTCTATGTGGCCTTACCTCTGTGGGCCTTTCCCCGACTCCCAGCAACTTGTTCCTTGTGCATCCAGCACTGATGCCACCCTGGCCCCCTCTCGTCTCCTCTCCCTGGCGTGGCCAGGCTTGTCCTGTCTCAGGTTGGAGTGCCTGTCTTCTTGCTGCTTTTCCTGTTGTTCTTCCGGCGCTTGGCCTCCGAGGCCACCTCTGCCAGCGCAGTCTCCATCAGAACGCCCTGTTCATTTCCATCCCAGCACCTCTTGAAATCTGCCCTTTAGTTATTCACGTGTTTACTTGATTGCCACATCTTCCTCCCACTGAATGTCAGTTCTTGTGTTTTATTTCCCACAATGAGCCCAGCACCTACGTCGGTACCTGACGTTCAGTAGGTTCTGGATAAATGCGAGTTGATTTTCTTGAATGAATGAAGCAATCTCCTTGTCACCTAGAAATGTGCAGTGTCATGGGATGATGAGACGTTTATAACGGTGCCTCTCCCTTTGAACAAAATGGGCTAAAGACTGTAAGGAAGCTTCCAAGTCGCATAGGGAGATAGAGGAAGAGGAGCTGGCTTGAGGCATCGTAACGGGCTTCCTGGTGGCTCAGTGGTAACAAATCCACCTGCAATACAGGAGATGCAGGTTCAATCCCTGGGTTGGGAAGATCCTCTGGAGGAGGAGATGGCAACCCATTCCAGTATTCTTGCCTGGGAAATCCCATGGACAGAGGAGCCTCGCAAGCTACAGTCAATGGAGTCACAAAGACTTAGACCCGACTTAGCAACTAAACAACAGCAACATAGCCATCACAATGGCCTTGTGTGACTGAGCCTTGGGAGACTGGCAGTAGTTTGTAGCTGATGATGGTGGGATGGACCCCAGAGGCCAAGGAAAGTGGGTGAACAGGGACCCAGAAGTAGAACAGTGCTAGGCTGATGGGGGCACGGCTGGGGAGCATCTTGAATCCTTTGCTAACAGTGTGGACTCTGATCCATGAGCAGCTGGGAAGTGCTGCACATTCCCCATTGGAGAATGACGTGGTAAAGTGAAGATTTTCAACTCAATTCTAGGTACAGATGATGATGTGCTTTGAAAAGATGTGCCATGAGGGCAAGTGAGTGAAAAGAGCAGGAAGCTGAGGCCTGAGATAGGATGGGGCTTTGGGGTTGAAACAAAGGAAGGCAGAGGCACTCTGCAAGGGTGGGGAGTTGTGAGAGCTTGGTGGCTGGAAGGGGGAGAGGGAGATCCAAGATGACACTAAGGCTTCAAGTCTGAATGGCTGGTGGGAAGATGAGATATGCAGTGCAGAAGAGAAGCTCTTTGGGGATGAGTCATATGAATTTGCAGCAGCATATGACTTTAGGTCTAGCCCATCCTTTTACTGTATCAGGGAGCATTTTCTGGATGAAACTAGCCCACATGCCCTCCTTTGTCCTGAAAGACTTTGGGTGATGAGAGGCTAGAGGTGGGGAGACAGAAATGTAGCACAGGATAGGAAATTCTGGGCTCCTTATCTGGAAGAATAGGACCACTTAGTGGGACAGGAATACAGGGCTCTCACATCTCTCCAGGGGTGAGAGGTGTGTGCTCGGCAATGTCTGCTCCTTAGTCACCGTGTGGCAGGAGCTTGTTTGATGTCAGCCTGCCATTCAGGCTGTGAGACTGAGGAGGATGGGGCAGAAGACAAGTGATGATTGCTGTCTGCCTGAGTGCGGGGCTCTGGGTACCAATGGGATAAGGCCCCGAACTGGGTGATCATCCTTCCCCTGCAAATGGTCAAAACTGGTGTGTGTATGTTTTTCCTGGGGGCCGAAAATCAAGGAGAAACTTTACTCAAGACAGGGTGTAATTCCTGATGGCTCACTAAACTGAAACATTTCTGAAAGCTGGGTTTTTTCTTTTAATATAGGTTTCAAAATAGCCACGTGGGTAAAACTACAAAATGACAAACCTCACTGTTGTCTAAAGGGGGACAGAAAGTAGAACTGCTTTCATGGTCTTCTCTGGAAAGTTGTCTTTTTAAAAAAACATCTTCTGCCACCTTGAATGCACAGGTTTTAACAAAATCCAAAGGAGAATGCGAGAAGCACAGATGGAAAGACAGCAGAACTTGGTAAATGAGAGATCGTCCAAAGCAAGAGAGGAATCAGCGATGACTGGGGGATGATGGGATCCATAGAGGTTAAAACAGAGAGGAAAATGATCAAGTTTGGTGACAGAAGGAGATGAGGAATTCAAATTGGGAAATACCGTGTGTTGCATATTCACAAGAAATTCTAGAAATTTATAGAGAAATTTACTCTACCATTGGAGAGTTTTTCTTGGCAAATTTAGAGTTTAATTAGTTGAGTATTTTATCATGAGGGCTCATGTTCAGTTTCACATGAAGGTTTGCAATGCAAGAATGCTATTAAATGTCAAGACTCTGTTTATACTCAGCTCAGCAGAAAATAAACCAGGTTCAAGTGCCAGCATATTTATTGCAACAGGCACTCAGTGTTTCTGTGCTTCGTAAAGGCTGATTTAATGTTTTCATTGGTGGTGTGAGTGTGAAGAGAGATTTGAGCATCCTAGGACAGCAGACAGAAATGCTCATTCTAGAGTGCTGCGATCTGGCTGCTGGCATCACTGTACTGCAGCTAGCAGTGAGTTGTTTATTTATTCATTTGTTTGCCTGCTTCTGAGTAACATTTTATAAAACTTATACTTGAAACTTAGAAATACTATGTGATAGAAAAACCTGCCTTGCCACACTTCTTTTTTATGCGGCCCCTTGTGGGGAGTCAGTGTGAGGATGGACTTGAGAAATCTGCCCCCCAACCCTCCTGCCCTGTCCCTGAGGCCAGCGCTGGCCCGCAGCAGCTCCAGTTCCCACTGGTGAACTCTCTGCTCTGCCTGTCCTTAAAAGGTGGGTTGCCAAGTGTTCTCTTTATTTTCCAGACAGTCCCCTATGTGTGCTCTCTGGTGAACCATATACAAGAAAAAACCCAACCAGTTTGGAATAAGAGATCCCATGTACCTGTGCTGGCCTTACCCTGAGCAAGTACGTTACATTTATGGAGCTTGGTTTCCTCAGCTCAGGGATCACGGTGCCCACCTCCCAGGGTTTCAGGGAGAGCGAGTGAGTACAGGGAAATCACACACGCTGCTCAGCATCTGGTAGCGTTTCTCTGCTCTCCTCCAGGCCTGAAACATGCGCTCCTGTTGGCACAAGCCTTTTCAGGTAAGAGGTGACCATTCGTTGTCTCTGTGATAGCATTCAGAATGTGCTTCTGGAACACTTTACCAGACTCAGGCCCTGGAATGATCCCCCGTCAGCCTGCCTTCTTCCCTCGCCAATGACTCCTTTCTCCCAGAAGAAGAGCCGAGGGACAAAGGGAATCAAGTCGAGTCAAAGAGGAGGCCCTGTTTGCAGCACTGGTTTCAGGGAGGCCGTTGAGAGGGCTGCAGTGGCAGGAAGAAGACTGAAAAGGAGGGTCTAGATAGGATTGATGGGAAGAGGGGAGGGTTGAATGGAAAGAAGATAGCAGTACTCTTGGCAGTCACCGAATCATGCCCTAGGGACTAGGGAGCAAATTGGGAATGCCAAAGCATGAAGGTCAAGGTGTTTCGCAGACACTTCCAGTTCTGTCCTGGAGACTATAGCATCTGTTGAAATACACAAATGGTACACATTTTCATGCAGCCATAAATTGCATTATCCTTGTGGTGATTTTGTCGAATGAGCTGCTGATAAGGATGTGGGTAGCCATAGAGGAAGTGTCTTTCTTGGGGTGTGTAATAAGCAGTCAGTGAAACTAGGCCAGAGAGAGCGCCTGTGTTTGGTGATGGTTCTGGGTCTCATGGCTTCTCTCTCTGCCCTGCCCCAGCTTGCAGGGCCTTGTCGAATAATCGGCTTAACCTCTTTGAAATTGTGCTTGTCACCTGGTTTCTCTGGGCGTAGGGACAGTGAAATGATTGAAGTGATAGTGCCTTGCTGTGAGATGCCCAGATAACGTGGAGAGCGTGCGCACTCAAGAGGAGAAGCTGGTTTTCTGAAAGCCGCTGTCACGTGGTTGCAGATAGATGGAGGAGAAATACGAGATAAGACGCTCGCAGACTTCCCTAATGAAACGGCTTATGTACTGTCACTGCGAAGCTCCGGGGTGCATCTGTCACCAGCAATGCCACTCACGGTCCCGGGGTGGGGCCCGGGGTGTTGGGGTGCTGAGCAGTACCTTGCTTCAGCTGCAGAGCTAAGCTCACCAGAAAGATAGAGAACCATGCCTGCATCTGAGCACCAGTTGCCTTTGTAAGGCTGGATTGGACAGATTCCTCCGCCGCCAAGCCGTCATACTGTTTCTAGGGCTAGAAGCCACAGCTGCTGCTTCTTTTCCTGTCTCAGAGCACGGATGATGCTCCAGCGTTGGGTATCTGTCACAACTGTCGATCCTTAAATCTGTCGAGAATGTCCTGATTTCCTAGTTTTTCCTAGTTACAAGTCCTAGGGACGCATAGGAGAGTTGCCTTCTTATCTTCAAAGGCGACTGAAGTGGGTTAGATACTGTTACATAAGACTGTTCTCTGAATTTGAACTGCTCTATGAGCTCCCTGTGTTTAGCCTCTGTCTATAATTCTTCTTTCTTCCCAAATGAAGTTGGATGTGGGATGAGTAGAATTTAAAATTATAACTGCTGGGACTGCTTAAAAAGGAAATAGCTTTGAACATGTAAGTCCTGGGCATTCTGGTCTCACATAAAAGAGGAAGGAGGTCTCCTGACTTCCTGCCTTATCTGTAGCCCATCCAGATGTGTTACTTTCTTTTTGGCTGCACCATAGGGCTTGCATGATCTTAGTTCCCCAACCAGGGATCGATCCCCTGGCCCCAGCAGGGAAAGTGCCGAGTCCTAACCACTGAACCTCCAGGGGATTCCGTAGCTGTGTTGCTTTATATTCTCCTGTTGTTGGAGTGCTCTTTCCAAAATCAGGGATTGGTCCTCTGGGTGTGGAGGTGCCCAGTTGATGCACGAGACTCCAACGCTTGCAGCCCACTCTGCCCTTGCCTCTCATAGGTAGGACCGCATCACCGCCCCGGTCCCTGTGTTTGGAGCCCCGACTTGGGCTGCGGGCCGAGCTGGCCGCTGTTTTCTGTGATGCTGCGCAGTTTTGCCTCCTGCTGTCCCTCCCGGCGGCTTCGCCATGCTGCTCCACCCTCTTCCCGCAGCAGTGGACAGAATGGTTCCTGGTAGGCATCTAGACATGCAGCTACCACCAAGGCCACATTGTAAGGAAATGTGAGAGCCTGGTTCCTGTGTTTAGATATAGCATTTCTGTCCTTTACATTTGGTAATTTACCCTTGGACTTGACAGTGAATCAGAGTTTGGGACGTCTTTATGATTTAGAACCCTACATTTCCAGGAGGGGTTGTCTCTTGGCATCTTCTTTGACCCTTAATCCCTGTTGAAGTTGTCATAACATCAAGGGGCCAGTCAGAATTTAGAGAAGTAACACAAAGGAACACAAAAGGGTGTTTTCTAAAGTATAAACTTCAAACCTCTATGAGTTAGTCACATGATAATTCAGGCTACAAAGAAATGTGTAATATATTAGTTGGTGTTGATTTGGTATTTTTTTCCGCCTCTTCCCTGAATTAATAGTAGGCATTTGGTTTTAATTCAGGTCAACAATAATGCTTATTGCTATTCTAGCAGTGACTATGTGTCAGACAATATGTTATTTGTGTCACGTGGTTCTTTTTACATCTTGACAGCTTTTCTATGAAGTAGACAATATTATTTTCATTGGACAGAGAGCAAAATTGTTCAGAAGGTGAAGTAACTTGCAAGTCTACAAAACTAGGAAGTGGCGTGGCTGAAATTTGAACCTGACCTAGCAGACTGTAAAGCATTTGTCCATTGCATTCCACTTGGTATGATTTCTGCTGTGTGCAGAAACAGGCTCAAAGCAGAGTGTTATTGCTGCAGAAGATAAGAATAAAGTCAAGAAACTTACCATGGAGTTGAAGATAAGATAGATCACCATAGACCACCTAAGGACAGCTGTGAGAAGATCCCAGAAAGGAAGCTCAGTTGAGGTGCTGTGGGGATTAAAGGAAGAGGCTGAGAGCCTAACACCCATTTGGGATCTTTAGAAAAAGGGATTCACAGAGGAGGTGCATGTGAAGTGGGTCTTGTGGGACTGGCCAAACCTTGCCTGGGGGGATGGATGAGGGAAGGACTTGTGGGTGATAATAACTGTCAAATGCCCAAGGTTAATAAATAAGCTTCTAAACAGACTATTAGAACATACATGTGCCTGTATCTCTATGTATGTACCTGTGCGTATTGCATGGGCATGGATGCAGGCATACATACATTCTGTATAAAGACCTCATATTCTCTTCAAAAGCAAAAGGCTAACGATTTTAAGTAGCAAAGTTGTCCGAACTCTGTTCTCTAGCTCTCCTGAGAACCAGAACACCTTAAGCAACACTTACTATTAATAGACATTCATGTTTATACAGGCCAGGTAGGAATGAGTTTTTTTTTAAATTTTTTCCGGGCTTCTATGATTGGGGCTGCTCCTTTTTTTTTTTTTTTTTTTTTTTAAGTATCTGCTCCTCTTTTCTAGCATGTGGAAACATTAGACTTCCTGTTTCTGCTTGATTTTGAAACTGTCTCCCGTCCTCCTATCACAGGTAATCCCTGTGTCCCCGTGCAGTCGTAGCTTACGGGTAGCGAGTGCAGGCAACACCCAGTCCGTCCCTGCTGTGGACGTGAAGACCTCTCTGGATTCACAGTGAAAAGCTACACAATGCATTCCACTACAGCTGACGACACCCGGCTTCCAGAATAACAAGCAAGACAACTTTTAAGTGACTGTTGTTGACCAGTGTCTTCTGTGCATTGGTTTGGTATGCTTGTGGTTGGTTTTTTGAAAGGATGGGACAAATTCTTTGAATTATTCTCAAGGAAGACTCACTCCCTGAAGGCAGTACAGATGCCGTGGAAAAGACATCGGCAGGGTGGCTATGTATGTTCCTCTGGTCTATGTGACTGCTGAGACTCTGGGAAGCTGTCCTTCTGATTGATACGGGGGAAAATGCCGAAACTAGGTGAGTTAAAAAGTGCCCAGACTAATTTGGTTGTAACACCTTTTTCGGAATCGATGACTAAGCACCATGGTGTTGCTGTCTACAGGGAAATAACCTTTGGTCACAGCTTTCAAGTGGTTGTGTTCAGAAAAATCACTGCTTTTCTTTTGCAAGGACTCTGGGTGTGGAGGAGCGTTAGGAGACTAAGGGCTGTTTGAGGACTGTGGGTAGAAAAGATGGCATCTGGAGTTTGCGTGTAGACAGTTTTATCTCTAAATGGATGAAGGATTAAAATGCTTCAGAAATGGGGCTCTGAACCGATGGAGAACTTTTGCACATGAAATGTCTCCTTCTCACAATTTCTGTGTGTTTGGTAACTCTCAGATGTCCCTGGATTCCAGTGATCTGATAGCGTCAGGAACACCTTGTAGAGACCTGCAAACCCAACAGTGTTTATTTGTGTTCTCCCATTATGTAGGGGTTTGTCAGAATATTGACACTGCCATTTCCTCTAACAGCCAGTAAGCAATTTGAACTCACAAACAAGGCCTTCTGTGCTTTAAAATACACCTTAGGCTTGTTTTTAGCCTTTCATAATACTTCTACAAGTAGATTTCATTTTATTTTTCAGGTAGATTGGAAAAGTTTTCAAAGATTGAAATACATAGAGTGTTTCAAAATAGCTTTAAAAGTTATATTGGTATTTACACATTCTTGTTCAAATCTATACATCATATTTTGTTTTAGATAACTGAAATTTTTTGGCTCAGAAGACTTTCTGGACCTAAAATTGAATACTAGGAAGGAATTCAAACTTGGAAGACATAGATGAATGTTAACATATCTAGTGTCTTGACCCATGAATTGAACCTCTGGCAGCCATGCTATTTCATAGAGCCATGACTACTCCTGTTATATGGAGTGTGGTCACCTGCAGATCATATATGTAAAATGTACATTTGCCTTCCAGATGCCCAGAGCTGTGCATGTGATTCTCTGTCAACTTTATATATGTATATATATATACATTCTATCCAATATATAAAAATGGTTATGTGTCTGACTATATCACAGCACATACATACAGTTGGAATCAGAGCCAGGCTTGGTTGGGAAAGTTTTGTGGGAGAAGTGAGGTTTTTTTTGTTTTTTGGAGAGGGAGGTTGGGCTACGTAATGTATTAATACTTTGGCAGAAAGAAGCAGACATAACGATTCCAAGGCTGGAGTTAAATGCATTCATGATTAAGCACGAACCATTTAGGAGCAGATTGTAAATTACTGGTTGAAAATAGCCAAGCTAAAAGTGAAGAGGCGGCAAGGAGTAAGTGTGGAAGAGAACAGGGTGGGTGTGTGGGAGCTTCTGTAGCCAGTGTGGCTGGTAAATGTCAGCTTTGGATACCAGCACTCCAGACCATGCTGCCATCTAGTGGAACTGGCTGAAATCACTGCCTCTCCTCACTGCCGGTTAAATTAGAGAAGGCAATGGCACCCAACTCCAGTACTTTTGCCTGGAAAATCCCATGAATGGAGGAGCCTGGTAGGCTGCAGTCCATGGGGTCGCAAAGAGTCAGACACGACTGAGCAACTTTGCTTTCACTTTCATGCATTGGAGAAGGAAATGGCAACCCACTCCATTATTCTTGCCTGGAGAATCCCAGGGACGGGGGAGCCTGGTGGCTGCCGTCTATGGGGTCACACAGAGTTGGACACGACTGAAGTGACTTAGCATAGCATAGCATCTTGACCGCAGAGAAGCTCACTTTTCTTCCCCCTGGGGATTTTAGGTGAAGAATTTGAGAAAGGAGATGGATACCACTATGCTCCCTCAAATGGTATTAATTTTGACTCTAGAAAATGAAGCTGAGTACCAGTATAAAGAGTTTCCCATAGACAATTTTAAAAGCTGTGATCTCTTTTTAAGATTAATTTTCACAGCAGTAAAGTTGCTTTACAATGTTGTGTTAGTTTCTGGTGTACAGCAAAGTGAATCAGCCATACATATACATATATTCCCTCATTTTTGGATTTCCTTTCCATTTAGGTCACCTCAGAGCACTGAGTAGAGTTCCTTGTACTACACAGTAGGTTCTCATTAGTTATCTGTTTAATACATGATACGGCGGAGGCTGTGGTCTTGCTGAGAGTGGTGTACATGGCCCTTCAGCTCAGAGCGTGGGACATGCAAGAAGCAGCCCTTGAGAGGGTCTACAGCTGGGTGAAAGCACACCCATGCAGCTTTGGGCTGCCTTGGTGTTTCACATACAGGGGCGACAGGGGAGAGCCCTCTTATTGTAGACACTGCAGCCCACAGACCTCAGAGCTGGCACAGAGCTGTTCTCCTCCTCCCCTCCCTTCCAGCCATCTGTTCAGAAAAACTTACTAAATTTCTTTTCTGCATCAGGGACCCTTCCAGGTACCAGGCATACACCAGTGAAAAAAGCAGAGAGAAATCCCTGCCCTTGGAGAACAGACATTCTCCTGGGAGAGATAGACAGTAAGATAAATAAGTTAAATATATAGTAGGTGGTGGGATACTACTAAATGCTAAGGAAGAAAAAAAAATTAAGCTGAATAGGAGGATAAAGATTGGGGGTGTGTGTAGGATTTGCAATTATGTGTCATCATAGAGAATGTGATATTAGACTCTCTTGAAAGTTGTGAGGAAGGCTTATGGGTGAATATCCTGGGGAAGAACATCCCAACCAGAGGGCAAGCATATGCAGAGGTCCTAATGGGCAATGGGCACAGTATTCCAGAAACAGCTAGAGTGCTGATAAGGAAAAGGACAGGAGATAAGACAGAGAGATGGTGAAGGGCCAGATTCGCTGGCATGCTGTGGACAATTAGGGGTTTCCCAGGTGGTGCTAGTGGTAAAGAGTCTGCCCACCAAAGCAGGAGATGCAGGTTGGGTCCCTGGGTCAGGAAGATCCTCTGGAGGAGGGCATGGCAATCCACTCCAGTGTTCTTGCCTGGGGAATCCCATGGACAGAGGAGCCTGGAGGGCTTTAGTCCACAGGGTCACAAAGAGTTGGACATGACTGAACCAACTTAGCACTCAGCACTCTGTGGACAATTATAATGAATTTTACTTTCACTAGCCATAAGATGAGAAGCTGCTTGATTTAGTCTAATATTTTCATTTTATGGATGAAATTTAGGACAAAGAAATCAAATCAGGTATTCGTGGGTATCCAGCATCATACTGCCAAAGCCGGGATGGGAACCTGCTTCCTAACAGCCCTGCCTGCCCAGGTCGGGTGCACAAGCATACATAGGCCCAGACTTCCAAGTGCAGTGGTCTATGAGGAAGCCAAGTGCTGTTGGCTCCTCGGGCAAGTGTTTGGTTGTTCCCACAGCATGAACTACCTACCTATAGAGGACCCACAGCAAACACAAGAAAGGAGCAGGCCTCTTAACTCAGAAGAGTCCTCTGCTAAAAATGTCTGAGTGTAGAGAGAAATCCTTCAGATTTTCCCAGTGGTTAAACTCAAGAATCTACAATCTTGTAAAGCTTCCCTGTGTTCATTTCTAAGTAATTGGATAGAGTTAAGAGATGATTTCTGTATTCCCAAGTGTTTGATCCCAGTTCTCAGTATCACTGCTCACCATAAAAGTTAGTAAGATTGAATATCATATTACCTAAAATGAATTTGAAAACAGGATTACCCGCTGAAGAGAGAGTGAATGGTTATCATCAAATACAGTCTGACTTGAACTAATTTTGCCTAACATTCTTGCTTTGCTATGAGCTAATTCAAACCTTTCCCCTCCCTCTTCTTCGATCTCCTTTAGATCTCATGACAGTTGTCCTCTGGATGCTGGCCAAGTCCTCCAATCACGCTTTCTGATGAAGGTTGGGCCAGTGCTGAGTCTAGAGGACAGTGGCCTTGTGCTGTTGTCTGCGTCATTCTTGTGTCCTTCACCACACGTGGCCTGTATCTTGTGCACGGAACGTGAGGTCCTGCATAAGGTTGTGCCATCTTGTGGAGGGAACCAATTCCTCCCTAACTCTGTCCCCATTCTTTCATTTCTTTCCTTCTAAAACGAAGCTCCCATTACAGGTAGTGTGAAATTCATAGCACCATCTTCTTCTGCATTTGTGTTTGTTTGCGTAGTGCTTTCTCTTTCACTTTGTCTCTCTCTTTTTGCCAAACATGGTAATTTCATAACTTGTGTATGTTGTCTGTCAATGAGCATGCTCCTCATTCACTGCCTAGAATTTTATATCCATTATGGTTCTTCTTGTGTGAAAAAGGAGCCCTAGTTTAGACTGGCTCATAACAAAGTGGATTTTTTATTAGCTACATACTGGAATGAGATTTGATTTAGCAGTCCTGTGATGTCTAGAACCCACTTTTTTTTTCCCCAATCTGCCTCCTGTGGTTGGGTCTCATCCTCAGCTGACTTCTCTCATGCTGGTTAAATGTCCTCAGCAATCCTAACTGCGTGCCCGCAATCCACTGTCCAGAAGCAGAGAGAACTGGCTTTTGGAAATTCTATCAGAGTGACCTTTCCCAGAAGCCCCCAGCATATGTGTGATGTCTCACTGACCCAAACTGAGCCAGGTACCCAATCTTAAACCAGTTTATCGACTAAGAAATGTGCTGTGTTGACTGACTGCAGGCTTGGGTTGCCTAAACCAGTCTTTTTGTGGTGAGGGGGATGGGATTACTAGACTAGGTGGAAATGGTCAGGGCTGAACCTGGGAGCTGGGGGCTGGGGTCAGTTTCTCCCTCAAACAGCATGCTGCTCCACAAGGATGGAGGGATGGAAGTGATGGCGAGTCAGCCACGGTGTCTCCTACACGGGCTTCCTTTCACTGTGTTTTTAATTTTTTCCCCGTTGCTTCTTATTTGGTGACTGGCTGTGGTCTAATACAGCAAATGGAGCCCTGCATATTGGCTTGCCAACCTCTTCCCCTCCCCAGTGACAAATGACATAGATGCTCTCAGGGAGAGCAAGGATGCAGACTCCATGAACCATAACAGCACTGCAGCTCAGAGAGGGAAGATCTCACCCCCAGACGTGGTCTAGTAAACACTGAACAGTGAGAATAAGAACAGACAAAATTAATTACAGGCAGCCCTTCAACCTATAGTAATTATAGGCCCCCTCAGGACACTGGAGTCCAATATAAATTAAAAAAAAAAAAATCAGTGTAATACACTTTTGTGCATCATGTACACGCCCATGAAAATATTTCATGAAAGCCCCTCAAAATTAATTGCTGTTGTTAACATCTTTTAAATAGCTGCTTTATATTTCATGATGTATATTTTGTTCATCTGTTCCTCCTTAGGGATATTCTTTTGCCACTATAAACCATGTGTCAATACACATTTGAATAAATATCAGATCAGATCAGATCAGATCAGTTGCTCAGTCGTGTCCGACTCTTTGCGACCCCATGAATCGCAGCACGCCAGGCCTCCCTGACCATCACCAACTCCCGGAGTTCACTGAGACTCACGTCCATCGAGTCAGTGATGCCATCCAGCCATCTCATCCTCTGTCGTCCCCTTCTCCTCTTGCCCCCAATCCCTCCCAGCATCAGAGTCTTTTCCAATGAGTCAACTCTTTGCATGAGGTGGCCAAAGTACTGGAGTTTTCAGCTTTAGCATCATTCCCTCCAAAGAAATCCCACGGCTGATCTCCTTCAGAATGGACTGGTTGGATCTCCTTGCAGTCCGAGGGACTCTCAAGAGTCTTCTCCAACACCACAGTTCAAAAGCATCAATTCTTTGGCACTCAGCCTTCTTCACAGTCCAACTCTCACATCCATACGTGACCACAGGAAAAACCATAGCCTTGACTAGACGGACCTTTGTTGGCAAAGTAATGTCTCTGCTTTTGAATATGCTATCTAGGTTCGTCATAACTTTCCTTCCAAGGAGTAAGTGTCTTTTAATTTCATGGCTGTAGTCACCATCTGTAGTGATTTTGGAGCCCAGAAAAATAAAGTCTGACACTGTTTCCACTGTTTCCCCATCTATTTCCCATGAAGTAATGGGACCGGATGCCATGATCTTCATTTTCTGAATGTTGAGCTTTAAGCCAACTTTTTCACTCTCCATTTTCACTTTGATCAAGAGGCTTTTGAGTTCCTCTTCACTTTCTGCCATAAGGGTGGTGTCATCTGCATATCTGAGGTTATTGATATTTCTCCCAGCAATCTTGATTCCAGCTTGTGTTTCTTCCAGCCCAGCATTTCTCATGATGTATTCTGCATAGAAGTTAAATAAACAGGGTGACAATATACAGCCTTGACGTACTCCTTTTCCTATTTGGAACCAGTCTGTTGTTCCATGTCCAGTTCTAACTGTTGCTTCCTGACCTGCATATACATTTCTCAAGAGGCAGATCAGGTGGTCTGGTATTCCCATCTCTTGAAGAATTTTCCGCAGTTTATTGTGATCCACACAGTCAAAGGCTTTGGCATAGTCAATAAAGCAGAAATAGATGTTTTTCTGGAACTCTCTTGCTTTTTCCATGATCCAGTGGATATTGGCAATTTGATCTCTGGTTCCTCTGCCTTTTCTAAAACCAGCTTGAATAAATATATTAATAGTTTAAAAAAAAGCAGTGTAGTAAATCCGTATGTTCCTGTAAAGAATACCCTTACACTTTTCAGATAGGAGTTTAATTGTCATATTTGATTAGTTTATCTATTTTAATTGATATTCCTGGGCTCCGGATAATGTAGACTTTGAAGCTGCACTCAAGTAAACAAAACAGGGCAATTGGTTATAAGGAGTTTCATTTAGTTTACTCTAGATGAGAGCTCCAGGAGAATGGCTGTCTAGGGCAGGTTATGGGACTGGGGCAACATTCAGAGGGCTCTTGAGAGAGTGAAAGTCATGGTGATGTAGAGCAAACACCACTTTTGTGATGAGTAAATTGGATTAAAAGAGGTACTAGTTTGTCTTTGTAGATGAGCTCTGTGGCTAGGGTATAGCATTCCACTCCCCAACCAGCCGGTATTCCCTGCCGTATCCCCAAGGGAATCTATGCACAGAGGGCCTATCAAAGCAGGGGAACCCCTTTATCACCAGAGAGCTTTGACCGAAACCCTACTGATGACCTCGAACTAGGCTGCCCACATGGGTCACAGAAATCAGTCCAGGAACCCTGGGCTGGGCTGCAGAAGGACACGGAGGCTGCCTCGAGGGGCTGATCACAGAAAGGACACCCCCACAGTGGAGGTCTCAGAGATCTACGTTCTAGTCCTTTTTAAGTTGCTTGTGTGATGAGCCTTTGGACTGGTCATATCAACTTACTGGACCTAATTTCTCATTTGTGACGAAGTTTGAGGAATGAGGAGATTGAGAGGTCCTCAAAGGCTTTTTGGAGCACTAGCTTTCTGATTCTTGGATTCTATGCCTGGGAAGTGTCATGTGGAACTGAGGTGAGTTTAGGCGTGAGGACCTAACTCCTCTTTGCCTGCACTTGCAGACAGACAAGGGATGGCACAGTTTCTGTATTACATGCGATGAATGTCTTAAATAGCCACCAAGTGGCTTGACTGGCTGAGTGCCGGGTGTGAATTGCTCCAAATTGAGTGTTGTTCGTTGGATCCTACAGATGCTGCGGTATAGCCACAGCTCACTGAATAGTGGGATTGTTTCCTCTGCCAAGCCAGGCTTGGATTTTGGCTGCCAGGCTTGTGTTCTGGGACATCCAGATGTCAGGGATCTTGTGGGAGCAGTGAGAACAGACGGTGACTCGTGGCAGATGCTTCTGTTCTAAAGTGGTTTCAAAGCCGTGGCCACGTGGCTTATCCTGGGATGAGTGAGCCCCACTTGTGTTCCAGTCTCCTGTTTTGTTAAGAGTCTGATTGCAAGGGGTGCTGCACACTGTTGTGGTTTATTGATTTTTAGTGATCCTGTTACTCAATAACCCCTGCATGCTCTGCTCTGAAACCTTAAGCCCTGAGCTCTGCCTTAGTAGGACAGGTAGTTTGTTTTTAACATCAGTCTGTATAAACCGGTGGTCCCAAACTCTACAAGAACTAGAAAAGAAATATTAAGTAGTGCTTTATATGGGCTTCCCAGGTGGCATTAGTGCTAAATGTAAGAGACTATGAGACACAGATTCGATCCCTGGGTGGGGAATATTCCCTGGAGAAGGGCATGGCAACGCACTCCAGTATTCTTGCCTGGAGAATCCCACGGACAGAGGAGCCTGGTGGGCTATAGTCCATGGGATCTCACAGTGTCGGACACAGCTAAAGCGACTTAGTACACATACACTCAGCTGGTAAAGAATCCGCCTGCTGTGTGGGAGACCTGAGTTCGATCCCTCGGTTGGGAAGATCCCCTGGAGAAGGGAAAGGCTATCCACTCCAGTATTCTGGCCTGGAGAATTCCATGGACCGTATAGTCCACGGGGTTGCAAAGAGTCGAGCACCACTGAGCTACTTTCACTTTCATACACGCACATACAGTGCTTTATATGAACACTTGGAAATCTTGAGGCCTGTGGCAGACTTGCAGAGAACAGTTCTTATCTAAAGACATTAAAATTCAGATGAAAAACTTACGTGACCCAAGAAGACTGTGAGTTGGATTCAGTCCTAAGGCTACCAGTTTGTGATTCTTGCTCTGTAGGCCACCTAGCTTCAAATTTGCTGAGCTTCAGAGAGGCCAGATTTTCTTGATGTGAGCCTTGTGTATTTTTGTTTTTGTAGTAGACTTTACCTTTTTACCTTAGATTAGAAAACTGACTATCACTGGAGTAAAGTGGGCCACCATGATTTTTACCCGCAAATTGCACATACTCCAAAAGAAATCATATCCCTGACAAAAAGAATTTCTTTCGTTCAGTAGCCTTGGGAGACTGAATCAATTTAGAGAAGCAGAGGTGGAAATCTCAGTCAAAACAATTCTGAATGTTTTACCTCATAAGAAGAATTTGTATCACTAAAGGTAAGGAACCCTAGGCATTTGAAGTCATACACCTGTCTGGCAAGTTGTCTGCTGGGTTTTACTCCTCTTTGCCTTTTCCTGTTATGAGGCAGGCAGGAGGTTAGTGAGCTGGGTGGGGTTGAGGGTGGGATCAACTTGCATTCAACTCTTTTCCCAACCCTCCAAGCCTCCCCACACTTTTAATTTCTGCATTCCTGCTACCACTTGGGATGCCCTGTGAAAGAACAGAGAAATTGGTGAATTCATTTACTTTTTTTTTTTCGCCACACCATGCAGCATGCAGAACTTCCCTGACTAGGGATCAAAGCCATGCTTCCTGCAGTGGAAGCACAGAGTATTAACCACTGGACGACCAGGGAAGTCCTTCATTTACTTTT
This sequence comes from Bos indicus, assembly GCF_029378745.1. Classification (NCBI taxonomy): domain Eukaryota; kingdom Metazoa; phylum Chordata; class Mammalia; order Artiodactyla; family Bovidae; genus Bos; species Bos indicus. The sequence continues at coordinate 34,320,138 of NC_091766.1, read as the reverse complement.
AGATATTGGTCATCCACAGGCCTTTCCTCCAAGGGATGCTTGTATTTTTAAAAGAACTTGAATGGTAGAACAGAAAACAGGGCAAAGTTTAGCGCAAAGTACCGCCTCTGTAATGAGAGTGTTTCCTGTAATGCTAAGAACATAATTTGGGGCTTGGGAGCCTCCCAGGCGCCTTAGAGGTAACATTTTATGTTGCCCTGCTTCAGGTAAGACCTGCTGGGTTAGCATCAACCACTGAGCCTGGAGAGGGGGGTTTGACTTTATTCTTTTTTATTTGTATAATTGAAACTTGTGTGAGAGTCCATGCAAATTATTGCAAATGTGTTTTTGTAAGAGATTGATGGCACCCTGCTTCCCTGTGTCTGGTATTGGCCAATGGGAGACTATGTGACTTTAAATATTCCTTCAGCAAAACCACTGAAATCAAGTTGTGCTAAAACTGTGTTCTTCTGATAGTGTTTTCTCCTCAGAGTACTCTCCCCACTTACTTTTTTCAGTGGGGTTCCATAAGTGAATAGTCCACCAATCCTTCCTCTCCTACCTTACATGCGTGCGTGCATGCTAAGGCACTTCAGTTGTGTCTGACTCTTTGTGACCCTGTGGACTTTAGCCCACCAGCCTCCTCTGTCCATGGGATTCTCCAGGCAAGAATACTGGAGTGGGTAGCCATTTCCTTCTCCAGGGGATCTTCCCAACCCAGGGATCAAACCCACATCTCTTATGTCTGCTGCATTGACAGGTGGGTTCTTTACCACTGGCACCACCTAGGAAGCCTCTCTACTACCTTAACACCAGTTTATTCTGCAAGGCCTTGCAATTTGGCTTTTATCTCTAGTTCTGTTACTAAATAGTCTTTCTCAAAGATCCCAGTAACCAAATGATTATCATATCCATTGGTCTTCTCTTTAACCTTCCTTTCTGACCCTTTATTCTTGCCTCTGTAGACCGTTACACATGCTGTTAGCTCTACCTAGAACTGTCCCTCCTTCTCTCTCCTAACCTCCCTTTCTTTGGCTAATTCTTTGACCTTCAGATCTTAGTTTAGAAATCACTTCTCTCAGGAAGCCTTCCTTGATGACTCCCTCCTCCAGGTCCAATCTAGGTATTTGTCCTTTGAGTCTTCATAGCACCCACGCTTGTGTGCTATTCACTTGTCCTACTGTATTTTAATTAGTGTTCTCCCGTCTGTACTCCCCTCTCCACTGTACTGTGGGCTCTGTGAGAGCAGGTACCATGGTGGTTTTATCTACACCGTTTACCTTATACCTAAACATGGTAGATGCTCAAAAAATATCTGTGGCATGAAGAACTGCAGAAATGCAGATGACGTCTGAACAGCAAAGTCTACAGCTTCCTCTAGAATAGATGATGAACCCCTGATTTTCTTTATCACTCTTTGGTTCCTCCCTATGTCCCTGGACCTCCAATTAGAAGATGTAGAGGAGTTGTTGGATGCCTTCAGTAAAATGTGGCATCTGACCCTGAAGAAGAAGAGAGGTGTCAGGAAATCCTTATCAATCCCATTTAGCCACTCATGACCAGGCAGCAACTCTCTGTGTTGCTTATGGTGAACAAGTCATGGCTACCTGTTGTTAAAACTAGTGGAAAGAATGAGTTTTAAGGATTCTGACCACCAGCAGAATGGGAAACATGTTTTTCAGGAGACCAGGCAAGTTGGTTGTGATGATTTTATCATCAGCATGAAGGAAGAACTTAATGTCTGATTGGCAACAGTAGAGAAACACAGACTAAGAGAGGAACTGATAAGTATTATATAGATGGTATTGTACTTTCTAGGTTATTAAGAAATTTTCAAGGTCATTTAAACTATTTGCAATTTCATGTTACTGATTTTAGAACCCAGTGTCCCTCCTCTCACCTCTGAACACATTATTCTCCTATATTCAGAGCATCACATCTGTGTGTAGATCTGTGTGTTGGGATGGGCTTTCTAGAGCAATTAAAAAGAATGTGAAATCTTGATCACATGTTTCTTCTTGTCTCTTGAAATTGGGTAAGAATTGTTGACCAGGTATAAAGACCATGAAAAAAACACAGATTTATGAGGGAAAGTTTAGTGAAAAAATGTAGGCTCTTATCTGTATTACAGAAGAGTGTGATTAACACTAGTTGATTTTTTAGAAAAAAAAAATAAAGTATGTTCCATACCCTTCGTTCCATGAAGAGGAGAGATCCTATGCAATCTGTTGTAGACATTGTGCCATCAAAGGCTCTGAGAGCTGAAGGAGCAGCAGCACTCCCCGAAGAGCCTTGGTCATCTGGGGAACCGGTCTGGTAGAAGAACGCATCCCCACTTTGGTTGTCCTGCTCAGACCTCAGACTCAGGTGTGTGAGTGGAGACACCTTGCCCACTATCACACCTGTTCCGCCTCTGGACTCCTTGCTGTTCACGTCTGGCTCCCTCTTCCTCCAAGTCAGGCAGGCTCTGAACCTCTGAATCATCTCTGCTGTCTGATCTCTCTATATCTTTCTTCTCTGGGGGCACGTGGCCTATTTGCCTTGAATTATAATGATTTGTGCTCTGCTCATTTAGACACATTCTAGGATGGAGAAAAGTAGCCTGGGATGAGGTCAGAGGACCCTCATTCCAGTCTCATTTCACATTCAGTCCCAGCTAAGTGACCTAGGGCCAGCTGCTTCCTTTCTTTGAGGATCTGTGTCCTCATGGTTGGATAGCATCACTGACTCAATGGACATGAACTTGGGCAGAGTCTGGGACATAGTGAGGGACAGGGAAGCCTGGCATGTTGCAGTCCATGGGGTTGGGCAGACTCTGGGAGATGGTTAGGAATAAGGAGGCCTGGCATGCTGCAGTCCATGGGGTTGGGCAGACTCTGGGAGGTGGTTAGGGATAGGGAGGCCTGGCATGCTGCAGTCCGTGGGGTCACAAAGAGTCAGACATGACTTGGCAACTGAACAACAACAACGACATCTTCATCAGAAGATTCCTTCCTTACAGGATTATTATGAGGATCAACGACGATGTATGCAGAAGCACTTCAAGAGTTAGAAAATCTCACCCTCCTGAGGTGCAGTAAGAGCAGAGATGCTCTGTCATGTGCATGGCATAATACCTAGCACACTGTAGGTGCTTGATAAACTACACTTATTAGCTATGATATTAAGAAATAAGCTTCATTTAAACACATAAATTGCTTGCTACTAAACTGCATTGCTGGTTCCGAATGTGGGTCTATGGCCAAGGAGGACATACTCTCCTTCTGGTTCACGTAACAGGATATTTGGAACCACCAAGGTGCTGCCTTTTCATTCATGGGTGAGTTTGATCCATTAAGAAAACAGGTGACAAAATTAATTACATATTGTGCAACCATGGATCCCAAATTGGCCTTAGAAAAACGTAGCGTGTTGTAAATGCAAACAGCCTCTGAGGGAAAGCTTGTTCCTAAGAGGCTTGCTTAATAGAATGTTGATTGCCTGCGAGGAGTTCATGCCTTGAGTAAAAGGTGTCTGGAATTTCCATCTGACTTTATTAGTATATATATTCAGGTGGCCCAGTGCCGGATGTTAGTTCTTAAAGGAAACAGTGTTCCCACTCTGAAGAAGGTAAGGCCACTGCTCTTTGCAAGTGGGCAGCTTCTGCTTGTACCTTGCTGGCCCTGGAAATTCCATCACTTGAAGTGGAATTTTGTTCAATCCATCTTATTCGTGGCTCCAAGGACAACTGTGGTGGGTTTGATAGGGGGTTAGTGAGGTTGCCTCTGTAAAGACAAGAACAATCCATTAGTTGAAGCCTACACTCCAGTGGCTTCTACTGGGGCTGTTTGCATTTACTCAGCACTCTCTGTTTATGAGAATGTTAAGAGGAAGTGCATCCATTCTGTGTATGTTGTAAAAAAGAAGGCTTGCAGCTGTCAGAATTATTTTCTTCTTGGCTCCTTATCTGGTAGAGTTTTGGATTGTTGCAGATTATCAGCCTCAGTTCTCCAGATGCAATGCAAATTTTCTTGTTTTCTGTCTTTGAAGATAACAGATATTTATGTACACAGTTCCTTGTAATATACTTTCAGGATGAGGAGAAATTAGGCTTATTCCTATATGTTGTCATAATTCAATATTATGAAATGAGTAAATGATTGTTTTATTAGTTGTATAGTGCATTCATAGAATCCAACATATTCTACTCTCTAGAAAGGGGAAAAAAAAAAAGCCCACAAGATACAATCTTCTGTTCCAAATAGCTTACAAATCTGCCTCAGAGACAACGAACATCGACTTTGTGTTAGAAGTTCACAGAGAAAGTGAAGTGCACTGGGCACTCCTACTGAAGCTTTATGGGGGGATTGAGACCTGAGCTAGGGTTTGGGGTAAAAAAAAAAACAAAAAACAGTGTAACAGAGCAGAAACAGTAGACCTGAAGCCTTGTTCCAGCAGCATGGCTGCACACGATGTCATGATGTGTCTTAAACTTTGTTTCCAGTAATTTCCAGTTAATGAAAACAAGTGTCAGAGTTTCTGAATGATTACTTACTTTTTGAATCATTCATATCTATTTGTGTCTATGCTAAGTCACTTCAGTCGAGTCCGACTCTGTGCGACCCCATAGATGGCAGCCCACCAGGCTCCCCCATCCCTGGGATTCTCCAGGCAAGAACAATGGAGTGGGCTGCCATTTCCTTCTCCAATGCATGAAAGTGAAAAATGAAAGTGAAGTCGCTCAGTCGTGTCCAACTCTTAGCGACCCCATGGATTGCAGCCTAATAGGCTCCTCCGTCCATGGGATTTTCCAAGCAAGAGTGCTGGAGTGGGTGCCAATTGTGTCTAGGGGACGGTACTCAGGATTTTGCCTCTAGCAGCGTCATTTCCACTCACTTGCATCGCCAGTGCTTTCTTTGTGAGAGAGAGGTCAGTGCTCCAGCTGTATCCTGGGGCACCTGGCTCACAGCCTGCTTAGCTCAGCTGCCTTCACGGGGCAGGGACTGTGGCAGGTACGAAGTATTGTATTTCTAGCCTCAGTGGGCATTTGAATTTTCAACCCATGGTCTCATTTAAGAGAGACCAGCTTGAGTCTGTTAGATAATACTAGTTGGAGATGACAGACTAACAGCTGTGGGAACAGAGGGGGAAAAGGCCTCTTCAGGAAACATTTAGATGGTGGGACTTAGTGAAATGAGAAATAAGAGAACAGTAAAAAGGAAGAAAGAAGAGAGACTTCCACAGAGGTCCAGCGGTTAACACCTGCCAGTGTTAAGATCCCACATGCCATGGGGCAACGAAGCCCAGGCTCCACAACTGCTGAGCCTGTGTGTTCTAGAGCCCGGGCTCTGCAGAGAAGCTACTGCAGTGAGAAGTCCAGGCACTACAGCTGGAGTGCTGTACACTCGCCACAACTAAAGAAACTTCATGCGTGCTGCATGAAGACACAGCACAGCCAAAAATAAATGAATAAATACTTTTTTAAAAAAAGAAAGAAGGGGCCACAATGCAGCGTAAGCCACTGATAGTCATAAGTGTCTAGCTACCATTGTCTAAGTAAGAACAAATGTAATATTCTGAAGAAAACCAAGATGCTGGGGGTAGGGAAGGGATCTATCTATACCTTCAAGTATAAGGATTCTCCCTAGATGAGTGTCCTTCCAAGGTGAGCCTAAGGAACCTTCCAGGCAGACAGGTGCTGAGGGCAGCTAGAAACACATAGGTGGGAGCAAAGGTTCCCAACAGCTTCACTCGCGGAACCCACAGTGTCTCAGGAATTTTTTCATGTCATTCCCAGGACACAAGAGGTACATGACAGTTTCACTTGTGACGTGTTAGGTCCCGATAACTTAACAAGTATTCATGTACTAATAACTTTGTAGGCATGTGAAAATATACATAGATTGAAATTTCAAAAATAATATTTTTATTTCGTTCTCTACCAGTTACTTACTGATGGAATGGGTGCATCTGTTGGGCCTTGCATGTTTCAGTCAGGATCCAGTCAGGAGATAAACCACATGATAATTAGAGTAGGAACGTGTGATATAAAGAAATGCTAGCTGGTGAAACAGTATGGCAGCTCCTAAAAACTTAAAAGTAGAATTACCATCTTCTTGTTTATTTGTGCCTTGACTGTTTGTGACCCTATGGACTGTAGCCTGCCAGGCCCCTCTGTCCATGGGATTTCCCAGGCAAGATTAGTGCAGTGGGTTGCCATTTCCTTCCCCAGGGTATCTTCCCGATCCAGGGATCGAACCCGCATCTCCTGCTTGGCAGGCGGATTCTTTGCCGTTATGACCAAACAATTTCCACTTCTGGATGTGTACCCGAAAGGATGGAAAGCAGAGACTTGAGCATGTATTTGTATACCCATATTTATAGCAGCATTATTCACAATAGCCAAAAGGTAGAAGCAATCCAAGTGTCCATTGATGGTTGAAAGGAAGAAACAAATCATGGTATATACACACAATGGACTATCATTCAGTTTTAAAAACGAAGGAAATTCTGACACATGCTCCAACATGGATGAATCTTGAGGATATTAGTGAAATCAGTCACAGAAAAGACAAATACTGTGTAATTCCATGTATATGGAGTACCTAGAGTAGTCAGATTCAGAAAGAAAACACAGGATGATGATTGCCAAGGGCTGAGGAGAGGGGAGAATGGGGAGTGTTTAATGAGTACAGAGTGTCCATTTCCAAGATGAAAAGCATTCTGGAGATGGATGGTGGTGAGACTGGGACAACAAAGTATGTGTACTTAATCCTATTGATCTGTATAGCTAAAAAGTGATCAAGATGGTGGTACTTTTATATGATGTGCATTTTACCACAATTGAAAATACTAATAAAAAAAATTAAATAAATATTAATTTTGCTGAGGGCTGGCTGTTAGGAAGAGAACTCTAAAGAATAGGGGAATAGCAAATATAAAAAGCAGCCCCTTCCTGTGGGCTTGAAACAGGGTACCAAACCCAAACTTCCTCTCTCTCCTACTCTAGACCTTGTTGGAGAGAAGGTGGCTGGCCTGGCTCCTTGAGTGGCAGAGAAGTCACAGCACTGCTGTGCAGGTAGAACTTGCTGGAAATCTGTCCTCTAGGATGCTGTGGAAATCCGTTCATGGGGAGGTTTTTCACTGAAGGTGCTCTGCCACAAAACCTCCTACAGGGGATGCCAGCAGAAGCTGCTGGAGGCTGGTTGTTGCTGACCACCACGTACAGCAGGAGCCAGTTTTTGAAGAAGGTGCCTGCATTACAGGAACTGGGGGCTGGAGAAGTCATGAGTGCTTGTGGCAGCTTGCAGCCAGAGCACACCAGAACCAGGAAGCAAAAGCTCTTCTTTCTGTAATGTCTCTCCATGATGACACTCCAGTGACAAAGCTTAGGATAGCACCAGCTGGCAAAATAAAAAATATTTAAAGTCTCATCTTTATTTTTTCAGAGCAGGTAAGGTGGCTCAGTGGTAAAGAATCCACCTGCCAATCCAGGAGATACAGGAGACACAGATTTGATCCCAGGGTCAGGAAGATCCCCTGATGGTGGAAATAGCAGCCCACTCCAGTTGGAGATTCTCCCATTGCCTGGAGAATCCCATGGACAGAGGAGCCTGGTGGGCTACGGTCCATGGGATCCCAAACAGTCAGACAGAACTGAGCGTGCACGCGTGAATGAAAGGTGAATTGGAGCCGTGAGACAATAAATTGATAACTGGCCACCTCATAACTTCTTAAAATCAAATTGAAATCAAATTGGATCCACTACCCTCATTTCTTCTTTCATGTTACTTTTCAGATAATATTTGCTTTTTAGTATAGCAACTGCCAACAACCTAGCTTTGCACAGAAATGACATCAAAAGAAATGTATTACAGTCTAATGTTATGCAATGAACTGGCTTGAACTAGTAGTTTACACAGTGTCTGAGAGACATTGAATAACACTGTGTCTTCCTCAAAAATTTAAAGTACCCTGTAACACCCCTGTGAGTTAGCTGCAGTGCTCTCAGGTACCATGGCACAATTTGAAGATCTCAGGGCTAAAAACGTGAGACTCTTTAGCCAACTCTGGCCACATCGCTCTCATATATGAGAATCTAAGGTACTGATGTGCTTAAGAGTACAGAAGAGTCATGGGTAGTGTAAAAATTGTACAGGGTCAGTATTACTTCAGAAGATCTTTCAGCAAATTACCAGATTGGCGAATAGCATACTGTCTTCCAGTAAGTATAGGACTTACAGTAAGTGTTTCCTCTAGCATTGGAGCAGGTTCCTGTTTCTTGAGAACTGGATGAAATAGTTGCCTTGTCTTCCGAGGCTCTTTGACATGAAAAAATCCATAGCTGTAGCTACAGCAGTCATCATCAACATGCATAAGATGCTCATAGTGTAAGAGGCAATGCTGAGACAAGGCTCAGGGAGGGAACAGCAAAGTCCTAGCTCTATCCCACGCTTACTCTGCAGCAAAAACCACTGGTGGCTGATGCGCCATTTAGGTTGTTATTTCCTCTCTTCATCTGTCTGTTTTAGGCTGATGGTACAGAGTTGAAATTGAGAAAGTTGAATGCCATTCAAGAGGACTTTACTGAATTCAATAGTAAAAATTCTATTGAGATAGTTATGTATGTATGTATGTATGTGAGTGAAAGTCGCTCAGTTGTGTCTGACTCTTTGTGACCCCATGGACTATAGAGTCCAAGGAGTTCTCCAGGCCAGAATACTGGAGTGGGTACCTTTCTCTTCTCCAGGGGATCTTCCCAACCAAGGGATCTAACCCAGGTCTCTCACATTGCAGGTGAATTCTTTACCAGCTGAGCCACAAGGGAAGAATGTTAAAAAGTTAGTGTTTTTTTTTTAAAAAAGGCTTTTGGCTTCCTGATAGCTCAGATGGTAAAGAGTCTGCCTGCAATGCACGAGACCCGAGTTCGATCCCTGGATTGGGAAGATTCCTTGGAGAAGGGAATGGCTACCCACTCCAGTAGTCTTGCCTGGAGAATCCCATGGACGGAGGAGCCTGGCAGGCTACAGTCCATGGGGTCGCAAAGAGTTGGACATGACTGAGCGATTTCACTTTCACTGTTCTTTATGTTCTAGTAGAAACAGAAAAGTGAAAGTGTCAAGTTCCTCAGTTTACCATCTGAGCCACCAGGGAAGTCCTAGAAAATGGATGGACTTAATAAGACCTTTTATAGGTAGGTAGGCAGGCATACTGTTCATGTTATTGATTTTCCCAGAAGAATCATTCATTTTGGTGATGTTTAACAATTTTGTGAATCATAATTGATACATGTTTCTGTATAACTTTTCTTTAAAGAGAAGCTGAATAACTTAAGTTTTGTAAGCTGACCCATTCAAAAGGACAAACTTCTGATCCACGCCTTTCAGTGCTACCTGCAAAGCAGCCTTCCCTTTCCCCCTGAAACACTGTTTGGATAAGTTCTGTTTTGGTTCACGTTTTCACCTCCTGCTGAGTTTGTCGGCTGAGTTTTAACCTTGGCTGCTTTCAGCGGGCAAGCCTGTCTAGCCCTGTAGCTTCATCTCCTGGTGTTTTCTGTCTCTTAAACAGTGATGGGTTGGCAAAAATATTAACTTGACAGAGATTCTACCCATGTCAGAAACTCACTGTTAAAATCCAAGTTTGACAACTTGGAGTGGATTAGACTTTCAAACAGATATCCGAACAGGAGTCTGTGGTCCAGATTCCACATATGAGCACTACTTCTGTTTTCTTGTAGATTTCAAATGTTGATCAGAAACTGGAATAAAGTTCATAAATGCTTGATGGGATCAAGCGGGGCCATTACCCTCCCTATCTTGGCCGCCTTTTCTGCCTCCTCGGAGTAGAGTGAACACACAGGAGAGAAAGAGATTGTCACTGCTGCTGCCTTAAGCAAAGCTGCTTACTTCTGAATTCTTCATGATAATCAATAGCAGATGTGTGGCCAGCCCTGGAAAGTTGCATAACTGTCTCACGTTGCATTCGATTGCAATCGCTAGCCAACATGAGGGGGTCTCCATTAGGCAGTTGAAAAGGAAAATTTTTGTTTATCTTATCATAAAATTATTTCCTTGCTGTAAGTGGTAAAAGCAGTGGTTAGGGTGGAAGTAATTTGAATATCACTGCCCTTAAACATGAATTTCAGTTCATGATAAGGAGGAACTTTCTAATGACTAGAGAGGAAGTGGGGCTTTGTTAAAGCAGTGAGTCTCTGTTAATAGAAGTAATCAAGGAGAGTGTGGATGAAGGCTTGCTGCCTGTGATGTGTCTAGGAGATGGCTTCATCTCCTAGATTAGAGGATTAGAATAAATGACCTGTAAGTTTGCTTCCAAGTCTGAGTTTCTATGACTAAGATCATTGATCACTTCTTCCTCCTGTTCCTTTTCTGAAGGTAAGTCAGGGATGTATAGATTAGTTGTGGCACTACCTTCTGGGCCCAGTCTCAGCCCTGCCTCTCTCATTCCTGGCGACTCCCTTTGTATCCCATCTCAGGTTATCCCTGGTTGAGCCTGTTAATCAAGGCACAGTGAGGTTTGGACCTTTTATTTTCACGTTCTCTCGATGGACCACACACAGTAAATTGCCCACACCTATGCGGGACTTCTGTACAGTCCGCATTTAGGGCTTCCAGATGGATGCTCCACCACCTAAAATAATCTGGCCTTATTCATGAAAGTGATTAGGGGGATTTCATAATTTTCAGTGCTTTATCACATTCATGACTCATTTTTATTTTTACTACTTTGTGGAATAAGTGGCATTATTCCCATTTTACAGATGGGCAAACCGAAGCTCAGAGAGGTTAAATGGCTTGCAAATTTTAGAAGAAAAGTGATAGAAGAATGAATAGAAAAATAAAACCCTATTGTCAACGAGACAGTGCTCACTGGGTTTATGGCAATCAGGCCCAGGTCTCCCAAACTGAGTCTGGCTTTCTTTGCCCAGCTTCTGGCAGCCTTACATCCAAGGAAGTTTAGTTGGGGTCTTGACTGAACTTTTAATTAAAAAAAAAAAAAGTATTTGTAGTTTCATGTAGCTGAATAAATAGAAGCTATTAAACTTATGGCTTATTTAAAGCATTGAATATCAGGAATGGGATAGTTTTGATTTGAGGCTGTGATCTAAGCCTGTGAACAGAACCATCTGAGCATTCCATCCTAGAATCATGACCAATTCAAACTCTTTGGGAATCTCCCAGTACAGCAAACTTTGAATTATTCCTCTGCAAAATAAAGGTCTTGAATTTTACTTGGGTAGTTTAATAGAGTGAGAAAGTCTGGATATAGAAGACAGGAGGCCTGGTCTGCATCTACTGTAGTCTCAAGAACATTATTACTTAGTTTTGTGACCTTGAGCAAATTGTATAACCTCCCTTTCTTTAATTACATGTCTGTAAAATGAGTATGATGATCCAAGGGAGCTAACTGGGAAGTCTGCATAAAGCCTATGCAAGGCATAGTAAATGCAAGCATCCTAGCTAAGTATTACAAAAGAAAAATCCAAAGTCATAAATTCTTCAGGTAATATTTTCAGACCTGATTTTGAGTGTGTGTGTGTTTCAGCGTTTGCTAAAAGTTTTTATTTTCTCCTAAGAAAGATTTCTTAGGAGAAAAAGAAAAGCAAACAATGAGAGCCTAGGAAACAAGAGCCTCCCAGATGTAGTTTTCTCCCTGTGCATGCTCACCCCAGATGTCAGCACTTCTCACTCCCTCGGAATTATCCACTCACACCCAGAGCAGTAGTGAGCCTGGGGGATTTACAGAAAAAGCCATAGGGAAGACTGAAGAGAGGGTTTACACAGAACAAACTTCTGACTCCCAGGCATGGCCCCTGGGAGGCAGCTTTCCCCATCCTTTGACTCGGCACTCATCGTCAGTCTTCTTCCTTGACTCACAGCACTTCTGTCCAGCCTCCTAACCTCCCCTGCCTCATCCCAGTACCAGCAATGCACAAGCAGGAGGCCGCTTGAGGCTCAGGGCTTGGGCTCCTGAGAAGGTATGTGGGAGATTTCCACTGTCATTTGAGTGGCCCTTTCTCCACTTTTGGTAAATCAAACTTTCTTAAGGCATAAAGAGTGAGATCACTTGGGCTAGGCAGGGACTCCGGTGAGATACCCAATTAGGCCCACTCTTTTTGGAAGTTTAAGTGTAAGATGTCTAAGGAGGTTAAGAAGGATGCAGAGCCTGCAGTCACAACCAGGTGAGGCCAAGAACACAGGTCCCTCTGTGAGGAGAGGGACTGAAAGCCAACTTTATATATAGAGCATGGAAGCCTGTAAAGACTCTCAAGGGTGTAGACATAAATAATACAAGAATAGATGAGGAAAGCTTCAAAGTCAAATAGGAGAAAGCCACTTTTTATACTAAGTAAACAACTCTTTTTCACCATCCCCCCTTCTGACTTAAATGTTGTTTGTATAGATTCAGCCTGTCAGCAAGGCAGAAATAAAAATATCAATAAAATTACCATTTTTTTTGCGGTATGGAATTCTTAGACCTAGAAGCTGTAAGTGAAAGTCATTCATTTGTGTCCGACTCTTTGCTACCCCATGGACTATACAGTCCATGGAATTCTCCAGGCCAGAATATTGGAATACTAGCCATTCCCTTCTCCAAGGCTAGAAGCTATGCTGCTGCTGCTGCTAAGTCATGTCAGTTGTGTCCGACTCTGTGTGACCCCATAGATGGCGGCCCACCAGGCTCCCCCGTCCCTGGGATTCTCCAGGCAAGAATACTGGAGTGGGTTGCCATTTCCTTCTCCAGTGCATGAAAGTGAAAAGTGAAAGTGAAGTCGCTCAGTCATGTCCTATTCTTCCCGACCCCATGGACTGTAGTCTTCCAGGCTCCTCCATCCATGGGATTTCCCAGGCAAGAATACTGGAGTGGGTTGCCATGAAGCTATAGGTCTATACAAATTGACAGAGATGCTTAGTCTTTTTCGCTGCAGGGAACTTACCACATTCTCTAATGTGATCAGAGTGTGGTTCCTCCTGGTTGAATTGTACCTTCTCTTCCCAATTCTGCTGGGCTTCTCTTCTAAGTCTGAACACTTGCTGACCTTCCCTGTTCTTGGCAGACATCTGGGCGGCTGTAAGGAAAAGGCCCAAAGCCCAGGCATTTTTCCAACAGCTTTATTGATGCATAATTTAAGAGAAGATGTTTCTGCTGTTCTATGATAAAGTTCAGTTGAGAGGTGGTATTAATATCTTCCTTAGAACCAAGGTCACTTGGAAGGTTGAACTCCAAGTCTGTGATCAAAATTACCAAAATTTGCCAGTAAGCTCCAGGTGAGCAGAGTTCTTTTACATGTGACACACATAAATATTTGGTAATGACTGACTGAAAAAAAAAGAAAAAGAAAAAAAACACCAGAATCTTGGTGGTGATGGTGTAGCTGCTAAGTCCTGTCTGACTCTTGCCACCCCAATGGACTGTAGCCCACCAGGCTTCTCTTTCCATGGGATCTCCCAGGCAAGAATACTGGAATGGGTTGCCATTTCCTCCTCCAGAAGATCTTCCTGATCCAGGGATCTCAGATTCTTAGCTTGCATTTTAACTCAGGTCCGTGCAAGTGGTAAAGAATCCGCCTGCCAATGCAGAAGACGTAGGAGATGTGGGTTCCATCCCTGGATTGGGAAGATCCCCTGGAGGAGGAAATGGCAACGCACTCCAGTATTCTTGCCTGGAAAGTTCCATGGACAGTGGAGCCTGGTTGGCTACAGTCCATGGGGCCATAGAAAGTCAGACATGACTAAGTAAGCTCTTACCTACATAAACGTAGGTAAGCTACTATTTTTAGGCTACTATACAGAGAGTGCTGTGGAAAAAATAAACATAGAAAGCTCTGCACAGTTTTTCTGATGATTTCATAGAACATGTACAAAATATATACATCATTTTAACTGACATCCTGATGTTACATATTATACAGTTGTAGTTCAGAGGAGTGAAGTAAGAAGTCAGAAAGAGCTAATCAGAGGCAGACACCGAACTCATACTTTATTTTACTAATACAGTCAGCTGGTTTCTCCTTTTAGGTGGTTAAGGAAATTTAGATAAATTTGCAGTTAACCACAAAACAAAGAAATAAATGCTTCCAAACAATAAAACATTTGTCTATAAAACTTCCAAGAAGGATGTGGATGCTTTCACATGGGGAAGTCATAGACTATCTGGAAATTTGGATCCTAAAGAAGAGTGGTTTTGGAGGAGGATAGGACAAGATGGAGAGAGGCTAAGATACACTCACAAAATAAACCGAGCCTGCCTTGCACTGGAGCTAGATCGGGACTTTGTTCCTCAAGGTGACTGCTGGGCTACATTTAAATACAAAAGAAGTTTCTTGCCAGGTTTCTTGAGGACCCCAGTGAAAGTCAAAGATCAACCTAGCTGCTAAAATGATTCTAAATTGGATTAAGAGGCTGACACAGCAGTGCTTTAACTATTCATTCAGCAGTTGTTCTCCTTGGCTAACCTGAGCAAAGCTGAGGGCCTTTTTGTGAACCCAGCTTAAAAACAAGTCGGATGTTAAGGACATGTACTTTAACACACTTTTGTGGTTTGAACATAATTGGACTTGCAGAAAGACCTTTTATAAATCACTCTTATGGGGACACTTTCTGAAGGAAGAGGGTAAAAGTGAGCCCTTCCTGTGACTGGTGAGACGGACTTTGTGTTTTGTGAATTTGCATAATCATCACCTTGAAATCATCACCTTGCGTCTTACTCCAATTATAGATGAATGGGAGCTATCTTTGTGAAGTTCACAGCCCTGGTGAGATGCTGCTGGGCTCCTGGCAGACATCTGTGGAAGTCTGGGCTGCCATGGGGGAGGGCAAAGGACAGATGGTGTGTGTGGGGTGGGGTGGGGGGACTTCCAGAATGATTCCTTAGACAAGACAGGAAAGGTCGCTTCTGACTAGTGAGGGAGCATGTCTCAGAATGACCTTCATGTATCCTCCTTAAGTCTGAAGTTACAGAATGAAGTTACTAAGTTACTGCATCTTAGCAGCTCAGGATGTGTGGCACTGGGGACCTCGCAGTTAACTGGGACTTTCAGAAGGGTGCAGCCTGGTGAGGTCAGCTTCCGGAAGGCTCCACAATACTGATACTTTCCAGATGTTTCTCCTCTTTTCTCCTTTCTGACCAGCTATGTCTTCCTCTCATCATTCTGTCCTGTCCTTTCAAGGAATTGAGATGAAATAACTGCCTGGTGTCTTAGGTGTGATAGAATCACTCAGCAGTAGGAAGTGATTTAATATCTTATATTAATATTTATAATAGTCTTCACTGCTTGTGACTCGCATAAACACTCTTTTTTCCTGTTCAAACCCAATATTGGAATAAAACACTAGAGTATCTTTTACAAAAAATTACTTTTAATGGTGCAATAGTTTGTAATAATCTGTGTAGGAGTTTATGGTTTTCAAAGCACTTTTTGCTTATATTACCTTATTTAATCCCCAGAATAAATCTGAGGAGTAATTAATACTCTTTAAACTCTCTTTTTCCAGATGAGGAAAGGGAGGCCCAGAGAAGTTAAATAATTCACTCAAGGTCATACAAATAATAAATGGCAGAACTAAATCTTAATTCAGACTCTTTACATCTGTATCTTTTTGGGAGGGATTGGGGGCAAGAGGAGAAGGGGACGACAGAGGATGGGATGGCTGGATGGCATCACTGACTCGATGGACGGGAGTCTCAGTGAACTCCGGGAGTTTGTGATGGACAGGGAGGCCTGGCGTGCTGCGATTCATGGGGTCGCAAAAAGTTGGACACGACTGAGCGACTGATCTGATCTGATCATTAAATTTATATTTACTATAGAGCCTATTCACTAAATTTACTGTAGAGCCTCTCTTCTTATTTTTTGCCCGTATAAAACGAGGGAAATGAGGGAAAGGAAAGCAGCTGGAAAATGAATTTATTAAAAGAATGTAACTTTTCTCACAGTTTCCTAATGGATCTTTCAGGTATGTTATTTGAGGACCTGTTGCCTTTTATCTGTAGTAAAACTAGTGCTCTGCAAATTCCTCCATTAAGACAGATATGTCGGTGGCAGCTCTTGTTCCCCCTTCTCCAAAGGAAAAACTAAGGCTTCACAAAACTGAGACATCTTCCTCTCAGCTGGTGGACCCGACCAGGGGGCAGAATTGAGATCTCCTCTAAGAACTCTCCAGCCTCTTTATTCTCTCAGCGTTTCAAAAGCCTGAATACCTCCCCGACCCCCACTCCCACCCCCTGACCCCCGCCTTTGGCTTGCAGCCTTCGAAGAAGAGAGTGGCGCCCCCTCCGTCTGGGAATGGCCCTTTGGGGTAACTGCAGAGCACTTAGTGCACCCAGGTTGGGGTTTGAGTAAGTCATGCGGGTTATGCTGAATGACTAAGCCTTTGATCTGCTTTTCCTGTGCAAAGGTAAGGGTGGAGTTCCCGCCTACCCGCACCTTTCTTCAAAATGCCCCCTTCCTGGGCTTGTGCCGCAGGTCCTTCCAGCCTCATGGACCAATATCCACGTTACTTTGCTGCAAAAAATAATGTACAAAACCCAGCAGCTTTAAAATCCTTCATTTTGGGCCTTTAAGTCCCCAAGACACAGAAAGTTAAATGGGCGTCGAAAAATGGAACCTAAAGATGGAGGTGCATGTCTTTGACCGCGTCTGCATTTGTGATTTATGTAAAACAGCAGAGATGTGCCTTTCTTTTCTTCCCTGCATATCGATTTCCCAGGCGTGGCCCATCCTGGGTCCCGGCGGCCGGCGCCCCTCTGCCGGGCCCCTCCGCAGATCAGCCCCACCTGCGTGCGCCCAGCCACGAGCCGCCAGGTCGCCCGCCTGCGACGGGCTGGGGCGCGCGGCCCCGGGGGCGGACTCCCGCCGCCCAGCTGAGACGCGATTCGTCACTCTTGCAGAACTTTCCCCCTGAAAATCCCTGCACCAGAACCAGCCCTCCCGCCCCGCGGAGGTTTTGATTTTAGAGACTTTCCTTCCTTTTTATTTTCTGTGTGCTGGTTTTGGCTGCCAGCTCGTGCAAGTACATGTCCGCGGTCGTCGCCCCTGCAGCCGCCTACCCGGACACCATGCACTTCGAGGCAGAAGAATCCAAGGAAGGTATGGTTTGGATTTGGTTGAGGGGTCGCCCGCCAAGTTCTGCGGAGGAATGTGGAAGTAGGGCGGCGGGGTAGTGGAGCAGATACGAGTTTAAAAGTGAGCGATGGGTACTTTGTCCGTTCTGACTGCGCCTTCGCTGCTGGTTTCAGGGCGACTGTGCCGAATACACTTCTCACCCCGCGGCCGGTCAAAGGGGAGGGAGGAAGAGTCAATCCTGGCTCTGCCAGTCCACTAAACGCTGCTTTCTAGATCTTTCTGGAAACGAAACAGCCCCAGTATTGACTCCAAGAATGCGAAATGTATTTAGAAGAGCACTGCCTGCCTGCAGTCTGGACAGTAGAAAGCTGGATCCCTTGGAAGAGCCCTAGGAGTCCAGGGTCCCTTGAAAAGGGATTTCAGAAATTGGAAACTTTGTGTGTTTCCGGCTAAAGGGGGAAGCTGCGTGCGGGGGAGAAGTGAAAGATCTTTATTTGAGAAATAGGTGTTTTTTTTTTTTTTTTTTTTAAATCCTTGCTGACTTTTCAGCAGTGAATTTATTTTGTTGGGGGGCTTTAAGGGGGTTGAGAGATATGAGGGAGGGCTTGTGCAACTTGAAACTGAGAAGAGTTTGTCTGTTTCTAACTTTGCCAAAGCAAAGGGTTTCCATTTACTCCTAACAGAGCGGGTGACAGGGCTGGAAAAACTCCAACCAAAACACAATTATACGCTGGTGTTAGTTCGGGGAGTTTATTTGTGTGTGAGTGTTTGTACGCTTTGTTTCCTGAAACTTTATGTATACAAAAGTCCTCTTGTAAGTTGAGGTAAAAGTGGGGGAAATGAGAGAGTAAGAGAGCAGACTGTGCAAGATTGTGAAATTTCTTTCTTTTTAAGTAGTCTCTTGGGAAACGGGTAAATTTCGAATCAATCATAGCAGCTCAGAGAGCCTGAGGAGCAGAAAGGAACCCCATCGTTTCTCGGTTTGGTAGATACCAGTCAGGGAGAGCCTGGAAATTTGTCCTCTTCTTTTCCTGATTCCCATCCCTAAAGTTAAGCCCTGTATTTCAAGATGTGGTCTCTGTGGGCTGAAATTTCCTTTATTGTGCTGTGCGAGGGAAGCAGTCAATAAAAAACAGTCTTGTTTAATAGAAATATGGGACTGGTGTGAATGAGAAATGACAGCCAGGAGCATTGTTTTTGAGCTTGATGTGGGAACTTGGGGGATTAATGTTTCTTTGCTGCCGTGGAGTCTGTACTGATGGAGCTTTGTGCTGTTGGAGGCTTTTCTTTTAAACAGCGATGTGCAACTGGGGTTGAAGGCACATGGGCTGAGAGAAGCCAATAGTGAACTTTTATATGAATTACAAGTAGCACTTACATTGGTATTTTTCTCCCAGGCATGCTTTTTTCTTTTGGGGGAAAAAAAAAAAACTAAAACAAAACAGTGAGGAGAAAGTGGAAAAACAGTATCCCAAAGCATATTCTTTGGGATACATTCTTTCAGCCAGCACCCACATTCTTCTCTCCAGCCCAGCTCACCCATTGCAAGCCTGAAAACTGGATGGAGGTGAAGAGATGCCTTAATGCACACCCCCTTGGTCCTAACCTTTCCCTTTCCCTTGCCATCACTTACATTCTGCAAATCTGTAGCAAATTATCCTCCCTCTGTTATTTACTGAATGCCCAACATGTTTCTTTTTATATAATATGAGGTGCTTGAGTTTTAAGTTGATGGCAGTTAGAATAGGATGTAGAATAACTCTTGAGGGAGATGAAACAAATAACTTTATTAACAAATGGAATCATAGTAGCTTCTACCAGGAAATAAAGGACTAGTGTGTATATATGTGTGTTTGTGTGTGTGTGCGCGTGTGTGTCCCGGGCAGTTCTGACAAGATTTGTTATTGGCTGTGATCTAGAATCCTCTGCTTAGCTACCACCACTCAGAAAGGAGCAATGCTGTTTATTTTTATTTTTTAAAAAAGATTTTTTGATGTGGACTGTTATAAAGTCTTTATCAAATTTGTTACAATATTGCTTCTGTTTTATGTTTTGGTGTTTTGGCCCCAAGGCATGTGGGATCTTAGCTCCCCAACCAGGGATCAAACCCTCACCCTCTGCAGTCAAAGGTGAAGTCTTAACCACTGGACCACCAGGGAAGTCCCTCAGTGCTGTTTAAATAGCTCAGTTATCTTTATTGTCTATCCTTACAAATTCTGTCCCTTCTCCTTAGCTTTTTTTTTTCCCCCTCCTTGTGGATTTATGTATCCCATCTAGTGTGAGATCACCACAAGTTCTTCACAGTGTCCGCATCGCAAGCAAATTGCCTTCCGATGCTTCATGCCTGATTTGCCATACTGGGAGATACTTTAAATCATTAGTCTGAACTGCAGTGAGAGACTAGTATATGTTGTTTAGGGTTGAATATGAAACAAAATATCTGGTTGAATTCAGAAATCCTTGCAGGCCAACACATTTGTGTATGTGAGTGAATGTAGAAGCAAATGACTGGGGATATTGTTAAGCCACTGTAGCTTAGGACAAACTTGACTCTGTGCCAGGAGTGCTGAGCCTCCGTCCTCAGTCAAAAGCCACCTCCTAAAGAATCAATTTAATTTTTCCTGCTTACAAATGAATAGGTGATTGTGCTTGAGTATTAAACAGAGAAAAAGAACTCAGACCTTGCTAGATTAGAAGCTGAGTGAGTTTAAGATATCCTGGCATAAAATGAATAGGAAAGCAAGAGAAAGGGAGGAAGAAACCTACTTTATTAAACAGGGGAAGACTGTTGAAAAAATACCAACAGTTTCCCATGGATGGGGGCTTCTTGAGGAGATGCGTTGATGGCCATATTTTTGGCATTTAATTGATTCCTGTTGAATAAATTTCTTAATTATGAGGTAGGAGAAATGAATCACAATTAAGATCTCTGCAGATCTTTCTAGTGCTAAGCATTGAGGGGTCTGGGGCTCCTCTGACTTGGTTATTGAAGCTTTGGTACCAAAAAATGAGGAGGCCACTATTAAGGAGCTGCTTTGGGAGGGCTGAGCTGTGAGTGAGCTCGGCTCCTCCTGTCTTGCCCATAATAGCACTTTCCGCCACGGCCTCACCTAGTTCTCTCATGCCTCACCAGGACTGCTATTTCACAAAGAAAACAGTAGCCATTAGGCAACTCCCTCACTTCCTGCTTTCAAACCGACAGATTCACCTTTACCCACACCCATCCTCCCAGTGTCTGTGGAAGGCGTGGTTCCTGTTGGAAGGAGCGGAAGGAGGCTCCTTCTACTGTGGGCTCCTCACTGCACAAGTTGGCCTCACGTCTTTCCTGGCTCCTGCCCTTCTGTGTATAGATGGGCCCAAGCTCCCTACTTTGGGGGTGTTGGCACTTGATGGTCTTTCTGCCTGAAATTCTTCTCCCCACCTGACCCCCTTTCCCGGGTCGGGTTTTTGGGTTGGAAGGCCCTTTCTGAACCTCCAACTTTAAAATCCCTTACTGCAGTCTCTCAGAACACCTAACCTTTTTGTGGCCAATACCACATTGTTTAGCATCTTTCTCTAGACCACAAGCTCTTGAGGGCAAGACCATATCTGTTTTATTCCCCACTGGGTCTCCAAGACCTATGCAATGAGAGGTGATCATTCAGTATTTAAAAAATGAATGAATGATCTTCATTCCTTAGAGGTAATCCTCAGTACTTTGTTAATTTTAGGCATATATTTCTCCTATAAAATGAACCTGCTTTTTTTTCTTTTTTCTTTTTTACCTTTTGCATGATGCCTACGTTCTCACTCTTTGTCATCCTTCATCCATTGAAGTCTGTCTTTTTCTCCATTCAGTTCAGTTCAGTTCAGTCGCTCAGTCGTGTCCAACTCTTTGCGACCCCATGAATCGCAGCACGCCAGGCCTCCCTGTCCATCACCAACTCCCGGAGTTCACTCAGACTCACGTCCATCGAGTCAGTGATGCCATTACTCCACTGAAATTGCCCAGATCACCAGTGACTTCCTAGGTGCCAAAACCACCAGTGACCTAGCATTCATATTTTCGCCCCGATCTTACTTGACTTGGTTTTGCAGTGCTTGACACTAGAAGACCGGTGTCCTGGCAGTCCTAGATTCCTCCCTGAGTTCCTATGCCTCTACACTCTCTAGCTGTTTCTTTCTAATCTCTTAGAGCACCAGTCTAGGCTTTTCTAAAAGTTACCTGTACAGCCAGCTGCTTGGTAAACACTATGCTTCTTTTTTTAAAGTGCAGAATAGCTGGTTTATAATGTTGTGTTAGTGGTTCTATGTGTGTGTGATATATATATATATATATAATATAATATATATTATATTATTAACATTATATTAATATATTTTTATATATTATATAAAATAATATATATATAATATTCTCTTCCATTATAGTTTGTTGTGAAATATTGAATATAGCTCCCTGTGCAGTAGGACCCTGTTGGTTATCTATTTTATATATAGTAGTTTATACCAGGCTCCTAATTTCTCCCTCCCATCCCTTTTCCCCTTTGGTAACCATAAGTTTGTTTTCTATGTCTGTGAGTCCTGGTAAACACCATGCTTTGACTGTCATATGGGTATCTCACATTCAACAGATCTGCACTGAGCCTGTCATTTCCTACTCTTCACAAATCTCACCCTCCTTTTGTCTCATCACTGAATATCACAGCACTCTTTTTAGCTTCCAAACTGCAAATCTGCTAGTTGTCCTTAATCCCACCCTCTCCTTTATCTTCAGCTTTCACCTGGCACTTCCTCCTCCTCATTATCTATTGAGTGCATCTCCTTCTCTTCATTTTCCTGGACCCTGCCTTGCTTCAGGTCCTCAGTATTTGTGCCTTCATGAATACAATAACTACCTCTCTCATCAGGATTCTTGGTTGCAACAAATAGAAATTGATTCCTGCTAGGAAAATCCCATGGACGGAGGAGCCTGGTAGGCTGCGGTCCATGGGGTTGCTAAGAGTCAGACACGACTGAGTGACTTCACTTTCACTTTTTACTTTCATGCATTAGACAAGGAAATGGCAACCCACTCCAGTATTCTTGCCTGGAGAATCCCAGGGACAGGGGAGCCTGGTGGGCGGCCATCTATAGGGTCGCACAGAGTCAGACACGACTGAAGTGACTTAGCAGCAGCAGCAGCAGAATCATGAGGAATGGATTGAAATGAAGGATGTCTTGAAAGTTTACTGGGTTAGTTCACACATCCCCAGAAAGAATTAGCCTCTGAAAGATACATCAGGAAATGCAGCCAAGAATCTCCTGGTTAGGACCTCACGATGGCCTTGGCCTCCTGTGTATTTTTCAGTTCCATCTCAGATGGGACTCCAGATGTGCCTGAATATTTAGTCATGCTCCACATTTAAAAATCTCAGAAGTAAGCCAGCTGTTTGTCAGTGCTGGGTTGTGTCCTTGCCCTTACTGCTTGAGGGAGAGATATCCTCTGGTTCCAGCTTTGCTGCAACCACTTGCAAAATGAGGGTTTCTTCAGAATTAGGAAGGGACTTCTGATGTGGATCACCGAAACAGCCACAGACATCTACCACTCCATGGGACTGGTCCATGCGACCCTAGTGCTACCCTGCCTATTTTCTTCCTTGTTCCCTCAGCAAACGTTTCCTTTGTTGGGCTCACTCTCTTGCCCCTCCTTAAGTGGGTAACGTGTCCAGCAGGACCCAGTCTGGAGTCAAGGATCTTTCACAGGGTTCCCATAATACCCTGTACTTCCTGCAGTTGTACCTTGTTTTCATGTATTATAGCCATTAGTCTTCTTTTCCTTTGCCTCCTCTGTGTTATGAGTTTTTTTTTTTCCCTCTTCAGTAAGCAAGATTTGTGCATGGTTTGTTTTTGCTTGACCTAGGACCTCTATTTAGGAGGGCCTAAAAAGCATTGTCAAATTAATCAGTTTAAAAATGAAATTACATGACATGAAACTTTTTAGAGCACTGCTTAGAGATCATCCAGCCTTGCTTTTATAGGAATAGTGCCTTCCAAACCTAGAGAACAAATTTATATAGTGTTTCTTAAATTCTCCACTGAAGTACTTTTAATGGCAGAGGCAAAACAAGCATGTGTCTTTAATCACGGGCATTGCGGCCCAAGATGGCTTGCGAGCATCTCAAATTGCCTTGAGGACCAAAGAAGTGATTTTGAAACTAAAGTGTACTGAGTACTTTCCTGTGTCGGGCACAGTGCTAATTAAGCATCTGATTATGTATATTAATCTCATTTGATACTTGTCTAATAACCCTTTGTTTTAGTTCTGCATAATGATTAAGAAAACTGAGGTTCCGAGAGGTTAAAAACCATGCCTGAAACCACAAAACCAGAAAAGGTAGAATCAAGATTTGAATGGAAGCCGTCTATCCATAGACCCTGATGGGATGTGGTACTTCCAGGGCTCTCCCCCATCCTCAAGTAATTTGAACACTCAAGAGAATGCTGTCTGTGAGTCCTGGGTCCACTTGTACCCCATTTCTGAGACGACAGGAGTAGAGAGACCAGGTACCTTGGAGGAGAAAGAGAAGAGTCCCGGCACATGGGCAGGGAGTCTTGAGCGCATCCTTCTACCCCTGATGCAGGAGATCTAGGAACCCAACAGGGCTGGGTGGGAGGTTCTGGAGCCTACGCCAGCAAGAGAGACCAGAGTACCTATGGGAGAGGAGAAGGGACCTCACTTTCTGAACCAGAGGACAGCTTGAGAATGGAGAGCTTGGACTTCCCAGGTCACTGGGCATGTGTGTGTTATGTTATTACAATAGGGTGACTTTGTAGCTCCACTGAGTCTCCAGTTTCTTTAAAATCTGCTAGGTGTATAGATACATGTGAGTGATTCTCAGCAGAGTTGCGTTCCACTCAATTAGTCATCTCTCCTGATAACATGTTAACTTGTTGGGCACATGCACAGGCATTTACACTCTCAATTGTAGCCCTCTTCAGTGTTAGTGTCACGTAACAGGTGCCTGACCTGTTCCTTGGTGCTTCTGCTGTGGTTTCTCTGAGCCACAGGTTGCCTTGAGTCCCTCTCACCAGAATCTGCCAGAGCTGGGGTCCGAATTCCTGGTGGGTTTTTTGGAAACCAGTCTGGATCACAAACTTGCAGTCAAACGACTGAGATCAGTCAAATGCCAGGACAGTGTCTGAGCTTTGTGCCCCAGCACATGCGCCAGCCTTGCAGAACCTTCTGGGAACCTCATGGTTGGCATTTCCCCACCTCCTAGAAATTTTAATTCTTCAAAAAGTAGAGACTTCCACTACAAAGAAGGGGACCAATATCTGTCAGAGTATTGATCATAGAAAAGCTCGTTTGTTCCATGGTGGTGGTTTATTAATATCTTCTATAATCTAAAAGCTCAATGGTATCAATAAGCTCCCACACCAGGGGTGCCTTCCCTGTTTTAACCTCACGTCCTGTGGCAGCTTATAAATCAAGTTCATTGCTAAGCATCACTTTACCAGTGTTCTCCCCCCTTTCCCCAGCCCTGCTTTGCCCAGAGAGTGATGAGTTCAGAGGTGAAGCTGTAGTTCAGCTCTGATGAAATCCATAGCCCTTGGTACAGCTGACCTTGATGTCATATATAATGTAGAAGGTGCAGCCCATGCTTTAAAACATCGAACTTTGATGTGATTATGTTTCCTTTTATATAGTCATTAGCCTTAGAGTGCAGTGTGCTGACAAGGACTAAAAATGGCAAGTCCATCTAAGATCCATGCCATACTGTCTCCTTACAGGGTACCTCACTGGTAACCTGGTGTTGCCTGACCCCCCACCCCAGCTCTGTAAGCTTAATTATCCTGGGGCCTTTTTCTTCCTCACTTCTGAAATTTTCATCAGAATGAATTTGCATCACACCTTTCTTGTCCTTGCATGAGGATGCCCTTGGGAGAACCAGGATAACATGGCTGATGAAATTCCCCGCTCCTGGCAGTTGATAATCCAGGAAGAAGCAAGAGAATGCAGTAGGGTGAGACAAAGTCTCAGGACCCAGTGATTTCAATTCAGAATAATGCAGCACATCATTTCATTAATAATGCAGAATAATCCTAGAGTTGCCACAAACCATTTATTTGTCAACATTTCCATCCATATGAGAAAGATGCTAACAACTTGGGAGACAGTGAGGTAAACATGGCTGTATACTTCTCTTCATTCAGTACATTGTACCTAAAAAGATAGTATAAGCTGAAATTTAAAAAAAATCAAATCATTATATATATGTGTGTAATATTTAAGGAAGGCCTACAGTGCAAAGCTTTTTGTAATGAAATTGCCCCCTACAAATATAAGTAGAATCCCCATGTCTGAGAGTTAAAAGCAACTCTGAAGGGCCTTCCGTCTAACTTTATTTTGAGATGAGGAACCAAGGCCTAGAAAGGTGATGTTTAGGTCCTTCTGTCCACCTTGTACCTGTTTGGCAAACGAGAAATTTCACAAGCCTAGGTTTTAGCATCGCGGATTTTTGCATGAGATCTCCTGGAAGCAGGACAACCTAATTTGTTTGTGGGTGTCCTACACTGCCTTTCGGGGGAATTTGCCAAACCTAAGTGGAATGGTTGAACACACAGAGATTTACAATTTCACCTTCTCTTATGTGCTCCTCAGGAAAGTGAAAGATAAGGAGGTACCATGAAATGAAATTTCGCTCTGCAATAGAGCCTTCAAGATCCCTGGTTTTCAAAGTGGTAGACTGAGTGAGAGGTGATTAAGAGTGAGCTCAGTTGTTTTCATTCCTTTGAGAACATGGCTCAGGAAAATTAACTCCATAGCTGCTGATGGGGCAGGGATGTCCTTCCTTGGGGGGAGCTTTGCATGTATGTGGCCGAGCACTGGTATTTGGACACCAGACATGCAGTTGCAGGAGCAGGTGGGTGGCTCTCAACCAGATTTTCCCCAGAGCCCTGGGAGCCCGGTGCAAGCTAGGGGTCAGAACACATAGTTTTCTGAGAAGCAGCTCAGTATTCCCTCAGCCATTGATCACAATTCCTGAAAGACCAGTTGCTTGGATCCTTTTTCTTCCAGTTGTATTAAGATATAATTGACATGCAATGCTGTCTCAGTTTAAGGTGTATGGCATAATGATTTGATGTACATATATCATGAAATGATTATCACAATGAATTTAGGGGAGATATGTCATCTCATATAGGTTCAAAATTAAAGAAACAAAAAAAATTGTTTTTTTCCTTGTGATGAGAGCTCTTAGGATTCACTCTCTTAAAAACTTGTATGTATAGCACATAGCAGTGTCAGTTATATTTATCACATATCTTAAATCTTGTTCTAAGGGCTTCAGAACCTTGAGGGAGACTTAGGTATGGAGCTGGAGTGTGTGATGAGTGAATGACTGCTGAATGGATTGCTCTGAGAAACTGTAACTCCTGTGTTGTTAGGTTGGTACCTTATGATGTTTATGGTTTTGAAGATATACGGGGGGGTGTGTTTGTGTATATAGCACTGTCCATGGACTTACATGGGAATACGGTCTCCAGCTTCATCGTGACAAACAAGATTTAATTGCATAAATAACTGGGAGTAAACTTCTTCCAAGGAAATGTGGAAGCAAAGAGGGCACTAAGCTGAGTGCCCTAGGTGAGCACGTCAGCCCGAGGCCTGAAGCCTTCCAAGACTTCATGTGCCCACACAGGGTTGCCTGTCAGGAAGAGAATAAGCGATTTATGAACCTTCCTTTCATCGTGACTTGCCATGTATCTAGCCGTCAGTTCAGCTGGCCCAGGTATGTGTTTTCATGTGGCCCCCGCCTAGGCTGAGGAGCTGGGGATCAGAGGTGTCCCCAGAGCACAGGCTGCTCTGCTCACTGTGGACAGTCCTGTTTCCTGGGTGCAGCCTCTCTCCCTCCATCACTGCCGCCTTCTGTGGGCCTTGGATACTCACAGCAGCAAATGTTGGCAAAGTTAGTACTTCTGTGTGTGGAGAGCCCAGCCCTCAAAGAACTCCTAGTTCAGGGCATCACATGCAGCACGTGTGCATTCAAAGTACAGAATGCAAGGTGGGGGTTTAGGCTGAGTGCAGGCCAGAGGATGATGTGGTAGACCCTTTGAGAATCTAGAGACTGTTTTCAGCAGACACCACAGGCACTGGTGCCTCCACAGAGGGGTTAGCTGGGACTTCAGTGAGGCCCTTTAGGGAAGATGAGTGGAAAGAAGAGTGGAAGAAGAAGGTTTAGAGCACCATGGAGTGGAGGGTTCATGGCAAGCCTTGGTGGGCCATACTGCAGCAGTACATGGCACCAGCCTAGAAGTCAAGCTGCCCAGAGGGACACTCTGTAGCAGACAAGGCACTGGGCATCAGGAGACCAGTTCTCCTCCTGACTTTGCCCTTGGTTGTCTGTGCAACTTTCAGTCACGGATGAGTCTCTCTGAACTTCAGCCTTCCTCATTAGAAAAGTGCAGGCATTGACTGTAGACTAAAGCATGCTCTGTATAGTGAAGAACAGGAAGCCTGGTGTGCTTCATTCCTTGGGGTTGCAGAATCAGACATGACTTAGCGACAGAACAACAACAAATGCCCCATATACCATTTAGGAGGCAAACAAAATTATTGTAAGAAACTGTGGGATTTGAACTGGAACACGGCAGGTGCAAAGTAGTGTTTTAGGAATACTAAGTGGACGAGTATCATATCTTTTTGCTTTTTCATACTGTTCATGGGATTCTCAAGGCAAGAATACTGAAGTGGTTCACCATTCCCTTTTCCAGTGGACCATGTTTTGTCAGAACTCTCCACCATGACCCATCTGTCTTGGGTGGGCCTACATGGCATGGCTCATAATTTCACTGAGTTAGACAAGTCTGTGGTCCATGTGATGAGAAAGTGAAGAAGAACTAAAGAGCCTCTTGTTGAAAGTGAAAGCGGAGAGTGAAAAAGTTGGCTTAAAACTCAACATTTAGAAAACTAAGATCATGGCATCCGGTCTCATCACTTCATGGCAAATAGATGGGGAAACAATGGAAACAGTGACAGACTTTACTTTTGGGGGCTCCAAAATGACTGCAGATGGTAACTGAAGCCATGAAATTAAAAGATGCTTCCTGCTTGGAAGAAAAGTTATGACCAACTTAGACAGCATATTAAAAAGCAGAGACATTACTTTGCCGACAAAGGTCCGACTAGTCAAAGCTATGGTTTTTCCAGTAGTCATGTATAGACGTGAGAATTGGACTATAAAGAAAGCTGAGCACCAAAGAATTGATGCTTTTGAACTGTGGTGCTGGAGAAGACTCTTGAGAGTCCCTTGGACTGCAAGGAGATCCAACCAGTCAATCCTAAAGGAAGTCAGTCCTGAATATTCATTGGAAGGACTGATGCTGAAGCTGAAACTCCAATACTTTGGCCACCTGATGTGAAGAACTGACTCATTGGAAAAGACCCTGATGCTGGGCAAGATTGAAGACAGCAGAAGGGGATGATGGAGGATGAGATGGTTGGATGGCATCACTGACTCAATGGATGTGAGTCTGAGTAATCTCCAAGAGTTGGTGATGGACAGGGAGGGCTGGCGTGCTGCAGTCCATGGAGTCGCAAAGGACTGGACATGACTGAGCATTTGAACTAAACTGAAGCAGACAAGAACCCTAGATTGGTCTGGAGGACCAACTGAGCCAGGGTAAACGAGCCCAGGCAGAAAAGTGTGTGCATCTTCAGTCAGAAGAGGAAAATGGGTTTCCCTGATGTGAGCTGTGAGGGGAAAATTGGAGAGAGAGGTGAGGGCTGGTCTGTGGAGTTAGTCTCTGAGAATACCCACTTTTATAAGGGAAAGAGGTAGATGCATCCAGTAAAGGAAATAGAAATGGAGACACTCAGTAAGTAGGAGGAAACCCGAGAGAGAACAGGGCTTTAGAAGCCAGGGGAATGAGAGCCCCGTGGAGGTGGTCGTCAGCCATGTCTGAGGAGAGGTGCTGTAGAAAATAGCTTTGCTGTTTTCTCCTTAGGCCTCAGTAAAAGCTGGGAGCCTGTGTTTGAAGAGCTCATCTTCTGAGAACCCCTCACAAATGTTCAATCAATATTTAGCGTATAAAAACACAACATAAAATTTACCATCTTAACCATTTTAAGTAGATGGTGGGAAGTGGGGGCAACCCAGATGGCATAGTGGTAAAGAATCCACCTGCCAGTGCAGGAGACATGGGCTCGATCCTGAGTTGGAAAGATTCCCTGGAGTAGGAAATGGCAACCCAGTCCAGTATCCTTGCCTGGAAAATTCCACAGACAGAGAAGCCTGGCAGGCTACAGTCCATGGGATCACAGAGTCAGACATGACTGAGCACACACACATTTGGGGCCCGGGGGTTGACTGCCCCAGCTGTGAGCAGGTGCCCAAGCTCCTGAGGAAGGAAGACTTTGATTATCCAGGACCTCCAGGTCCTAGTTGCCTGCAGATTCCTTCCTGATCTCTACCCCCTTCACCTCTGACCTCTCCCTGTAGCATTGCACAAAATCAGCCCTGGTGCATGAGGGTAAGAAGTGAATATAGGTGTAAAATTTAATCCAGTTCTTCATACTGCAGACTGTAACTGCAGCCACGAAATTAAAAGATGCTTGCTCCTTGGAAGGGAAGCCATGACAAACCTAGACAGCATATTAAAAAAGCAGAGACATTACTTTGCCAAGAAAGGTCTGTATCATCAAAGCTATGGTTTTCCCAGTAGTCATGTATGGGTGTGAGAGTTGGGCCATAAAGAAGGTTGATTGCTAAAGAATTGATGCTTTCGAATTGTGGTGCTGGAGAAAACTTTTGAGAGTCCTTTGGACAGCAGAGAGATCAAACCAGTCAGTCCTAAAATAAATCAACCCTGAATATTCATTGGAAGGACTGATGCTAAAGCTGAAGCTCCAATCCTTTGGCCACCTGATGCAAAGAGCCAACTCATTGGAAAAGATCCTGATGCTGGGCAATATTTAAGGCAGGATGAGTAGGGGACAATAGAGGATGAGATGGTTCGATAGCATCACTGACTCCAAGGACATGAGTTTGAGCAAAGTCCTGGTGTTAGTGAAGGACAGGAAAGTTTGGCGTGCTGCAGTCCATGGGGTTGCAAAAAGTTGGATATGACTTAGCGACTGAACAACAACAACAACAACAGCAACCTACTGAGAAAAAGTTTGGTCCAGTCTGAGAATTAGAGAGTTTTTCTCTCCTCCCTTTCACCTACTTTCACTTCCTGTCTGCCTAACTGTTTTCTTCCTGTGACAGGAACACATGTCTTGGAAAACCACTGATGCTTCTGCCAGGGATACCCTAGATCTGACATGTAATATGAAGATCTGACATGTAATATGAAGATCTGACATGTAATATGAAGACCAAAATATGAGGGTTTTGGTCTTATACATGTTAAATAGGATTTGGGCCATGCTAGTAAACTGAGCCATCCTGAGGAATTTTTAATTTCCCCTGAGGTAAGAACCAGTGAGGTAAGGCTTTTATTGGTGATTAGATGGCTTCACCCAGGAGGTGCTGGATAAATAAGGAGATTTCCCTGGTGGCTTCCTGCAATGCGGGAGTCCTGGGTTCAATCCCTGAAAGATGCCCTGGAGAAGGGAATGACAAGCCACTCCAGTATTCTTGCCTGGAGAATCCCATGGACAGAGGAACCTGGTGGGCTACAGTCCATAGGGTCGCAAAGAGTCAGACACGAGTGAGTGACTAAGCACAGAACATAATCACAGAGACAAAACCAGCTGGGGCCTGCCTGTGATATTTACCTGGTTGAGAAGTACTGTTTCCCATTCTGTAAAAAGCAGTCAAGGATGGGCTTGCTCCAAAGAACATTTTTCCTTTTGTAAAGTTATCTGATGAAAGTGCACTGACTGTTCTCCTTACTGTAAAGCACATACAAAACCATTTTCACATTGGGGTTTAATATCACGATTAAGTCAGTTACGAAACAGCTAGAATGAAAATGCACCCCTCCCCAATATCACAAGTGTAAAAGCTGGACTCAAATTCTTCAGAGAAAGGAGATAATTAAAGAAGGAGTCTCTGTTTAAAAAACTTTTTTTAATTAAAAATTAAAAAAGAAAAAGACCCGTTCTCCAGAGAGTTTCTGGGAAGGTAGAATTCAGGGGCCAGTATCACCAATAAAAGGGAAGGAGAAGAACCACTGGGAAACCAGAGCAGTGAAGGAAGTCAAGGGAGTGGCGATCTGGCAGGTTTTAACATTGCAAGGGAACAATGAGGAAGAAATAGTGAGTGGGAGTGAGGGGAGTGGCAGGCGGTGGCAAGCACGGGGTGGGACCCAGGCCTGATGCAGAGCCTTCAAGGGAGAGAGGAAGGGAGGAGTAAGGAAATAACTTTAAAATGGAAAAAAAAAAAGGTACTTTATGCAAAACCAGAGAGGTGAGCAGCAGTATAGGCAAGAGACCACTCTGACTGAGGGGAGACATTTCGGCAGTCTGTTTATTTTGTTTGCTCGTGCAGTTAACAGGGGGTATGAAAGGGTGCTGGTCTCCAAAACACAGTGCAGACTTGGAGCCCCTGAAATAGTGGTGTTTGGAGGACACACAAGCGCCCCAGTTCTTCTCAGGCAGGATTAATGCTGGGGCCCATAAACAAGGACATGACGTTGAGGAATGCTGATGCTTATCCACCAGCCAAATGGGGGCCTGTCAGAATCAAGGGCTGTGTTGTGCTGGCTTGGATTCCTACGGACTTTCTTACTGGGTTATAAAAATGATTTCCTCACAAAGCTTGCCAGCGGCAGATGATGAATTAGAAACACAGTAATGCCAGCCCTGGGGAGGCATGTTGAAGCTGTCAGCTGTACTGTGCCATCCACTGGATGGAAGGCCACTGGGACGTTTGGTAAATGGCTGTTGGAGGAATGGAGAGCTGTCACTCTGTCTCTCAGTGAAGCTGCACCCAATTTCTGGGGGGTTCACTCATTAAAAAGTCTGATGGTTAGCAGGCTCACTGAAGAATTTCAGGATGAGGGTTTTTATAGGCTGAGCTGCTATAAATTATTTGGCTCACTCGACCATTGGTCTGACTTGATGGTCAAGGTGAGAACCCCAGAAGTGTGTGGGTGGTTCCCTGGCATTCCTGTTGACACTGTCTGTCCCAGCATGCTCTGGGGCTGCCCTTCTGTGCCAACTCTTGGGGCGTGGGGGAGGGGAGTTGTTCCTCCTGCTTCTCGGCGGTGGAACTTCAGTGTGCTTGTCTCAACATGTGTAAGGGTTAATCAGGTAAATGTAATTGCTGCTGAGAGAGGCACCCTAGCTGAAGCCTGACATAGCCCTCAGAGTTGCTAGGGGAAGAGTCATTCTTATAGTCCTCAGTTGTTTTCCTCTCTTTCTCAAAGATGTATTTTTAATGTAACATTATGATATTGGAATCCCATGGACAGATCTTCCCTGGTGACTCAGTCAGTAAAGAGTCTGCCTGCAATGTGGGAGACCCAGGTTCAATCCCTGGGTTGGGAAGATCTCCTGGAGGAGGGTATGGCAACCCATTCCAGTATTCTTGCCTGGAGAATTCCATGGACAAAGGAACCCAGTGGGCTGCAGTCCATGGGGTCACAAAGAGTTGAACATGACTGAATGACTTTCACTTTCATGGTATTAGAATCCCAGGGACACAGGAGCCTGGAGGGCTACAGTCCGTGTGGTTGCAAAGAGTCAAACACGACTGAGCAACCAACACTTTCATACTTTCACGTGGTGTTACACCAGTGCATAAAGACATTCCTGATCTATAGTTCAGTCCTTTGTATCTTTTTCTTTAAAATTCTCAGGCGACCCTTCATTTAAAATATAATTAGAATGAAATTAAAAGAAAGAATAAATTTATTATTCTGTTATTGCTTAGTTTCTTGAGGCCTTCTGCATCTTCAGGTTTTTCTGTAAATGAAGATACGGAATGTCATTTGGACTGTTTAATCCAGAGGAGGAGTGGGAGAATGGTTATATTTGGTAGGAATACTGGAATATCACAGAAATTACCAGAAAATAGTCTCTTAGAGTAACACTGTCTGTTGTCTTTCTGTTCTGTTTTCATGCCCCCATCTATCCTTATTCTGTGAAATAGTCAAACCTGTTTTCACTGTATATCTTTTACAGCTTCAGTCAGCCAGATTTAAAAAAAATAGATATTTGATGCTGTTTTTTATTCCATGAATGACTCAATTGACTGAATGTAGCAGCTACTAAACTTGGCAGTTTGTTGCCATCGTCATGCCCCTGGACAGGAAGTGTTCAGTATAGATATGACTAACCAGTTTCCAGGCTTAAAAATAAAGTGGGGGATTTCTGGACAGAATAAGTCTTTGTCACCCAGTTCAATATGCCTGACAAATCTGAAGCTCACAGCAGTGGCTTTACTTTCTCACTTTTTCCAGGCCAGCACTTCACCTGACATTTTCTGTTATACAGATTGAAACTTACTTTATGGAGTTTGGTGGGTTTTGTTTTGTGTTAAATGAAGTAAGAGGACATTTGAAGAGTCATGAGAATCAGCTACAGTCAGTATTCTCTCCTTGTTACTTCTTTTATTTTTAGCTTCTTTTAAATCATCACCCTCCTGAGGCAGGTGATGGGGAAAAATAACCTTCATCTGCCTGCTGCTGCTGCTTCAGTCTGCCTAGGTAGCAGCTTAAACTCAAAGCGTCAAGGACATGCCACAACCCTGTATCCTCAAGGCTTGTCTTCTTGAATCTAAGGATCATTTGAAACAGTACTTTTTCCCCAAAAGTTACTTCCAATCATTTTAGCGATTCTTAAGATTTCTTTTGTCAGGAGGAATTTATACTATTTTGACAGATCCCCAATGGTTTTTCAGCATCCCTCTACCTACAGTTATTGTTTTAGTACTTCAAAGATAAACTTTATATTTTATTTTACCTTGCTGTCTCCCTAAATAATGTCATTTTCCCTCTCTTAATACAAGTTTTTCTCTCCTTTCTTATTCTGAACAGCTGTTTAGTTTGTTTGTGTGTGTGTGTGTGTGTGTGTGTGTGTGTGTGTGTTTTGTGGGGGGGTCTTAGGGATTTAAGAAGTGTAAAAACTATGTTTTATGGAAATGTTAAATTAGATACAACATTTATTAGTTGAGAGTGTCTATAACAACAGCAAGGTTTTTCTCTTAACTCTGCCCAAGTGTTTGTCTCTGAGCTTCTATTTGTTTTTCATATAAGAAACTGTGCCAGAGAATGATGATTTAAAATACAAAATGCATGCAAATATTTTTAGTTTGGGTTAGCGTGAGGTCAGTAATGATTCTTTGGGACAACTCAGATTTATTTGCCAAATTTAGAAATAAATCATAAGTTTATAAAGAATGGGATTGTAGTTACTATATTTGAGCTGAATGTGGCTGTGACCCTGAAATGATGCTTCTCCTTTGCTCCTCCTTACCGCCTCCTCTCTCTTCAAGAGTGAGGCAGGAAAGAGTAAGGTAGTCCCTGCTATGGCTTGGATTAGAACTTGATAAAAATCAAGTTCATTGAAAATATAGGCATCCTGTGCTCCAAATAACCTACACCTGTTCTAGCAAGATGTTTTCAGGGGAAAGAGGGAACTGTGTATACAAGCTAAACTTTCATTGAATAAAATGATTCCCTGAGGTTTTTTTTTAACTTGAATATCTTGCAGTTTATTGTTTGAATGTTGAATGCATAGAATTAGAGCATTGCAGGCATTGGCAGGGTGAGACTTTTTATGTCATTGTTGGCATGTGCCCAGTTTGCCTTGTCTATCTTTTCATGCAGCTGCTCAGTCTCTCTTCGTAAGAATAAGCGGAGTCTTGTTTTGTGTTTGTCACAGCAGGGTGTTACTCATAAATTAGGCCTGTGCTGTGGTGATCCTCTGACTTAAAATGTAATCTTCTCTACCTTTTTATTTTGCGAAGACTACTCTCCCTTTGTAGGCTTGTTGTGGCAAGACTCGTCTAGTTTTTGTGATATTGGACACGTTGCAGGCAAACGGAAAATGCTTGATAATCAGTGAAGTACAAGGGTAGACATGGTCTAGAGGGTAAAATATTTTGCAGAACTTAAACCTCTGCTGTTTCATGAGATTGATAGATCATCCAAACGTTGATAATGAGCCATCATCTGGCCTTCCATCTGATTTTTAGGTACAGGAGGGCACTGGGCTCTGTAGGAGTTTATCATCCATGGTGCCAGCTGTCAGCTGAAACCAAGATGGACATTCAGAATGTACTCTGCATATGAGGGGCATTTAAGAAGCCCCGTTAGGACCTTCTTTTTGCTGGTTCTTTTGAGGCCGTGGAGGTGATAACCAGTCTCTTAGCTAGTGTTTTGAATCACAGTGGTCATGGTTAGGCTCAGCACAAAGCCGTGGTGGACTTTAACCAGTTCAGATCTGTCCAGGTGGATGGAGGATGTTACAGGCTAACTTACTACTTCATCAGAAAATGGAAACTGAAAAGTTGTCTTTCGAATTTGGTTCAGTCGGGCTCTATTATCAAGAGTGTTTTGGTACATCTTGTGGGGCAGTGGAAAAGGGAGTGTTTTCGGTAACTCTTGTGTTTGAAAGGCCTTCTTTTTTTTTTTTTTTAAACTAGTTTTTAGTTGTTGTTGTTTGTTGTGCCACAAAAGCATCTCTCAATTTCAGTTCATTGGAATTGTTGATCTGTGGAGTTCTTCCTGAGTAATAAATTTTAGAAGAAAGATTAGAGAATAAAAAGATGTTGATTGAGGGACAGAGAAACAGTGGGTAGATCCAGATGTAAAACTCTTTGGGGCTCCATAAAGCCTTTTAACAACTAAAATCTTAGCCCTCATTTGTTTGGTTTATACCTGGCAGATAAGAAATGAACTTAATCAGACTTTGATAGCAAATTAAAGGCATCAGCCCTCTCTTTAATTGTGCACATACATGCTCAGAAGTTCTATAAACTAATGGATGATAAAAATAAACTGCTAACCTGAATGATGTGAACTGTGCCTAAAAAGAAAATCTTGTCTCTAAAACCAGAAGGGCCCCCCAAATGGTCACCACGTTGCCTTGAGCCCACAGACAAAGGAATAGCTGTTACTGAGACTTCTATTGACCCAACACCAGCCTCCAACTAATGTTGCAGGCATCTTTGCAGCGATCCTTCATGATGAAAAAAATACTGTATTAAAATATTTCAGATTCTTTTTCCTCTATCAGAATGCAATGAGCTGTAAGTCAGCTCAAGAAAAGATGACCCAGCCCCTGACCCCTTGGTACTTTATAAGATGCCATTAAAACCTTGAAGACCCCAGGCATTATTGAGGCCAACATTTGGAATCTTAATCCAAGAGTTCTAAAACATCCTTTTTCTTTTCCCTCCTTGGCCTGTATCTAAGTTTGCTCTATTTTGTGATAATACCAATTTAATGGAAGAAAAATATTCAAGATGCTAGACACTTGCTATTCAAGAATTAACTTTCTTTTCGTTAGCTAGAGTCTTTAAACACGGTTGAAACATTCATTTAAACATGGTTTCTAAGTTTCGGGAGGAGAGGGGTCAGTATGACGTTTTTTCTTTTTTTATTTTGTATGATATAGTGGGAAAAGATTTCATTTTAATTCATCAACAGGAAAAATGTGGTAGTATTCATTTTGGGTGTTTGCTACAGAATGTGCCCTGCATTGGAATGTGGGTGGAGTTCTGGCATTTTTATATTTGTATGTTTCAGGGAATTAAAGGTACAGAGAAGCATTTGTCCATTGCCTATATAAAGACTAACTATACAGCTGACAGCTTAAAAATACTGTATGGGATGACATTTCATGTCCAACAGTAGCATCTGTTTCCTTAATTCTGAGATTAACTGATCTCATTAAAGATGGATGCTGAAAAGAGGAAAGGCCCTTCTTTTTGCCAAGTTTGTTCACTTCCCTCACCATCCTTTTCAAGGCAAGAGTAGATTTAATGACATCAACTGAAAATTAATAAGAGATTAGTTAAAGGGGAAAACTGTTCAGGTAGGGCAGATTTAATTTTCAGATTTAGAAACTGACTCAAATAATATACTCTAAAGATTTGATTCATCTTTTTTCTAATCGTGTTATCTTTACAGGCTTCTTCCCTGGTGGCTCAGACGGTAAAGCGTCTGCCTACAATGCGGGAGACCTGGGTTCAATCCCTGGGTTGGGAAGATCTCCTGGAGAAGGAAATGGCAACCCACTCCAGTATTCTTGCCTGGAGAATCCCACGGAGGGAGGAGCCTAGTAGGCTACAGTTCATAGAGTCACAAAGAGTCAGACACGACTGAGAGACTTCACTTTCACTTTTCACTTTACAATATACATTGTCTCATGTCTTAGAGATAAATTCAACATAATTTTTCTAAGATATGTTCTATTTTTGCAGCAATGAGAATATTAGAAATCATATGAAGAAAAAAATCAATAAAGGTAGATTGCCATAAACATATAAAAGCAGTGTTTACTAAACTAATATTAAAAATATATAAAACACTGCTTCTATATGCTTGTGGAAATCTTTGTCCTGTGTCTCTTTACCAGGTTGAGCCAAGTAGTGTGAACTGGTTCTTCCTGGGTGTGTGTGACATCTGGAGTCATCCCAGAAGGTGCTCAGCCCCTTTGCCCATCCCAGAAACAAAGCCTAGACGCTGTACCCACCCCCTTCCCAACTTGCTAGGCATACTCACTTCTCTTTAAAACCAAACCTGACCTAAATGACCCTGATGCTTGGAAAGATTGAGGGCAGGAGGAAAAGGGGATGACAGAAGATAAGATGGTTGGATAGCATCACTGACTCAATGGACATGGGTTTGGGTGGACTCCAGGAGTTGGTGATGGACAGGGAGGCCTGGGGTGCTGCGGTTCATGGGGTCGCAAAGAGTCGGACATGACTGAGTGACTGAACTGAACTGAACTGACCTAAATAGGATAGCTGTTACTTAACACATCCATAGTCACTGTTTTCAGTTCTTTATAATATCCTCAAATTTAAGAAAGAGCAACAGTATACAGTTATGTGTCCCTGTGTCTTTCATCATATTGGACACTTTACCTGTTAGAACATGTTTCAGTTCATTTGGAAACTGGTTTGCCATTTCTGAAAGTTCCTTCACAGCTCTCTCACAGGGGTTGTCAAGACAGGCATATGCCAGGAATCTGAGTGTAAGTTAATGCCAGTAGCTCTCACCAGAGAAGATGATGCAATACAGAAGACCCATCTCTGCCCTTGAGGAGCTTTCAATCCAGGGGAGATATCAGACATGTGTATGAAGAAGTACATGCAAGGGGATGCCACATTTGGGGTAGAGAGATTCAGGAAGGGCTGTCTGTGGCTTGATACCTGAGGCACAATTGTTGAGATGAGTAGCATGGGTAGGAAGGTTTGGACAGGACTGGATAGGATTTCTGGAACTACGGTGGTGGTACAGTACATGATTTTAGGAGGCCTGAGGCACAGAGCCAGTAGTCTTCAGTAACTTTACAAGGCCATTAGTCCCTTTCAACTCCCTTGGAATCCATTGCATCATTCCCAGAGAATGCCTATGTTTGGGGTTGTGTGACCTTTGCCACCTTACTCACACTGACTCATACCTTTTGTACAAGGCAGGTAGACTTGGGGCTCATGGCCTTTGGCAGTCAGCAATATCTGGCTAGAAATGAATAGTACTGGGGATTTTCTTCTCATTGAAATAATTTTTATGATTTAAAAAA
Organism: Bos indicus; assembly: GCF_029378745.1. Taxonomy (NCBI): domain Eukaryota; kingdom Metazoa; phylum Chordata; class Mammalia; order Artiodactyla; family Bovidae; genus Bos; species Bos indicus. Next base: position 34,281,430 of record NC_091766.1, on the reverse strand, counting down.
ATTTGAATGATTTTTGTGCTTATGGTACATTTAGGGGAAGAGTACCACTTTTCATTCACATTGTTTTTATTGGTTCCTTTTAAAATATTTTTTTTTAAATACCATTTTAAGTAACCAGAGGGAAACAAAATACAGATAGTAAGTGGAAAATAAAGGCAAGCATTAACATGGCTGGACTTGGAGGCCATTTTGCTAAGTGAAATAAATCAGAGAAAGACAAATACTATATGACATCACTTATACATAGAATCTAAAAAAAATACAACAAATAGTGTATATACTGCAAAAGAAGCAGATTTACAGATATAGACAACAAACTAGTGGTTACTAACTGAGGGGACAGTACAGTGGTGGGGAAGTGGGGGGTACAAACTGTTGGGTATAAACAGGTTCAAGGATTTATTGTACAACATGGAGAATATAGCCAATATTTTATAACAACTGTAAATGGGAAGTAACCTTTTAAATAGTATAAAAATTATTTTAAATATTAAAAAAAAAACAAAGGCATGTTGTGTTGGTGGCGCTCAAAGAACGAGCATTTAGATTGTTGCTCAGGTAAATACAGGATATCTTCTGGGGTGAAGAGAGAGATTTGCAGCAAGTATGCTGAGGTGGAAAATGCAAGGCATTTTGAGGGAAAGGTGAGTCTAGAAGGTGGTGGAAGCCTGGAGATGTGTTGACAAGTCAGAACTAGGAAGCCTTCTTACTCAACCAGATTGCCAGCCAGGGGAACAGAGGGCTGAGACTGCGTTCCCTCTTGGAGTCACTCCCAGGTCTGAAAAGTGACTCAGAAAGGTTTGAGTCCCTGAACCTCTAAAGCAGGGTGGTTAACTCACATGTCTTAGCTAATTTCCTGGCCCCTGTGGGCCTGTGACAGATGGTAAACTGAACAAAACCTGTTTCTTATCCCCTTGCACCCTCTGCCCCCAGATGTTACAAGAAGGTCAGATATTTCTTGAGAAATGGGAAGTGTGAATTTTTATGTCAGTGCTCCCAATTTTTACATCTTTTTACTAAATAGAAAAACAAAAGTAAAGCATTATGAGGGCACATTTTGGGGTTGATGAAAATATTCTGGAATTAGATAGCGGTGCTTGTCACCTGTTGTGAATATAATAAAAAAAAAATCACGGAGCTTTACCCTTTTTAGATGGTTACAATGGTCATTTTTGTGTGATATGAATTTTGTCTCAATTAAAAAAAAATTATGGGGGTCCAACCAAAACATGTGGCCAGCCCAAATTTGTAAGCTCTGTTTTAAATGAAGGAATTACTCTCTGCTACTTCTAGCACAATTTAGAATCCCAATATAAAGTACCTTCTCACAGGGGAGCCAGAGACCAGGAGTTAATGAGGGTCCCGTTGTAAATTTGCGTCAACCTCTGGGCCTCTTTCTGTGCCCGTGGTCTCCATGGCTCCTTCCATCTCTAAAAGCAGGATTGGCAACAGACATGGGTAGAGGTGAGATGGCTTAAGCTCTGGAGGACTGAGTGAGTGGGTGGAGAGGCAAAGCTTCAGAAAGGTGGGGGCTGCCAAAGTGTTTCAGAGAAGTGATTTATTTTGTTGTTATTTGGCAGCTAGTGGTAAAATTGATTGGTTATTTTATTTGCCAAAGTTTGTGTTACCCAAATATCTACCATTAGGGAAGTAATCCATCTCTCAGACAGCAAGTTAATGTACTTAGGGAAACGTTTTTTAGTTCTTAAAAGAGATCGACTATAATGGCCTTTTTTAGTTATTTTCTTAACTGAAAAATGAGTTTAATATACCATGTATGACTCAATATAAAAGGATTATGATTATTTTAACAAAACTATTTGGCTTTATTATTTTTAACTCTAAGTTAGCCAGCTTCAATAAGGGCAAAATAGAAAAGATTTTTATATTATAACCCTAACTTAATTTTCAACTTTTTCTTTCTTAACAAACTAGCGAAGAAAGGTGGAGTTTATGCCTTTTTAAATTTCCAGTTTCTTATGAATTTATCCTTAAAAAATGCCTTTTATAGTCTTAAAAAAAACAGCATCTGTCCTTAAAACAGAATTGTCTTATCTCTGCAGAGTGTGGGTTATTCAGTAATTTTTACTAGTTTCAAATGTTATCAAAAGATGATTTTTTTTTCCAGATTCCTATCTCTAGTTATGAATTGGCTCATTTAGAATAAACTTTTTCCAAAGGACTATATTGCAATATTTGTTTCTTAGGTAAATTTGAGATATGATATTTTAGGTATAATAACTAATTAAAATAATATAATTAATTTATAGTTTCTCACATTGTTATATCTTATTTTAAAAACCAGTACTGTTTTCCCATTCCTCCCTTGGCTTCCTTTTCCCCCAGAACAATCTGGGAATTTCTTTTGACCCAGCAGATGCATTTTAAAGATTAATTGAACATTTATTATGGATAGGAATAAATAATTATAACCAACACCAAAGATTTCACTTTCAGGGAAAATGGAAGCAAATAATTATGATACAAAGCAGTTTGCAAAAAGAAAGTTTTTGACAGGATTAGTCAATAAACACTTAAAGGAAGAGATGATATTTGGGAGGCATCATTGAGGAATGGATAGAATTTCACCCAAGGTGGCTCTCCCTTGTTTCCATCACATTTCTGCTCAAATGCCACCTTTCCATAAAGGTCTTCCCCAACTACCTTGGAGAAAATAACATAGTCTCTCCGCCACCCCGACTGTTTCCTCATCCTCCCCACCCCCACCAACACACACAATCTGCTTATTTTTTTCTAACCCCTGTCAGTGTTTGACATGTGTATATACACATTTGTTAATTTGTGTCTTGGGGTCTCCCTCTACTAGAATCTGTGCTTCTTGAGAGCAGGCACTTTGGTGCTCAGTAAAACATGTGCTGAGTGAATGAACAAGTAACTGGCTGGGAGAAGGCTTTTCTGCTAAAAGTCTGTTTACTGTTAGAGCTTCAAACTGTATGGAAAATCCAAGTTCAGCTTTTTCCCAGGATATTTATAAATTTGGCACATTCGCCACCTCTCTGAGACCCAGTGAACACATTCTGTAGAAATTAGGGAGAGATTTTGATGCCTGTAACTAAATAGCAAGTATTATGAAAACAAATTCTTATTACTCGTAACCTTCCTACCTTTTTCCCAAGCAAGCTTTCTGTAAACATTCACTAACTGCTCGTAATTTAGGTTTAAATTATTTCTAATTTAAACTCTCACATGTCCTTTGGTTTCGGACGTACAGACTCTGCTGGGCAGAATTCTAATTTCTGAAAAGCCAGGAGGAATTCTATAGGTTGGCTCTGAAATGTAGTCATATTTCTTTCTTTCCTTTTTTCTTTTTCCCCTATGTTTTGACCGCACCATGAAGCATGTATGATCTTGTTTCACTGGCGAGATCAAACCCAAGCCCCTTGCAGTGGGAGCACTGTGTCCTAAGCACTTACCTTAACCAGAGAAGTCCCTATTCATATTTAAAATGGCTGCAGAGCCTGGAAACTGAGTGTACCTGTGTGCAGATGGCCAGGGAAGGCCTGTGGTAAACCAGCAAGGTTATCTCCTTCTAAAGGCGGACAGCCACAGTTTACCTCAAGACCCACATGGTTACCATGTGGGAATGTGGGCCCGATTTGGTCAGACCTTATGATAGCCAAAAGAAAAATCAGAAACACAGAATTTGAAGCTACATTTTTCAAGTTTTTAAATGACCCACTAATTCTAAGAATACAATTACCATATGTAAAATAGATGACCAGTGCAAGTTCGATGCATGAGGCGGGGCACTCAGAGCTGGTGCTTTGGGACAACCCAGAGAGATGGGGTGGGGAGGGAGGTAAGAGCGGGGTTCAGGACTGGGGGGACACACGTACACCTGTGGTTGATTCATGTCGATGTATGGCAAAAACCACCACAATATTGTAAAGTAATTAGCCTCCAATTAAAATAAATTAATTAATTAAGAAAAAAAAAAAAAAAGAATACAACACTATATGGGCCAAACAACAGAGTGTCTATGTTGCAAACTCTATAAGGCATCCTAATCTAAATAAAACAATGGAGGATACCTGAGTGTTAGGAGCGGGGAAAGGATTAGAAAGAGGGGTAGAAATGACTTCACAGAGAACCTAAGTGCCACTCTGGAGGTAGCCAGCAGTAAGCACATTGCTTCTGTAAACCACTAGAGTCCTTCCCCCCTCCCCCCAAGGTTATACCCTGTAATTTTAGAGCTTCAGTATATCTTGATATTTGGAATGAGATAATTTACTTTAAGGCCCAGCAAATCTCATCTTATCATTCGCTTACCTTTAATGGAATCTAGCCTCTTAGGACTTGACATGGCTCTAAAATGCTTGACTAGCTTAACCTTATCAAACAGTTATTGGGGAAAGGTTTTGACAAGAATGTTGGGAGGCTGTGCCAAGAGGCATATTTGAGAGATGCCCAAGCTGAGGCCAAGAGGTTACTGCTCCTAAAATACTCAAACAGATGGGTTTGGGATATTTTCATGGAAGATGCCAGAACATTTGCAGTACGGACTCAGATAGCTAAATATGGTCACTTCGCCAAATAAAAGTGGCTGGTTATTCTGTATGTTTTGGCAAAAGATGAGAGAAAAGCAGTAGACCAAAAAAAAAAAAAAAAGAGAGAGAGAGAAAAGAAATGAAAATGCATATCTTTTATATAGATTATTTTTCTTTAAAACAAAAGGTGTTTAACATCCCACAGTTGGGACTATGTTTTTGTCCATGAAGTGTAAGAAAATCTATTTGTTAAGCTCTAGACACAAAAGAAGACTCTACACATGGACATCACCAGATGGTCGACATCGAAATCAGATTGATTATATTCTTTGCAGCCAGAGATGGAGAAGCTCTATACAGTCAGCAGAAACAAGACCAGGAGGTGGCTGTGGCTCAGATCAGGAACTCCTTATTGCCAAATTCAGACTGAAATTGAAGAAAGTGGAGAAAACCACTAGACCATTCAGGTATGACCTGAATCAAATCCCTTATGACTATACAGTGGAAGTGAGAAATAGATTTAAGGGACTAGACCTGATGGACAGAGTGCCTGATGAACTATGGATGGAGGCTTGTGACATTGTACAGGAGACAGGAATCAAGACCATCCCCAAGAAAAAGAAATGCAGAAAAGCAAAATGGCTATCTGAGGAGGCCTTAAAAAAGCTGTGAAAAGAAGAGAAGTGAAAAGCAACGGAGAAAAAAAGATATATCCATTTGAATGCAGAGTTCCAAAAAATAGCAAGGAGAGATAAGAAAGCCTTCCTCAGCGATCAATGCAAAGAAAGAGGGGAAAACAATGGAATGGGAAAGACTAGCGATCTCTTCAAGAAAATTAGAGATACCAAGGGAACATTTTATGCAAAGATGGGCTCAATAAAGGACAAAAATGGTAGGGACCTAACAGAAGCAGAAGATATTAAGAAGAGGTGGCAAGAATACACAGAAGAACTGTACAAAAAGATCTTCATGACCCAGATAATCACAATGGTGTGATCACTCACATAGAGCCAGACATCCTGGAATGTGAAATCAAGTGGGCCTTAGGAAGCATAACTATGAACAAAGCTAGTGGAGGTGATGGAATTCCAGTGGAGCTGTTTCAAATCCTAAAAGATGATGCTGTGAAAGTGCTGCACTCAGTATGCCAGCAAATTTGGAAAACTCAGCAGTGGCCACAGGACTGGAAAAGGTCAGTTTTCATCCTAATCCCAAAGAAAGCCAATGCCAGAGAATGCTCAAATTACTGTACAATTGCACTCATCTCACACGCTAGTAAAGTGATGCTTAAAATTCTCCAAGCCAGGCTTCAGCAATATGTGAACCATGAACTTCCAGATGTTCAAGCTGGTTTTAGAAAAGGCAGAGGAACCAGAGATCAAATTGCCAACATCCACTGGATCATGGAAAAAGCAAGAGAGTTCCAGAAAAACATCTATTTCTGCTTTATTGACTATGCCAAAGCCTTTGACTGTGTGGATCACAATAAACTGTGGAAAATTCTGAAAGAGATGGGAATACTAGACCACCTGACCTGTCTTTTGAGATACCTGTATGCAGGTCAGGAAGCAACAGTTAGAACTGGACATGGAACAACAGACTGGTTCCAAATAGGAAAAGGAGTACATCAAGGCTGTATATTGTCACCCTACTTATTTAACTTATATGCAGAGTATATCATGAGAAATGCTGGGCTGGAAGAAGCACAAGCTGGAATCAAGATTGCCAGGAGAAATACCAATAACCTCAGATGTGCAGATGACACCACCCTGATGGCAGAAAGTGAAGAAGAACTAAAGACCCTCTTGATGAAAGTGAAAGAGGAGAGTGAAAAAGTTGGCTTAAAGCTCAACATTCAGAAAACTAAGATCATGGCATCTAATCTCATCACTTCATGGCAAATAGATGGGGAAGTAGTGTCAGACTTTATTTTTCTGGGCTCCAAAATCACTGCAGATGGTGACTGCAGCCATGAAATTAAAATATGCTTACTCCTTGGAAGGAAAGTTATGACCAACCTAGACAGCCTATTAAAACGCAGAGACATTGCTTTGCCGACAAAGGTCTGTCCAGTCAAGGCTATGGTTTTTCTAATGGTCATGTATGGGTATGAGAGTTGGACTATAAAGAAAGCTGAGCACCGAAGAATTGATGCTTTTGAACTGTGGTGTTGGAGAAGACTCTTGAGAGTCCCTCGGACTGCAAGGAGATCCAACCAGTCCTTCCTAAAGGAGATCATTCCTGGGTGTTCTTTGAAAGGACTGATGTCTTTGAAAGGACTGATGTTGAAGCTGAAATCCCAATACTTTGGCCACCTGATGTGAAGAGCTGACTCATTGGAAAAGACCCTGATGCTGGGAAAGATTGAAGGCAAGAGGAGAAGGGGATGACAGGATGAGATGGTTGGATGGGCATCACCGACTCAATGGACATGGGTTTGGGAGGACTCTGGGAGTTGGTGATGGACAGGGAGTCCTGGCATGCTGCGATTCACGGGGTCACAGAGAGTCGGGCACGACTGAGTGACTGAACTGAACCGAACTGAGATATAGGATGTGGAGTTCATTCCCTGATACGTCTTGATGAATTACTGGTAAAGATAGTGATAGGTTCCAAGGAGGCAGACGGGAACAGTGGACTGTGTCTCACTCCATGGAATCTGGAAGGCACGTGTTAAGCACTTTGAAGAGGAGAGAGATGCATAGAGAGAATGGTCCCTTAGTTGTCAAGGATCATGATCAAGTAAGCCAAGACAGAAAGTTAACTCTCCCAAAAGGCAGAAAATACATTGGAAGAGGGAATGTTTTATTCTTTCCTTTGGATTTAGATTACTTTGCCACTGTACTTTGGAAAAACTTCTTGGAAGAAGTGGCATTTAAACTGAGCCTTAAAGGATGAGCAGGACTTTTTCAGGAGTGAAACATGGTGGACACATCATTTTGCTTTCCTTTTTTTTCCCCTCTCTCTTCTGAGGTGTAAGGCCTAGCTTCTTTTTTTTTTTTTTTTTTTTTTAGTTCGAGGAGTTGCTTTAGCTTGGGCAGTAGAGAAGCTCTAAGAGGTGAGATTATATAGCTGGCTCAGCCACATCACAGCATTTGCTAGAAACCTCATGAAGAGTATACATTCTCTTAATTTCACCTTTCTTACAGAGCAACCATGCACCATAATGGACTGCCATGTACCCTAGCTCTGCCCATCGCTAAATGCCCTTGGACAAGTCCCTCGACTGTAGAGCCTCAATTCTCTCATCTGCTCCCTCAGGGTTACATAATAGTAAGAGGACCAAACCAGAACAAAGCTTTCATAAACACATGGAAGTGTTATCCTAAAAATATTTTGCAGACTATGGAGTGCCACGCAAATGTCAGCTGTAATTTGGTTGTCTGGTTGTCTCTGTTATATAGCCAGGAGCAGCCTAAGGAGACCTGAAAGGGTGTGCTGATCACCAATTCCAGTTTTAGGGGTGGCTCAGTAGCTAATCTGCATTCTAGTGTGTTGGCATTTTAAGTCTGTTACTGGTTTTCGTAGCACAGGAGTGAATATAAATATTCATGAGGAGCCAGGGCCTCTGGCAGGATGGGAGAACTTAGTGGGTGGAAAAGTATAGAACATCATGGGGCTTGTTTAGAGGACTTTCCTCTGTAATCTGGTAGAAGCTTGGCTTATATCAACAATGGAAAGGCTTCATGTCCTCAAGAAGGTATGTAAATAAACCCAGCTTAATTGAAAAATCTTTAAGAAAAACATAAAGTATCCTAATCCCATATAATAAATAAGGAAGGTTTCATTTAATTTAAAAAGAAAAAGAATAGCTCACGAAAGTCAGTTTGGTATAAACACTTATAGGATATTTTTATTTAATTTCAAACTCATGTGAAGCCTAGTGATAGGTCCTGTTCAAGTTTTGATTAAAGTATCATATAAAGAGGGTAACTTTTCTGTTCTCTTTGAGGCCTGAATAGAATAAGCTCTATTGTGAAAATATTTTCTCTGGATTCTGTGTGCAAACTCACATCTAGTTTTGGGTGAAAAAAAATTTGAGGAGTTACATCTGTTCATATGCTTCCATAGTGGCTCAGATGGTAAAGAATCTGCCTGTAATGCGGGAGACCGGAGTTTGATCCCTGGGTCAGGAAGATCCTTCTGGGGAAGGGCATGGCAACCCACTCCAGTATTCTTGCGTGGAGAATCCCATGGACAGAGGAGCCTGGCGAGCTACAATCCATGGGTTGCAAAGAGTCGGACACGACTGAGGGAGTAACACTCTCACTTTCACTTACATCTGTTCATAGGCTATTTACAGCATGCCTTAATGGAAAAAGAATGTCTGTTGAAAATTATAAAGTATTATGTTGTAGAAGTACACCTCAGAATAGGGATCTTCCACCACTACTCTCCATCAGAACCATCCATCACAGTGCTTCCTCCAAATACAGCTGCTTAGACTGCAGTCCTGAGGATTCTGATTCAGTAAGTCCAACAATGCATTTCTAGAAAACTCCAGACCTTCTGATATTCATAACCCTTGCCAAAGAGACTGCTGCCCATTTCCTGCTGTATCTGTTCTTTCCCTACCAAAGCTTTCTCAGAAACTGAGTACCACTGTAGTAAATTTTCCTGGCCTTGACAACAAATTATACATAGTTTGTGTTTAAGGTTTCTCTAAAGCGATGACCTAGTGGGGTGAGATGGTGGGGGGTGTGGCACAGGGTGAGAGGGAGGCTCAAGACAGAGGGGATATATATATATATACTTATAGCTGATTCACATTGTTGTTCAACAGAAACCAATACAACATTGTAAAGCAATTATCCTTCAATTAAAAATAAAAAAGTTTCTCTAAAATCCATAGGACCCACATGCCTCCTTGGGTTTCTCACATATGGGTACACTGCTGGGCAGACTTTTTCGTTCCTAACTCTCTTGTCGGAATTCTGTAGGTCAGCTCTGGAATGCAGTCACATTTATTTTTGTTAAGGCAGAATCTTCTTTTTCTGCCTCTTGGGTCAGTCTCTACTTGTGAAACTTTCCTCAAACCTAATTTCCTTCCATTCCAGCAAAATTATCGTTCCTTCTCTTTGCTACCATTGCTTTCAGGATTCTGCTGAGCTGTGTAAACCATCTGCTTCCTGCCTCCACTCCACCTTAGACTTGAGTGTCTGGACAGAAAGGACTGAATCTGCAGTATCTGATACATTATGAACACTCAGAAGTTTTGTTGAATGATTCACGTCTTTGGGTTAATGTCCTGTCATCTCTCCTCACTCCTGTTTCACAAGTCATGATCACAAGACTCTTATCATCCCACACCAGCTGAATGTCAACAATACCTACCTACCTTAACAATAGGGATAACAACATTAATGACCATAGTAATAATAGTTCACATTAATTGATGTTATTTTTTAACACCTGGAGCTCCCCTGAGCACTTTGTATGGATTATTCCCATTTAATCATCATAAAACCCTCAGGTATCCTCATTTGCATGTGGGGAAACTAAGGCACAGAGAAGTTAGGTAACTAGCCCCAGAGACCCAGCACTCAATAGCCAAACTAGGCTTCTGACCCCTGAACCCCAGGCTCACAGTCACCACCTTGCTTGTCTTTTTGCCTGACTGCCTGTCCTGCCCTCCCCTATTTACAGGAGACAATTATGAATCCATTCCAGAGGAATAGCAAGAACTCAAGTTCATTTGTTAGCCAATAATTTTCACTGATCTTAGCCTACAAATTTGTTAATGGGTCATCTGTGTAGTTTGAAAAACCTGAGTGAGTAAAGTTAAAATGTTCCTTTACTCCACTAATCCTCAAGACCTTTAATATTATTAGTACATTTTTTTGCAACTCAAATGGGACCCTTGTCCCTCATATACGGCTATTTCCCAAACTTATTTAGCTAGAGGGAATTAGCCCTCACCCCTCGCTTAAGACTCTTAACTTCTTGAAGAATTGGGTTTTTGTTTTTAACATAATTCAGAATAAAAGCTGGCTGGTGCTCATGTGGGGTTCCCAAGAAATTTCTCAGGTCCTAAATATTTGGATAACCCTGACTTTTGACCCTTTCTTATTTAGTCTTGAGTGCCTTTAGTGCTTCAGTACTTAAGTAGTCTTTAGTGACCACTTACATTTACCTGCTGGAAGAGGCACAGGTTTGTTGTCAGAGCATAATTGCTAATAATACCGTTTGCAGAGGGATCCCATTAGGATGATAAACTGCACAACTTCTCTAATCATAACCTCCCCCTGCCCCAGTTAAGTAAAGACCTCTGTTTCAACCTTGCTACCTTCCCACCACTCACTGAAGGACTCTTACTGCTATCACATGAATGGGAATAAAGGTAACAGCCATGTGCCTCTGGCATCTCACCATTTTATGTCCTAGTCGTGCAAGGAATTACAGAATTTCATAAATTGGAATTACTCGGTTTAATCTCTCATCATTCAAAAATAGCATTAATAAGAATTACACACCTGTAAGACTTCTTAATGCCTCTTGATGAGGGTGAAAAAGGAGAGTGACAAAGCTGGCTTAAAACTCATCATTCAAAAAACGTAAGATCGTGGGATTTGGTCCCATCACTTCATAGCAAATAGAAGGGGGAAAAGTGGAAGCAGTGACAGATTTTATTTTTTTGGATTCAAAAATCACTGTGGACAGTGACTGCAACCATGAAACTAAAAGACGCTTGCTCTTTGGAAGGAAAACTATGACAAACCTAGATAGCATATTAAAAAGCAGAGACATCACTTTGTCGATGACAAAAGTCTGTATAGTCAAAGCTATGGTTTTCCTGCTAATCATATACGGATGTGAGAGTTGGGATGTAAAGAAAGCTGAGCACTGAAGAATTGATGCTTTTGAATTGTGGTTCTGGAGAAAACTCTTCTGAGTCCCCTGGACAACAAGGAGATCAAACCAGTCAATCCTAAAGGAAATCAACCCTGAATACTTATTGGAAGAACTGATCCTGAAGCAGAAGCTCCAACACTTTGGCTACCTGATGTGAAGAACCAACTCATTGGAAAAGACCCTGATGCTGGTAAAGACTGAAGGCAAGAGGAGAAGGGGATGACAGAGGATGAGATGGTTAGATAGCGTCACCAACTCAGTGGATATGAATTTGAGTAAACTCTGGGAGATAGTGAAGGAACGGAAGCCTGGCATGCTGCAATCCATAGGGTGGCAAAGAGTCAGACACGCCTTAGTGACTGAACAACAACAAAAACCTCTTTACCCTGCTCAGTATCTGTCTATTCATATATATGCTCATTTGTGCAGAGAAGACAGCAACTCTGAAAGGATACCAAAAGAATAGTTGTCTCTGGAAAGCAGTGGTCAGGGTCAGGACTGTGCAGTGAGTAGCAAAGTTGAAAGTGAGACTTCTCACTTTAAATATTTATATTATGGCTTTTGAGTAATGTAAGCATATTATTTTTTTTAATTTCATTTTAAAATGTTTTGAAACTACCTTGGGTTTTCCCTAGAAATACAGGCTATTTCAAACCCAGCTGGATTGATCTATTTTATTGAGTCCATTTCTTACCCCAGGGAGACCTCGTATCTTTTTTTATTTTTCTTTTATTTCATTTCACTTTATCAAATATTATTAGGTCTTCCTGTTCCCATACTTCAAGAGAAAGTTTTTTGTTGTTGTTGTTTTGTTTTGTTTTTATGCTTATATGGTATAGCAGAACTCTTAAGAGAATAGGTTGGAGTTAGACATCTGGGATCAAGTTCATCTCTTCCACTTACTGACTATACGAACTTAAGAAAGCAACTTAATTTCTCTGGGCCTCATTTACCATATCTGTAAATGGGGATAATAACCTCCCTCCTGAGATTGTTGTGAAGCTTCAGTAAGATAGTGCAGAATTAGGCAGTTCTGGGGATAATGTGGTATTAAGTTCAAAATACAGTGACTAGCCAGTGGGTTCTCGTGACTGTTAACCTCTCACTCTGAGTAGCCACAAAATCCATTTCTATTCCTGTAATCTCTGTTCTAATATTTACAAGACTGACATTCCATGGAATCCAACCATACCTCTTCATACAGATATCATCAACTTTCTTCCAACCCTGGTATTAGTGGATCTAGACGCGTCAGGCATATCTTGTCAGAGTTTATGCTTCATAGAAAGCGATCAAGTCATCTCATGATTTATGGAGCAAATTAACTGGAAAAAAACAAAACAATAACAAAAAAACAGAGATGGAGTCTAATATGGAGTTAATGGTATTGAAACTTAGGAAATTACATTTTCAATTTCAAAATCATCACAAAATTAAGCCACAGGCATCAAAAACATACAATTGAACCCAAAATCAAAATGAAAAGATTCCAGAATTAAAACAACAAAAACAGCTCAAGACCACAAAGGGGAAAAGCTTCACAGTATTTTCTTCAGGACGTAATTTCTCTTGTCCACAAATTTGGAAAAATAGAAGATATAAGGAGAAACGAGTAGAAAGAACACAGTGTGTGCAAATATTGGATTTGAATTCCTGCTTCTCTACCTCAAGTGTATTAAATAAGGAAGCAAAACTCAGTGTGCGTTTGTGATCTGTAGTCATGAGCCCAGAAGCACACTGCTGGAGTGTTCTCACTTTTAATGGTAAGGAACCCACCAGCCAATGCAGGAGATATAAGAGACCCAGGTTCAATTGCTGGGTTGGGAAGATCCCCCAGAAAAGGAAATGACAACCCACTCCAGTATTCTTGCCTGGAGAATCCTACAGACAGCGGAGCCTGGCAGGCTACAGTCCATCAGGTCGCAAAGAGTCAGACACGACCGAGTGACTTGGCACACACACACACAAATATAACTTAAGCCAGACCACCTTGAAAGGATGACCCCTTAGTAGATGAGAAAACAGACCTGAAGAAAGTAAATTGGAGCCAAGTCGAAAACCCGGGACTCTTGACCTTGATCTTTTGTTTCCATCCATGCTGTTCTTACCTGCCTTTGCGTCTCTGGTTCTCTGGAAAGCTTTGGAAAGTCTGGGGGTGAAGCTGTGACTTTATGGGGTAATCTTGTCTGCTGTGGGTTTTCACTTCGGCTTTATATTTGGCCCATTTTGTTTACATTTTACCCACTATCACACAGCTTTGTGAGGATGTTGATACTGTTTGTCTTTTTTCCTCTCCTCAGGATTTGATTCTGTTCTCCATGGGCCAGTTTTCCCTAGACAAAATATACTTGTGTTACCTATCAGAGTTCTGGTGGTACTGAAATCTACCTGAAAAAAAAAAGAGAGAGAAAGAAATTCCCTGATAAAGAAAAATTTAATATATGTTAGTTTTTTTAATGTCATCATGGAAAAGATTCTATGACTCGTTATTCACTAAAGTATGTGAAGTCTCTATCTTCATACAGTCCATCAGGCATTTTGCATTTCTAAGCATTTTGTATTTCCATATTGAGTCCAGAAGGAGTTGATTGATTTTCACCAAATGTCATTCAGTACTAGAAAGCATCAGAAGGTATTTGAAGTTTAATTTGTTGACTTCTTTAAGCAAACCTGTGGAGAAAACTTCTGTGCCAGGTATTCTGTGAGATCCTCCTTCCTGGTCCGTGTCCGTTTATCTTTGCAGCAACTCCAAGGTGTGGGGATCATTAATCCCATCTTGTAGAAAGAGAAATTGAGTCTCAGTAATATCCCTGTGCCTGTGTGCTCCATCGCTCAGTTGTGCCCAACACTTTGCAATCCCAGGGACTGTAGCCTGCCAGGTTCCTCTGTCCACAGGATTTTCCAGGCAAGAATATCGGTTGGAGTAGGTTGCCATTTCCTCCTCCAGGCGCTTCACTATCCAGGAATTGAACCCACGTCTCCTCTGTCTGCCTGTACTGGCAAGCAGGTTCTCTACCACTGAGCCACCTGGGAAGCCCGTGGTATCCCTAAGCACTATGGCTTCATGGAACCGAGAGCTACAGAATATTGGACTTTTATTAGTACACTCTTCCAGGACCCTGGAAAAATTAGTTGCCATAGGAAACGTGTATGAGTTCTCTCTAAACAATAATGTGTACTGCAGTTTTGTTTTTACTTTACATGGTTTTTAGGGAAAAATTCTATTCTGTGTTAAAGGGGATATTTTTAAGAAGATCAACTCGTGACTCATAAAAAATACAAAATGGACATGGCAAAGATATTGCTTAACTCGTTCATTAATGAGGAATTAGTAAGCTCTGATGATCGTTTCAAAGCGATTGCTTCATGCCACACAGGCAGACAAGAAAATGAGGAAGCAATTGCACCTCGAGTAGACAGAATTTATCTGTGTCTCTGTGGCCAGGAGCCAACTGCAGTAGTACCAGACTTGCTTAAGAGCTGTGAATCAACTATGTGCAGAACAAGGAAAGGAATCTGCAAGGGGGTGCTTTACAACTTCCAGGACTCCATGAAAAGCCATCCAGTGATTTATTTTTTTTTCTTTTGCCCCCCTTTAAAGTCACTGTCTTCCCTGACATTTGTCTTCTTTAATATGTTGCCTTTTAAAATGAGCATGTGCTTTTCTAAAGGTGGAAGGAGACACAGAGTGAATGACTTAGCTTGTCCCTGTGATGAGGCACACCACTGGTTTTCAAGCACGTGGGGTCAGCAAAATGTATGCTCCCCCAAATTTGCATTCAACATCAGGTTAAGAACCTTAGATGTATTGATTTTCCCAAGAGTATGTTATTTTGTGTTAGGGTCTCCATCTGTGTGACCTGAAGGTGATAAGGGATTAAGGTTCCTGGCACTTGTCTTTTATTTCTGGATAAGATGGCCTCTGCTTGCTGCCATGGTCATTGCTTTTGGCCCTTCCAGGGTCAGCCCCTTTCGCAGTCTGAATCTCTACTGGTTCTGCTGGCTGTGGCCCTCTCCCCATCCCTCACTCTCTTTTTCTTTCTTTCTTTTGTTGTTTCTTCTCTACCCTGTTGAATTTTCCACCCTGGCATGTTTGTGTGGAGGCTGGGCTCCACAATTCCTTTCTTTCCTCCTAGAGCGCTATCAAATCCTGATATAGGGGGTCAACTCTTAGCCATTTGACTTCTTGTGAAATGTTTACTGTTGGTTATGGCCACTTGTATATCCCCAAAGCAGTCTTTTTACTAAGCCCTATTTAGATTTGGAGTAATTCACAGTTATCCAAGTAGCTGATAAATGCACGCATCCCCCCCCCCCACCCCGCCCCGCGAAGGGGGTCAGCGGCATGTGCAAGAGAGCTAAGGTTTTACACATTAGTTTAAAGAACTTCTGTTAACAGACCACAGCAGCCAGACATGCTGTCCAAATTGTTTTCTTTTCCATCCTTCCTAATACTGGGCCCACTGGATCAAATTTTAACTAGGCAAGAATTAGTAATGACATATACATGCATCTGTAGTCACCATTTCAAAGTTCCAAGTATAACAAATTTCATGGGTAAAGAAATTATGTGTTTGCAGGTGAGGTTATAAAGAAAGTGACTTGAGTACTTCACTATATTAGCAATGTCTTAATTGGGATAATGTTATGTGTATGTGTGTGTGTGTTCAGTCACTTCAGTCATGTCTGAATCTTTGCGACCTTGTGGACCACAGCCCACCAGGCTCCTCAGTCTGTGGGATTCTCCAGGCAAGAATACTGGAGTGGGTTGCCATGCCCTCCTCCAGAGGATTTTCCAGCCCAGGGATTAAACCTGCATCTCTTGTGTCTCATGCATTGCAGATGGAATCTTTACCACTGAGCCACCTGGGAAGCCAATGTTATGGGTTTTGTTGTTGTTGTTCAGTCACTCAGTCATGTCCGACTTTTGGTGACACCCATGGACTGTAGCATCCTAGGCTTCCCTGTCCTTCACCATCTCCCAGAGCTTGCTCAAACTCATGTCCATTGAATTGCTGATGCCATCCAACCATCCCATCTTCTATCATGTCCTTCTCCTCTTGCCTTCAATCTTTCCCAGCATCAGGGTTTTTTATAATGAGTTGGCTCTTTGCATCAGGTGGTCAAAGAATTGGCGCTTTAGCTTCAGAATCAGGCCTTCCAATGAATATTCAGGACTGATTTCCTTTAGGATTGACTGGTTTGATCTCTTTGCAGTCCAAGGGACTCTCGAGAGTCTTCTCCAACACCACAGTTCAAAAGCATCAATTCTTGGTGCTCAGCCTTCTTTATGGTCCAACTCTCACATACATACATGACTACTGGAAAAACCAAGTTTTGACTAGATGGACCTTTGTTGGCAAAGTAATGTCTCTGCTTTTTAATATGCTGTCTAGGTTTGTCATAGCTTTTCTTCCAAGGAGCAAGCATCTTTTAATTTCATGGCTGCAGTCACCATATGCAGTGATTTTGGAGCCCAAGAAAATAAAGTCTGTCACTGTTTCCATTGTTTTCCCATCTATTTGCCATGAAGTGATGGAACTGGATGCCATGATCTTAGTTTTTTGAATGTTATGGGTAACTTTTGTTAATTTCAGAAAACTATAGTTTTTCATTCATTAGTGTCATGAAAAGGTTTGTTTTTTTCCCCCCCTTCTGAGCACTTTTTTTTTCTTGTATAAAGGTGTCATTATAGTTTTGACACCATTATTTATCTCCAAATTTATAATTGTTGATACTAAAACCAGTATTCCCTAAAAATCAGTTTGTCTTACAACAAACATTGCCAAAATAGACTATTTGATTAAGCTAAGAAAGGAGATGTAAAGACATAGAGGAGAGGCAGTGAGATAAGCAGATGTCGAATAGCAGTCATACCTATTTCTGTAAACTATCTTAAATAGTTTTGATGTCATGGTAATCCTATATATATATATATAAAGCATAATTTCTCATTAGTCAACAACATACATGTGTATTCTCAAACACAAGTAAATCAGTACTTCCAACACTTTCTTCTTTGAGAACATTTACTCATACATCTCAGTTGCTTCCTGGGCCTACCTTGGTTATATGTTTCATCACAGATCCAGACAGAGTGAAAGGTGGGTGTATGTTTAATCTTCCACTGTAGCTCAAGACAGAACCAGTGCACCCTGCTTTTACACTAAATATTTGTATTATTGTCCTTTGAGGTTTTCTCATTGTACATAATAAGTCTTTCCTCTTTATTCTTTTATGTTTACATTTTTTAAAAATTATAGTTAATCTGCAAAGTTATATTAGCTTCACATGTACAGTAGAGTGATATATATTCAATTATATACTTTCAGATTATTTTCCATTATAGATTGTTATGAGACAGTGAAAATAGTTCTCGGTGCTATACAGTAGGTAGCACATATATATTAGGGGCTTCCCAGGTGGCACAGTGGTGAAGAATCCACCTGCCAATGCAGGAGATGCAGGAAACATGAGTTCAATCCCTGGGTTTGGAAGATCCCCCAGAGTAGAAAATAGCAACCCACTCCAGTATTCTTGCCATGAAAAATTCCATGGACAGACTAACCTGGCAGGCTGCAGTCCACAAGGTCGCAAAAAGTCAGCCATGACTGAGTGACTGAGCCCATTCACACATGTATGTGTTTATCTCATACTCCTAATTTATTCTCTCCCTCATCCTCTCTGGTAGCCATAAGTTTATTTTCTATGATTGTGAGTCTATTTCTGTTTTGTAAATAAGTTCATTTATATAATTTTTTTAGTCTCCACACATATGAATGATATCATATCACTTAGTATGATAATCTCTAGGTCCATCCATGTTGATGCAAATGGTAATATTTCTTTCTTTTTTATGGTTGAATAATATTCCATTGCGTATATGTACCACATCTTCTTTATCCATTCATCTGTTAATGGATACTTAAGTTGCTAAATCTTGCTCTTCAAAAGAACTGGTTGATGACAATAAGAGAAACCACAGTCTGAGGTGCACTTCAAAAGAAGAAAACCACATATTTAACTAGGTAAAGAAGATGTCTATTTCTCTAGCTTTTACAACAAAGCACCCACATATGTATTTAGGGCTCTCATTTTTCATGTCAGCATGTGTTCATGGAGAAGTGTTTAAATATAGTGAAGAGAGAGGGGCAGTTAACTTCTGCTTCTGTCAGGAGTGTCAGGTACCAGGTACCCTCGTGGGCCTAGAGGGATGACACAGTGAATAATATATACAACTTCTGCTCTCAGAGTGCGTAGATTCTAGTCAAATAAGACAGACAATGAAAACGTAAGCAAATGATGAGGATTTCAGGAACAAGGAAGTATGATGGTTAGCAGAGAATTTAACTGAAGCATCGTTTTCAGATTTACATTAAAACCCTGGCTGCTGTGTGGGGAGAGATTGGGTAGGGGCTTGGATTGGGGCTGTGGTCCATGGAGATAGAGGGAAGTGAATAGAATTTAGAGAATTGGAGGAAGGTAGAAAGAACTTGGCACTGGACTAGCTAAGGGAGGGGATGGTATGGTGAACAACTCTCAGGTCTCTGACTTGAGCACATGGATAGAAGGGATGCTGTTAATTAAGATAGTAAAGAGTGGAGGAGTAGCAATCTGGGGACAGGAAGGAATCAAGGATTCAGTTTTGGACATGGTACATTTGAGATGCCTGCACAATAGCTAAGGAAAAGAAAAACCTTGAGTGTGTTTGCAAAATGAGTCTGGAAAGGAGGTCAGGGCTGAGTTGCAACGGTAGGAATCATTGGCCTGTGGGTGATATCTGAAGCCATGGAAGGGGATGAGATCACTCAGGGACGAGGATTGTGAAGGAGAAAAATGTGGTCCAGGACTAGCTGTGAGATACACCAGACATTTCATCAATCTAGTGGAGGATGTAGCACTGACAAACAAGCCTAAGCAGGAGTGGCTAAAGGCAGTTAATTTGCAAGGAAAAAAAGCAATCATATTTCATGATCACAGACCACACAATCCTGGCCAGCAACTCTCAGCCACAACTCCCAGCTGGCCCTGAAGAGGCCTTCACTAATGGAAAGAAATGTACTGCATGTATGTCTTCCCCACGGAGCAGGGAGCAACAGCTTCATCCTCATTTTCAAAGATGACTGTATTGGATATAATCCAGAGGGTAAAATGCAAGTGTGAAGCTGCTGCTGTATTTCTGGAGCAGGGTTTGAAGTTCCTCTGAAACGAATGTGAAACCTCAGAGATCAACTTCTCTGTCCTGGTTCAGATTTGGTTCTCAGTAAATGAGGAACGATCTTGCTTCATGGGCAGCAGCCTTTCTCTTGCAAGAAGTTAAATGTGCTACACCAGAGAGTTATTATTGTCTTTATTTGCAATTAAATGGGACATTTAGGTTTAATTTTTAAAAGTAGCCTACTAGAGGTACAAACTTGCAAGTCCAGCCTTAGAAAGAGGAGCACAGGAGAGTCTTTTGAACTCTCTTTCTGGTTTGGGTTATTTCAGAATGTACTGTATTGCCATTTCATAGGCATTGCAGTAAATTCCTGATGGGATGTTTGTAGACTGTGCCACATTCTAATCAATTAAAAACAGAATAACCTTTAAAATTTATATAAAATAAATTGCTGAAATCCTAATTAGTTACTGTGTATCTGAAAATTTGGGAGTATCCCTTCTTATATAGTGTATGGGCTTCCCTGGTAACTCAGACAGTAAAGAATCTTCCTGTAATGCAGGAGATCCAGATTTGATTCCTGGGTCAGGAAGATCCCCTGGAGAAGGGAATGGCAACCTATTCCAGTATTCTTGCCTGGAGAATCCCATGGACAAAGGAGCCTGGCAGGGTACAGTCATGGGGTCGCAAAGAGAAACAGAATAGCCTTTCAACTTTATATAAAATAAATTCCTGAAATCCTAGTGTGTCTGAAAATTTGGGGATATCCCTTCCTATATAAATCAGGTTTATTATTTGTAGAGGTCTGTGTCTTAAGTTCAGTCATGGAAGATGGTCCCTGGTCTTATTAATTTGATAATACTAACTACATGAATGAACTACGTTCATTTTGACATAAATTCTTTAGTGTGAGACCATGCACTCTTGCAAACCATTGAAAAGTAGGAATAAATAGTGAACTACTACTTAAATGAGCAAAGTATTAAAAAGCCTGAAAACTTTCAACAAGTTGGCTATTTCTCATGCTTTTTCACTTTCCATTTCTTTCTCAAAATCTATTTCAGTTCTTCTGCAGTTTCAGTTCATGTTTCACAAGTTTAAATATCGACATTTGTGAAAGGACCATCTCTAGTTCAATCAAGATGTTCTTTCAGGGTGTATGGACATGTAAAGTTCTGAGTGACATCCTGGTAATTAGGTAATTCACAGCTACTTGCACTGTATACCATGAGCTACCTTGGCCCTGATTTCAAATCTGACATGGCAGTTCCACATCGAGGGAGTTACTTTCTTATAGACCTTCCCAGCCTGGACTTGGAAGTAGCTACCTTTTTGTTTTCTGATGTTGCTAACATGTTCAAGCTAGAAATAATTTCCTAATTATTTCTAATAACATCATTGATGCCCTGACTCATTCCTGCATATCTGTATTTTTAAGCTTTTCATCTTTCATTGCTGAGTGACTGCTTCCCAACACTCAGGCACCTCGGAGAAGAGGGAGGGAGCACGGTGGTCATGGAGCAGCATGCACAAAGTGGGGACAATTCTGGAGAGGAGAAAAACTAAACTTGGTTTGGGGAATAAACATTTATTGAGCATATTCACTGACTGGCTATGAATAGGGAGCATCACAGTGTCTTATTAATACTTAATACATACAACTCTGCTTGTATGTTTAATCTCTGTCCAGTTAAGTTATGATAATTCCAGAAATGAACTCTAAGGATCTGCTTTCTCAAAATGTGTTCTTCATGTGGCACATTTCATTAGCTCATACTGAAGGATTATTTCCTCAAATCATATAAAAATGTAAAGGGCACAGTGGCCATTCATTAGATATAGCAAGTGACAATGAGTTCTCCAGAGAATATTTCTTTCCAACACTCCTCTCTGGAGAGTTGACACTCAGTGTGGTTAGGATGATCAAACTGGTAGGTGCTGACCAGTGGCTCAGGAAATTTGACTTTTTGCAGATTTTGGACTACAGAACAAGGTTTTCTTTTTGATTAGCTTCCAAATCAAATTTATCAATTTATTCAGTATCTTAGCTCTGTCACCTTTTTCCTTTTACTTTTAAATGGATTTTGTTAAATTGTTCTCGATTACTGTTGCTTGGAGAACAATTGTGGAGTTGACTTTATATTCCTTATGTGATTCTTATAAAATTTAAACTAGGGAAAAATTGCATAAAAACTTACTCCTTGTGAAACATACTATCTTTATGATCAGAGCCCTTTAACTTCTTTTTTTAAAATTTTAACTTTTTAAAAATATTATTGGAGTATAGTTTATTGACAGCATTGTATTAGTTTCTGGTGTACAGCAAAGTGATTGAGTTATACATATACATATATTAATTCTTTTTCAGATTTTTTTCCTGTATGGATTATTACAGAATATTGAGTAGGGTTCCCTGTGCTAGGGTACTTGGTGTGTAAGTCCTTAATTATCTACTTTATATATAGTAATGTGTGTATGATAATCCAAAGTTCCTTATTTATCCTTCTCCCACCCCCTTCTCCTGGAGCCCTTTAACTTCTAAATGAAGTATTGGCTATAAAGCAGAAGGTATAAATAAAATACTTGAATTGCCAAAAAACCTTCAAGATTATGCATGTCTGACTCTGTGCAACCCCGTGGATGGCAGCCCACCAGGCTCCCCCATCCCTGGGATTCTCCAGGCAAGAACACTGGAATGGGTTGCCATTTCTTTCTCCAATGATGCATGAAAGTGAAAAGTGAAAGTGAAATCGCTCAGTCGTGTCTCACTCTTAGCGACCCCGTGGAGTGCAGCCTAGCCACCCATTAATTTCACCAGTGAGAAGAACCTAATTTTGCCCCCCAAATGTAGGAAAATTATTTTAGTTCCTTTCTGAACCAAGAGCTAATGTTAGTAGGTGGGAGGCAAACCATAGAGTGAGAACATCAGAAGGAAAATACTTCTCCAGATGAGATTTTTAATTTGCTCCTCTCTCTGATCTTTACTGAATTTTTATCTCCCCCCTCCCCTTTTGTTTTCAGTGGCTACAGATGTCTTTAATTCCAAAAACCTGGCCGTTCAGGCACAAAAGAAGATCTTGGGCAAAATGGCATCCAAGTCCATCGCAACCACCCTCATCGACGACACAAGCAGTGAAGTGCTAGATGAGCTCTACAGGGTGACCAAGGAGTACACCCAGAACAAAAAGGAGGCAGAGAAAATCATCAAGAACCTCATCAAGACCGTCATCAAGCTGGCCATCCTTTACAGGAATAACCAGTTTAACCAAGACGAGCTGGCACTGATGGAGAAATTTAAGAAGAAAGTTCATCAGCTTGCTATGACGGTGGTCAGTTTCCACCAGGTGGACTTCACCTTTGACCGGAACGTGCTGTCCAAGCTGTTGAATGAGTGCAGAGAGATGCTGCACCAGATCATCCAGCGTCACCTCACCACCAAGTCACATGGACGTGTTAACAACGTCTTTGATCACTTCTCAGATTGTGATTTCTTGGCGGCCTTGTATAATCCCTTTGGAAATTATAAACCCCACTTACAGAAACTGTGTGATGGTATCAACAAAATGTTGGATGAAGAGAACATATGAGCATGTGAGTTGAAGTTGTGACTGCTCATGATTTATTTGAAGACGGAGCTCTGCTGATTTATGAAGGAAAAAACAAGAATGCTTTAAAAGATTACACATATTTCAGAAAGACTGCCCAATTCAGTTGTCAGACATTAATGGTAATGTTTTATGAGGCTTGTTTTATTTGAAGAAAAATGTATTGCCAAATATTCTGGTTAAAAGCTTCCCAACAGTTAACAGATCCTGGGAAAGATGTATGGTTGCATGATGCAAATACAGAGTTATTTAGAGAAAGATACGTGTGGCTCCAAACCTCAAGACATCTTTTTTTAGGGCAGTTGTGTTGGTGACACATTGGATATTTCTAACGTGTACAGAGTTGTGTATTTTGGTTCACCTTTATTCCTTACTATGTACGTGTACCTCTTTTAAAAAGCCAAGAACCCTCTCTTACTGTCATTTCTCCTTTGAAACAACTCCATTTTCAGGTTTACCTTTTGTTAAAGATTCTCTTGTTAAAGACTTTCTAATTGACATTCAAAAATTCCATCTTAATTAAGAATTAAGACATTCAAGTATTAAGACAGTCAAATTGAACCCTCAGAAAAATAGAAAACTGCTTCTCTGAAATCACTATTCTAGAAATAAATTGTATTTGACATTATGAATAATTTAGTCTAATGTAAGACTATGCTTCCGGAATTGAGTCCTGTTTCTTAGTAGCAACAGTAATACTTCCTCAAACATGAAAATTCCCCAAAATGACATGCCATTTGCCTTGAAATGCTTGCTGAGGGCTTAACTTGTATGTCATCTTGAAAATGTGCTGATGGAATCTCCATTTTTCATATCTAGTTTAAATGTAAGAAAAAAAGAAAATGTAGATCATTCCTGATATTGGGTCTATAAAAAGTAAGTGCTTTTAAGAATGATAAAACAATCTATACTTTAGTGATGAGCCCATCAGAATAATTTAATTTAGGAGGAGGAGAGGCAGAAGGGAAGAACGAATCTTGCTACAAGAACATGAGAATGAATGCATTTCAATGTTTAGTAAGGTTTGATAGGTAAATAAAGTGTTACTTTTTTATTTAACTGATAAGATTTTGCTGTTTTGTTATTTGCTGTTTTGATGAGTAAACCAAAGAATATTTGCATTCCAAGCAGTTTGTGTGTTGTTTATATATAATTTTATATGTATGAATGATAAAGTAAGCATTTGCTTATTTTGTGAAAAAGAAACCTGCTGGCTAACTCTATCTCCTAGGAAATAACAGACTTGGTCACCAGCACTAAATATTTGCATTGTCACTATGTCTGTGATTTAGTGTTCTCCTTTGCCTTGAATTTGCCTTCCTCCCAGAATATTTATGTTAAAATAATAGCTTACCAGCAAAGGTCCTACAACTAAAATTTGCTATAAGCTAAAGGAGATCAGCCCTGGGATTTCTTTGGAAGGAATGATGCTAAAGCTGAAACTCCAGTACTTTGGCCACCTCATGCGAAGAGTTGACTCATTGGAAAAGACTCTGATGCTGGGAGGGATTGGGGGCAGGAGGAGAAGGGGACGACAGAGGATGAGATGGCTGGATGGCATCACTGACTCGATGGACATGAGTCTGAGTGAACTCCGGGAGTTGGTGATGGCCAGGGAGGCCTGGCGTGCTGCGATTCATGGGGTCGCAAAGAGTCGGACACGACTGAGCGACTGATCTGATCTGATCTGAAAGAAAGTGGTAGCTTTCTCTGGGACCCTCATGTGCTTATCTGAGTCAAGCAACAGAGGAAAACAGTCTCTCCCTATTTGATGTTAAATCCTGACACCAAAATTTGAACTGAAATTACCATCCTCCCTTCCCCAGGCCAGTAGGTGACCACTGTAAGTTATAGCAATAGCATAGTGATTGCAGAATTGGTCCCTCTAGCTTCAGAGACTGCTAAATGGCTTACAGATTTAGTTTGGCAGCCTTTCTTGACCAGCTCTGGGAAAACCAAGAGTGTGTTACATGGAAGCTACTGACCTAGGGCATTCTGTGTTCTCCCGGATTCCCTCAGCAGGGAGAGTGTGGAAAATGAAGTACCCAGGCAATTGGCGGGTGCTTCTTGCTCATCTCTAGCTATAAACAGGACCAAACAGAGAGCGAGAACACCTAGGAATAAATTTAGATGAGTCTGGACACTTTGGGATCATAAATTTTTACCTTCAGGATAGCAGTCAGATGTGCATGGGGCAGGGGAAGAGCAGCCCTGAATTTCACACAGAAGGAAGGCAGTGAGGAGTATCTTGAAGCAGGGGAACCTGTTTGCTCCCCTGTTTCAGCATCATCTTCTGAGGGAACCCATCTCCTTACCCATCCTGTGCCTGGAAGGCATGACTCAGAAGAATCAGTGTCAGTTTTCATCAGCAAGTTCATTTCTGATGAAACAGAAATGTGCCTGAGTTTATTTGAGGTGGAAAGCTGGAAAGAATACGAATGTGCTTAGGATAGATAATTCTGAGCCAAGTTCATAGTCATTTTAGGGTCTTATGAAAAACTGAATCTTTTTATTACATTTTAGAAAAAAATCATGAATTGTATTATAATTGGTTTTTTAAAATTTCATTCTGATGGCTTCTCTGCAAACTTTATGAGCTAATTTATTAGGTGAGTGATAATGCTACTGTTAACAACTGACACTACAGAGTAGGTACCATGTGCCAGGCATAGTAACTCATTCAGTGCCCACCACAACCTTCACTGTTCTACAGATGAGGAAATTAAGGCGAGAGAAACTAGGGAATTTGCCTGAGGTCACGTAGGTCTCGTGTCAAAACCAGTTTATATTAATAAAACCTTATTTTCATTTAATGATGATATAGGGGGGAAAAAAACAGTCCTAGAAACATCATTAGCTCAGAGAGGAGTGGGCAGTGTCCTTCTGAAATGGATTTTCACATAATGGCATTTTAGAAGGTATTTAAATCATACAGATCTGACCCGTTCTGGGTATGGTTTTATGCAAAGAAATCTTAATGAAGTTTTCAACATGGCTCCTAATTTGGGGGCATTTCATGGTTCAAATTTTTGGTCCCTTCTGGAACTTCAAGGTGCTTCCAATTAACAATAACTTTGAACACTGACTCCTGCAGTATGGTATGCCTCCCCTGCCAGGTGGGCTTTCTGTGGATACTCATGGCACTCTACGTGCCCGCAACCAAGACAAGCAGAGGTTCACCACTGTATTCCCCAGAAGAGGTATGGCATTGATTTAAAACTTCAACATTATTTTCCAGGTTGAGAAACTGGAAACATCGGAGCAAGTAAGCCTAAAAATAGCCTTGTGTTTTTCTGGTTACTATATCTTTCATATAGAACTCAAAATTAGTGAAAAGAAGACCAAATGTTAGGAACTTTAATGGCACAGAAATAATGCTTCTTTTTTTGTCTTATAAACCAGTTCTTTTTTAGATTTTTTTCTCCCACCACATTACTGCTTAAAAAAAATAGAAAATTTAAACTTTCTGGTGGATTCCTCCCCATTAAAGGACTAAAATCACATTTTTTTTGTGCTCTGTACATATCAATTGGATTCTTACTGAGCATTTTAATTTATCCTTGAGATACTTGATGAGAGCACCTAAGTTGTAATTTAGCATACAGATAAAAAATGTAAGATGAATGTGCCCATCCATATGATGAAGTATTTGTAGTAAAAAGTTAAGTACTATTTAACTGCTAGGAAATTAAAATATCCTAATAAAAGCAAAATTAGAATGTTAATAGTATTTATACTATGTTTACATTTTTATCCAATCTTACATTTCCAAACTGGCATTATCTAAATTAGTTGAACTTCGCAGTGTTCCAAAAAATCACTGGTTTACTTGATCTATTGCATTTGTGGGCATAAAGCTTCTATATTATTTGTTTGGCTCAAAGCAGGTTTTAGTACCCTGTGTTGTTTATGACATACAATTTTATTCTAGCTCAGAAATAATTTTCTTTGCTGTGATTCAATTTTAAGTCTTTATAGAAACCCCCTAATGAATCACTGAGTCACTAACCAGAAAAATGAGTTGACTTTTTGCTTGCAAAACAGGAGAGTAGGAAAATATTTAGAAGCTTATAATCTCATATCACCATCATGGCAAACTGTTGGAAATCCATTTTCTCTTTCACTGAGGTGTCCTGCTGGTTACTTGCATGTGCCCAGAGCCAGAAAGACAGGTTTCTCTCTGGAAATTTCCCAAAATGGAAACATTTTTATATAATATTGATTCATGTCTGTCTAGCCGAAGATGTATTTTCCATCTAGCAAGAATCATCAGCCCCAAGTCATAGGGGTACAAGCTACTCCAAAGACATCCTGTCTGCTGAGCCCTGAAAAAGGATACAGACAAGTCAGCCAGCGTTCACAGTTAAGAGAAAAACATCTGTGCCTCGGAAAATATTCTTAAGTATAGAGCATTGTGCTCTGTGTCCACCAAATTTCCATGCAGTCTTTGTAAGGGTAGCCAGCCAGTGGGTAAGGCCCCTCATCTTCCTTCATGGGTGGCTAAGGAAATTCTTTGCTTTCCCCACCAACAACTGCGTAACTGTATTTTTGCCTCATGGAAATAATTGGCTGATCAGGCACTTGGGGTTTGTTCTTACCACAGGGAAAGAATATTTGATTTTTTAAAGTATGTGTTTTGATTTGCAGAATGATTCAAAACAATATACTTCTTTGTACTTTGGTTTTTCCGTTTAAAAGCTTACAGATGCATGAAGTCATTTGAAACTGCCTGATGTGAGGTATAAACACAAGACAGAGAAGTGAAAACTCTGAGTTTACCTACCTAAATGGTCACCATTATCTGGGATGATTGACATTTTATAAGAAGCTCAGGTTTCATATTCCTGGAAGTGGGCTTTTATCAGCCAACCCTCACCCGTTCTAAGTGACTTGTTAGCTCTCTTCTAAGACCGCTTGTTTTCACTAAAGGGTAAATACTTGCCAAGCAAATTTGCAAATATTTATAAGACATCTAATGTCCTAGAGGAAGACTTGCTGATGATTAGATAAAAGGGCCAGGATTATTGCTGCTCCCCAGTCGTATGGACTTTGTGCTCTCATGACTGAAGAGGCATGTTTTTAACTTGCTAAAATAGTCACTGAACAACGTGAAGTGAAATCCATGAGTAGAAACGTTCCATAGTATTTTCAGACATTATGTGTCCGAGCTTGGCATTTTTTCCTCCTGGGGACTCACTGTAGGGTGGCCAGGGGAGCCCAGCAGTGTCCAGAGGGCATGTCTGGAGCAATTGAAACCAGTGTTCCCAGCTCCTTGTCTGCCAGGGAGCTCTCTTTCCTTATCTTTAAATTTTGGATGAAATCAACTACCTCATAGTTTCATTTTAAGGATAAAATTAAACAAAACACGAAGAGCTTTGAAACCTCCTAAAGACTATTCCTGTGTGAGGTATTGTTTACATAAGCTATGAAAATAAGCCTGGAGCCTAAAACAAAATATACAACTTCTGCAGCCTGAGAGAATTTTATTAAATCCAAGTCCTCTTTAAAAAATGTTTCTTGCTTTCAATTTAGGAAAATTGTTTTGAGTTGAATTATTAATCGTTTGTGACAGTTACTTATGTGTGATCTCTTAGCCAATTAAATTCTGAATGTCTTCAATTATTTTATCATTCTGCTGGTTTTAGTTACCTGGTGCTACCTAACAAGCTACCGCAAAATGTAGTGTTTTAAAACAACAATTGTGTTACGGCTCATGATTCTTTGGGTTAACTGGGCAGTTGTCTTTGATGGGATCTTACATGGTTGCAGTCAGCCAGTCGCTGAGACTGATGTCTTGAGAGATTTGACCGTGCTGCTGGAGTGGCTGAGCCTCTCCTCTTCCTGAGGTCTCTGGTTACTATTACTCAAGATATGCCCTAAGTGCAGGAGCAGAAGTTTCTAGGCCTTCTTAAGGTGGATACCCAGAACAGGCACAGTGTCACTTCTGCTTCATTCTGCTGGTTGAAGCAAGTTGCAGGCTCTGCGTGGGGTCCTCGAGACTGCCATCAGGACTGCAGCTTCTCTAGAAGAAAAGAACTCAGAAATACTATCATACTCACAGTTAAGATTTACTCCAGTGAAAGGGCACAGGTTAAAATCAGCAAAGGAAACAAGAGCATAGAGCAGAGTCCAGGAGAAACCAAGTGCAAGCGTCTGGCTGCGCTTTGCCAGTGGAGTTTTACAGATAACAATGAATTGTCTCAGCACTGGTGTGTGATAACACACACAAAGTGTGGCCAACCAGGGAGCTCACCTGAGCCTTGTCCAAGGTTTTTATTAAGGGTCAGTCTCATAAGCGTGGAATGCCCACGTGATTGACCAGAGTTACTCAGTCTCCCTATCCTCCAGAGGTCAAACTGATACAGATGGGTTCAGAGTCCAAGATGAACAAAAACGTGTTTACCATCAATCACACAGTTAACATGAACTATCTGGTTATGACTTAAGGCACTGGATATACACAGGGACTCTTATCAGACAGAATATGGCAAGGTCTTAGAGATTACCTCCCAGGAGCTAGTCAGAGGTCAGTCCTCTCCTTAAAAAGTACAGAATCTGACCATCCCAAGCCTGCTGAGTTGTTCTTTTATTATGTATGGGCCCAACTCCAATTTAGTCTAGGAAGGACTACACAAGGGCATGGATTCTAGGATGAATGATTGTGAGAGCCATCTTTGAAGAATAGGTACTGTATCATTATTTTCCCCCCATGGCTCCAACAGAGACAACAGAGTATATAGGGAATCTGGATTTCTTCATGGAATAGTTTATTTTAACTGAAACTGAATATATACGTATATATACACTTTAATATAATTATATATATTTATATGTACATAAAATGAAATTATATAACGAAATGGGCTAAAGTTGTTGTCCATGTGAAAATGTGAGTCCCATCTATGCCTGATATATTAATCCCTTCAATTTAAGAAATGATTGAACACCTATTATGTGCCCAATGTCAGGCTGGGATTTGGAACCACAGTAACTCCTGGTTCCTATACCTGAGGAGTTTACTGACTGATGAGGACACTGACAATGTACAAGTAAGTTACCAATTCCAGGGATGAGGGGGAGTCCAAGGCTTTGTTAGCTTCACATAGGCTTTCTGGCTTTAACATTTTCAGTTTCTTGAGTGTTAAATGCATATCTTACAAGTAATAAGCTCAGAGACTTCCCTGGTAGTCCAGAGGTTAAGACTCTCTGCTTCCAATTCAGGGGGCATGGGTTTGATCCCTGGTTGGGGTACTCAGATCCCCAATGCCATGGCATTGCCAAAAAATAAAGTTTAAAAGCAATAAGTTCAAAGCAGTGGCAGATTTCTTTTTCAAAATCAATGGAATGTGTGTGTGTGTATAGCTAAAAGAAAAATGTTTACAGGGCATATTTTTTCGTTCAAAATAAAAATGATTGTAAATAAGTCCCTGGCAAAATATTGATTACAAGCTATACTGAATGGAAGAATCTAAAAGAAAACTAAGAAGCAACATTTTAATTAATGCTTAATTAATTAATTATTGGAAGTATCTGAGAAATAGCAATAGGAAAGACTTTTTTAACTTTGTTGAGGTATTGTTGATTTAAAATATTGTGCTAATTTCTGCTATACTGAAAAGTCATTCAGTTATACATATATTCTTTTTCATATACTTTTCCACTGTTTTACCTGGGATGTTGAATAAAGTTGTGTTGTATTTTAGATTCCATGTATAAATGATATCATGTGGTATTCATCTTTCTCTTTCTGACTTTGCTTAGTGTGATAATCTCTTAAATCCATCCATGTTGCTGCAAATGACATTATTTCATTCTTTTTATGGCTGAGTACTATTCCATATGTGTGTGTGTGTGTGTGTATATATATATATACACACATATACACCACATCTTTATCCATTCATCTGTCTATGGACATTTAGGTTGTTTTCATGTCTTGGCTATTGTAAATAGTGTTAGTATGAACATAGAGAAGGAAAGGATTTTTAAGTCTTTTTTTTTTTTTTCCTAGAAATAGATTGCAGCCCAACTTGCAAAGTTAGATAAACTCTGGTTTCATATCCTCATCTTCAGTGATGTATATCTATGTCCCTTGAGGCCTCAGGCCAGGACACAGAAGTATATGATTGAACTGACCCAGGGAGGATGACCCTTCCATGTTCCTTTCCAGCCACGCCACTGAACCAGATCTCATGGGTCCTGCCCATCATTTGATTCTGTCTGCTCTCTTATCACTAATCACTACCCTGAGATCCTTGAGTCTGGGAGAAGAAACATTGACAAACAGCACGTGCTCTTACTGGCAAAGGAATGGAGCAGGCCCAAGAACAGCCTGAGGATGAAGCCCTGGGTGGGGTTTAGACGCTGACTGTGTTCCATCACCAGTGGAAGTTTCCTCGTGGCTCTAGACAAGGTAGAGGTCTTTTCCTTTTCACTGGGTTACATTCAGAGAGTTGGTGTCCGAAGTCCTATTTGGGTAAATCACACTTCCCAGTACATGCTAATGTGACAGAATTTTTTAATTTCTCCTGATTGCAAAATATGGTCTTTGAAGTTTTAGTTTGTTTTATCTATCCTTTGAAAAGACCCTGATGCTGGGAAAGATTGAGGGCAGGAGAAGGGGACGACAGAGGATGAGATGGTTGGATGGCATCACTGACTCAATGGACATGGGTTTGGGTGCACTCTGGGAGTTGGTGATGGACAGGGAGGCCTGGCGTGCTGCGATTCATGGGGTCGCAAAGAGTTGGACACCACTGAGTGACTGAACTGAACTGCTCTATCCTTTGACTAACCACACAACTTCAACCAAGAATAAATACTATGTAAACATGACCGATGGCTGAAAAACCTATCCTTTGTTTTGAACTATGTTCTAAAGTTTGGCTTTTATTCATTAGCAGACCAAGAAGGACAATGGCATCTCTAATATGCATTAAAGTCGAGTTTGCCACGCTCTCCTCTTCCAGACTTTAAAAGCAGTGATCTCACTGATGGTGCATTGGCTCCTGTTCCTTTTAGTGTCAGGGAAAGGGAAGCAGCCATCTTGGAGAGAGGCTCTCACCTCCTGGTCGCTGTCAGTAGAGAATGAATTTGGAATCTGAGACAATCTAAACTTGTCAATCATGTTCCAATGGTGGTATCAGTACAGATGTTAACCCTGGGGGCTTACCTTTAATTATACTGTTTGGTTCTCATATTTTTTATAATTAATTTTATTGGAGAGTAGTTGCTCTACAGGTTCCCATAATATTTAAGAAAATCATTCTACACATATGTGAAGAGTATAGTTTTGTGAAAGGAACCTGAAATTCTAAATTGGTATGAAAGTTCAGTTCAGTTCAGTCGCTCAGTCATGTCCAACTCTTTGCAACACCATGAATCGCAGCACGCCAGGCCTCCCTGGCCATCACCAACTCCTGGAGTTCACTCAAACTCATGTCCATCGAGTTGGTGATGCCATCCAGCCATCTCATCCTCTGTCATCCCCTTCTCCTCCTGCCCCCAATCCCTCCCAGCATCAGAGTCTTTTCCAATGAGTCAACTCTTCGCATGAGGTGGCCAAAGTACTGGAGTTTCAGCTTCAGCATCATTCCTTCCAAAGAACACCCAGGGCTGACCTCCTTCAGAATGGACTGGTTGGAAAACTTTTATGCAAATCATACAAGAGGGAAAAACCATGAGTCTGAACACATAGTTGGGCTGCCCTTTTCCCTCACCATTTGAGGGTATTTTCTGTAGATGTGCTTCCATGTGAGGACTGTATCTTTTCATCTGACAGTGCTTGACACTAAGGTAGGAATTCCAGGGTCACAGCCTTTCCTGAGCGGAGCAGCTTTTGCAAGTATGCATGGGAATAATCTAAACTGGATAGGGTCGAAGACTTTTTTAATTTTTTTGTCTTTTAAGCTTTTCATTTTAAAATAGTTGTAGTCATAAAGCATTGTAAAGATGGTGCAGAGAGTCCTTTGTACCTTGTATACAGCTTGGTCTATGGTGACCTGTTGTATGGGTGTAGTACAATCCCAAAACCAGGAATTGATATTGGTACTAGATAGTGACTTTATTTAGTTTTCACTAAATAAGGTTCATTTTTTCTGATCTGCACTCATGTGTGTGTATGTGTATAGAGTTCTATGTAACTTTATCCCATGTATCTGCTGCTGGTAAGTCGCTTCAGTCGTGTCCAACTCTGTGCAACCCCATAGACAGCAGTGCACCAGGCTCCCCCGTCCCTGGGATTCTCCAGGCAAGAACACTGGAGTGGGTTGCCATTTCCTTCTCCAATGCATGAAAGTGAAAAGTGAAAGTGAAGTCACTCAGTCTTGTCTGACTCTTAGCGACTCCATGGACTGCAGTCTACCAGGCTCCTCTGTCCATGGGATTTTCCAGGCAAGAGTACTGGAGTGGGGTGCCATTGCCTTCTCCAATCCCATGTATAGATTCCTGTAACCACTACCATAATCAAGATACAGAACCACAAAAGAATTCTCCCATGCTACCTGCTCCAACTCATTAGTCTTGCTCTGTACTCATACCTGTTGCCATTCCATTCCCTTCCCATCCCTAATAACCAATCATCTGTTCTCCACCTCGAATTTTATCTCTTTGAGAATGTTATGTTAAACAAAAACAAAACTGTTTGAGACTGACCTCTTTTTCGCTAACATATTGGACCTCTTGCATGTATCAGTAAATCATTCCCTTTATTGCTGAGTAGTATTCCATTATATGGATGTATTAGAGTCTATTAAACCATTCACCCACTGAGTGATTTCTGGGTTGATTTAAGTTTTCATTCATGTCCTTTTGTCTTTATTGTGTTTCATTCTTTCCTCCTCCTTTACTTCCTCCTCCTCCTCCTCTTCTCAGTAAACTTACTGAAATATAACATACATGTGGAAAATTATAAGGGTACAGTGCTATAAATTTCTCACAAAGGGAACACACCTGTTAAGCAGCACTCCGGCTAAGAAAAAGAACATTTTGGGAATTCCCTGATAGGCCAGTGGTTAAGACTCAGGGCTTTCACTGCCATGGGCCTGGGTTCAATCCCTGGTTGGGGAACTGTGATCCCACAAGCCATGGGATGTACCAGAACAAAACAGAAAAACACAAGTGCTGCCCAGGAGTCCCCACCCAAGGCATCCAGTATTTGACTTCTAGTACTAGATTAGTTTTGCCTGTTTTTGAACTTCATATAAATGGAATCATTCAGTATATACTCTTTCGTATCTGGCTTCTCTTGTAAGATTCATCAAGTATTCTCTTGAACCATCTCTAAGAGTGACTGACTGCCAACTTTAGGAAGCAAATACCAATGTGGATACTCTCCAAGGTATGTCGTAGTTAGATATGGCCTAATGTCAGCTGCCAACCAATAGCAGTTCTGATGTCTAACAAACAACAATGACCAAATAATGGGGTAATGGGATAATGATGAGGATGATGCTGTGACCTACGTAAGTTCTGAAATATGTACTACTGTGTACCAAACTCCTACCCTCTCCTCCTTCTTAGTCCATCTTTTCACGGAAATAAGAGTTACTTTTACGGAGGAATAGTTTTGGTAGGGGGAAGTAGATATTACCAAGAAGCAAGACTAATGAGTTGGAGCAGGGATCATAGCCCTGAGCGGTGGTGAACCATCACCATCAGCTTCGTGGTATCGCAAGAAGGGGCACCCCTAAAGGAAGCAGTCAGTTGCCTGACCTGTGCCTCCAACCCTCTCCCCCACATTTCCTCTCCTTTAACAGAACTGCTGCTGTGGTTATAATTTGAAAACCATACATGCAAGTAAGGGTGGATCAGGGAAATGTTGATGGAAGTTCTCACAGATGATAAAATTGTTCTTTGCTCCAGAAAAGAGGAAGTGGCACATTGAGGGTTATTTCCGTCAAGATTAGTTCTTGCGGAGACAGAATGGCTATCTCTGAATTTAATCCTTTCCTGTATTCTGGTGAATTTTCTGTTCCTTTTGCAGGTATCATTTATTGATCATCTTGGGAGTCCGTCTTCCCCACACTGGATATGATGCTGTCATGAAGCATTTACTGGGGCTAACATGCCAGGTTGGCTCAGTGGTAAAGAATCCTCCTACCAGTGCAGGAGACGTGGCTTTGATTCCTGGGTTGGGAAGATCCCTTGGAGCAGGAAATGGCAACCCACTCCAGTATTCTTGCTTGGAAACTCCCATGGAAAGAGGAGCCTGATGGGTTATGGTCCGTGGAATCACAAAGAGTTGGACATGACTGAGTGACTGAGCACGCACACATATGCAACATAACACAGCTGTTCTGTACTATACTTTCTCACTGGGAGGTGTACGATGTTCTGTTTTATAGAAGAGGAACTAACACTGAAAAGATAAGAAAATTTCCCAGTGACTCAGTGGTAGGTGGTAGAGCCAGGTCTTGAACCCAGGACCAACACTGAGAGCCCTACTCTCTACACAGCCTGCTACAGAAAATGGGTTGGTGGCTGAGTTGAATCGGGTGTTCAGTGGCAGAATGTTCTGTGATAGGTCAAAGAAAGTTGTTGTTAAAAAATTACCTAAATCATCTCAGTCCTGTCCTTACCTATGTGAGGCTTGATCGTGCACATCCAAATTCAAATGCTGACAATTATTAGAAGTAACAACCAACTTATTATTGAAAGCAAGAAAATTGAGATCCATACTATCATATCCACAAATCAGATAACTGGGTTAAACATGTGGGTGAGGGAACCCACTTGCTGTGTAGGTTACTATTTTTTCCATCTTTTGTTACTTTTGTCTGTTAAGCCAAGATAGTATTTTTTAAATTAGTTCATTTGTTTTCAATTTATTTTGATTGGAGGATAATTATGATATTGTAGTGTTTCTTCGGCCATACATGAACATGAATTGGCCACAGGTATACATGTGTCCCCACTATCCCAAACCACCCCCTACCCCATCCCTCTGGATTGTCCCCGAGCACTGGCTTTGGGTGCCCTGCTTCACTCATTGAATTTGCACTCATCTATTTTATATATGGTAATATAGAAAATAATTGTAATACTTAAATAACCGATGCAAAGCACTTGGGTAAAGAAGAGTGATTAGCACATAGTAAGGGCTTGGTTCTTTTTTTTAAAACCTGAAATTTTAATTTTATTTTTATTTTTAAACTTTACAATATTGTATTGGTTCTGCCATATACCGAAATGAATCCGCCACAGGCATGCATGTGTTCCCCATCCTGAACCCTCCTCCCTCCTCCCTCCCCATACCATCCCTCTGGGTCGTCCCAGTGCACCAGCCCCAAGCATCCAGTATCATGCATCGAATCTGGACTGGCGACTCGATTCATATATGGTATTATACATATTTCAATGCCATTCTCCCAAATCATCCCACCCTCTCCCTCTCCCACAGAGTCCAAAAGACTGTTCTATACATCAGTGTCTCTTTCTTATTAGCTGCCATTGTCGTCATCATCACCATTTCCTGGAAAATGTGGACAAGGATGTGAAAGTGATGGGAGTGGTTTGGAGTGTGACCTGAGGCTGGGTTGCTGGGCTAAGATATCTCTGTAGTTAGTAACCGCCTTGTCTAAGAAGGCAGTTACTGCTAGTTGCCGAATCTTATATTTGAATAAGCTTTCGTTATCCAGGCTGTTTGATGCAGAAGGACTCCGATGCACAAAATTTATTTAGGAGAATTGGTTAATCCTTGGGACATTTAAAATGAACAATTTATATTTGAGAAAGATTCCTATTTAGAGATAAATAGTAATACTCATTTTGAAAATATTCACTAGCTATTGTGTTGCACCTTTCTCTTTACTTTTGAAATATAATAATGTATTCAACCAAGCCTACCAGGGCTGTGCTAACAGTTCCATCCAACCAGAACCACATTCCGTCTTACCAGTCCGCCATTCCCTTCAACAATGACCCCTCTCATTCCTGGTGCTCAGCTGAGGCTGTATTCTTGGAGGCTCCCAGCTCTAAGAAAGGTGATTGGTTGGTCTCTTCTGCATCATCCTTGTCCCTGGCTGTAGATTTGACTTAAATCTCATGTACCCTATATGTAAACCATATGGACACCATCTGATAAGTGTCTTTCTTCTCTGTTAGCTTTTCAGCACTAAGCTGAAACCTTCTGAGCCTGCTTGCCTCTGGCCCCTTCAGTCTCTGTTATGGCTCGTTTGTTCTAAATCCTGGAATTTCCAAGGTCATGACAAAATGAGTGTGGAGGAACAGTGGTGGTTAACACTTGTTACAGTGCTCTGGATTCACAGGTATTGACTCTGGCAAAACTTCATTGTTGAGTGAGAGATGCTTTATGTTAACTGTTTAAATCTATACTTCACCAGAGCACGGGACCTCTGCCCATATGTTGGCAATCATTATTTGGCCAGGGTTTCAGAAATTGTTCTGACTTCTAATGTTATGTCTTGCTGTCATTCACTGGCCCAGAGTTGAGTTAAGAATACATGTTGTCAAGTCCCTGGACTCATAGTGTATTAGGACCTATCACCGTTTAGGTTGTAATCATTTACATTCTGCCGCTCAGCTTCCATTCTCTTTCTGTTGTTAATGACATCTGGGTTACTCTGTAGGTCAGGAGTACCACCTGTCCCCAACTCTC
This sequence comes from Bos indicus, assembly GCF_029378745.1. Lineage (NCBI taxonomy): Eukaryota > Metazoa > Chordata > Mammalia > Artiodactyla > Bovidae > Bos > Bos indicus. The sequence continues at coordinate 34,243,690 of NC_091766.1, read as the reverse complement.
TTTCCAGACACTGATGGCACCTCTGACGACAGCTGGGCACATGACCTGGGTCTGGCCAATCAGAGCATGTCCTCCCTTTTGCACCAATGATTGATTCAAGGTTGAATATATAATACACCTTTGCAATGAGGCTCAACTATAAATCAACCTAGCACTTTTGCTTGAGACATAGGCCAAGAATCATCCTTTCTCCTCAGTGGACTTGAAACTGTGAGGCTATGAGTCTGGAGCTTCTGGCAACCAGTGTGCTTCCCTGAGAAGCAGAGGGATGGAGATAAAGTGAGTTGTGATGCTATCATCTGAGGCAGTACGTCCAGTCACACCTGCGGTCGCCTCTTCCTGGACTTCCTCAGTTCCAAGAGCTGATATATTTACTTTTTTTTTTTTTTTTTGGCTTAAGCCAGTTTGAGTTATTTCTTTTCTATAACCGAAAGAGTTCTGATTGATACTAGATGATTGCTAGGTTGGTTTTATATTCCATGTGGAAAACTCTTGCTCTTTTAGAGAAGGGAGAGGGAACCTAAGAAACCTTAGTGCTGGAAATTTTGCCTAGAAACAAACCAGTGGGCACTGGGCCTGGTCAAGGGAGGCAGACCAGCTAGAATTCAGAATTAAAGTCTGTCCTAAACTATCATGAGAATATATTAATTCAAATTAAAATATATTATTTTAAAGCATTTGTGATCATTTAAAGTATTTTGGGGGCTGGTGGCTCAGTGGTAAAGAATCTTCCTGCCAATGCAGGAGATGTAGGTATGATCCCTGGGTGGGGAAGATCTCCTAGAGAAGGAAATACCTGCTCCAGTATTCTTCCCTGGAAAATCCCATGGACAGAGGAGCCTGGCAGGCTACAGACCATGGGGTCACAAAGAGCTGGACACAACAGTTTTCTCATCTGTACAGTGGGTTTATCCAGAGTACCTTTCTCAAATAATCATTAAGGCACATCGAACAGAATGTCCAACACCTCCTCAATAAATATAAGCTATCACTATTAATAATGCTCTGAACTTTTTCTCTTGGGATTGTGTGATGTATCATCTTATATCTCTGAACCAGAACTAAGAGTCAAAATAATGTAAACTAGAAGTACAAGCTCTCCAGAAAGAAGATATTAGGGTTTTTAAACATTCCTTAAGCTAACTAAGATTTGTTTGCTAGCTCTTCCAAGTTGGTAAGTTAAGGGAAATCTAAGCACTGGTTGTTTTCTTCTATTTAGTGAAGGACAAAGTTATCTAACGATTGTTCCTCTTGCTCAGTTTAAGGCTGCTCCAAGTTGTCAATGACAGTCCTTCTCCTGATGGAGTTAAGAGTTCAGACCCAGCTTTACCTCCTGGGCACTTAAAAACACAATGAAAAAACCCACAGCACAAATCAAAACCCTCATCAAATTCAATTTCTTTATTTAGTATAAGGGTGGGAACTCTTATCTCCATTTTATAGGTGAGAAAATGAAGTCTCAGGAAGGACTGTTGCACACACAGCGGGTATGTGGTGTAGCTGGGACGGTGGCTGCCCTCTTAGCCACCGCAGGTACCGCCCCTTGCCTGTGAACCCTCCAGTCTAGCGGGGTGAAGTCCTCACCCTCCGGCTCCTGAGCCCACATTCGTTCAGTACAGGTCTGAGAACATCAGCAGGCCTAGTGCCTAACAGTTAGTACCCCCATGGCCACCTGAAAGGCTGATGGTGGGATTTTCCAGTGGCAAACTACAGAGTGTGGGGGCAGAGCTGGATCACCTTGAGGGAAAAAAGATATCTTTCCTGGGAAGAATTGTTATATTCTTATTACATCTGACTGCTGCTCTGAAAATTTGGAGAAGATGTTTCACTGTGGAAGGACAATCACTCTTTCTTAGTGAACCACTCAATAATTGATTTGATTAAACATGGTTAATATAGAAACCGGATGTAGGTAAAATGTACCTACTCTTTTTTTAATGCTGAAAAGGAGGAAATAGACATGTTTATTTGAAACAAATGATTTATTTTACATGAATTTTTGTATAGGTGACATGCCTTGTTCTATGATGAATTTATTTATAAGATGAATTTAAAACAGTGGTAATGAACACCTTCCATCACCCTTACCATCTTTGAAGTGTCCCTTATCACAGTGATGGCTGTTATCTGAGGTCTGTTGTTACTGTTAGATGTTATTATTGGCTTGCCTTGTCTCCCTGTGATGTGTGTGTGTGTGTATGGTGGGGGTGGGGGGTGTCACTTGGTGACAATAGAAATTAACAAAAAGCATGAGCCGAGACTGAAACAGCCGTGACCACGTGAATGCTAGTGATCCTCATCACACAGCAATGCCCAGGTGCGTGTTCGCGAATAGTCAGGACCACCGCACTGCACAACACCGAGGGCTCCACTCGCACCAGACTCAGACATCCAAGGCTCCTTAGACGCCAAAGGGGACTGTGCTAGGATATGATGGAGAGGGAAGGGCTGAAATGTGGGGGAGGTGCGCCTGTGTGGCTTCTCGGTGGCTCAGAGTTCACTTACTCTATTTCTAATAGCTTCTCACTTTAACTGGGAATCTACTCTTCTCCTACTCCTAATGTAGATAGAGCTAATTTCACCCCCAGCTCTAAATGTATCTGAGACCCAGGTCCAACCAGTCAAAGCTTCATCTTCCCCTGACTGCAGAGACGGGTCATGACAAGCCACTGGGACTCACATTCCTTGGTTGAAGCTTCTGAGCTACAGCCTGACAGAGAGACTTAGCCTGAATACAGGCTGGCCTGCTCCCGAGAAATTTCTGAGCTTTTGGAGCCCAACTGTAAAACTGTTTTGATTTGAACAAATCTAAAGCTAGGAAGAAACACAGATAACAATGGCAAGAATACAAGTTTGTAATGAGATAGAGGCATAGATTTCTCCATAATAAATGAGCATTGTAGAAGAGGGACCAGTGTTCATAGCAGAAGAGTATTAGGGAGAAGAGTCTGGGGAATTGCATCATGAGAAGTTCTGGATCTGAAATCTGTTGGAAGATTACAAGATTCAAGATGCGATGTGTCTCCCAAGTTGCAGTCAGCTCCCCCAAGCTTTTGAGATGCCTATGGCACATGACTGTGGCTGTATTCTCACTCCTTTAGCTTAGCTGAATGTTGTCAGCTAAGATTCCACCAATGCTCTTTCTTCAGCCATCTAGAGTCATCCTCACTCTTCAAAGCATCTTGGTTATGGTTTTCCCATCTTTTCTCCCAGCACATCATAACTAGATTAAGGTTTGCCTCTGACACTGTTTTTAAAAAAGGAATATTTCTACTTAGTACAACACTTTGAACTCTTTGGAGAAGAGTTATCATAGAAATCTAGTAAAAGAGTGAACTCTTGTGACAATAATTTGATCATTTATTTTCAAAATATTTTAAACTGTAGTTTGGAAAACTGCTCTATTGAATCTGTGTGTATTCATAAACATTAGTCAGTACTCAAGGAATCACATTTCTGTTGTCATAAGTTATCTCCCATTGTATTTACTCCTCCCTGTATTTTAGCCTGACATTCTGCTTGCAGCATCTGACTAACTCTGCTGAAGGGAAACTGTCTTACTCAGCTCTATTCATCATTTTCTTTTTCCCCAGGCTGTGCTAACAATGAAAAAAAAAAAAAAAAAAAAATCCCCAAACACCCCATATGCTTAGAGTATGAATGTTTTACCACTTATGGAGTTGAGTGTTTTAGAACTTCCCCAGCACAAAGGACTTAGAAACAATTGTGGATTATAACAGAAGATCTCTATCACTTTTGACTTTCATGCATTGGAGAAGGAAATGGCAACCCACTCCAGTGTTCTTGCCTGGAGGATCCCAGGGATGGAGAAGCCTGGTGGGCTGCCATCTATGGGGTCGCACAGAGTCGGACACGACTGAAGCGACTTAGCAGCAGTAGCAGCAGGAAAGATGTGTTTTCCTAGGCTCTAAGTCTGACCTTTCTCTGCTTACTGTTGGCCTTTCAAAGTTACTCATTGACCACTGTATCACCTAGTTATAGTGATAAGTTAATTCAAGGATTACTTGAATCACAGAACGTAGCATGTATACTCAGAAACCAGATATTTGGGCTCAGGCAGAAAATTGGAGAGCAGAGGCAGGCACTGAAGGGTTCCTTCAGCATTGAGACAGGAACCTGTTTCAATTCTGAGTGAATCTGTATGGGGAGTGCTCCATGGAAAGTCAGCCTAGGACAGCACAGGAGAAGTAAGCTGCTTTCGCTTCTATTTTCCTTGTCTCTATAGAGGGATCTGAAGGTACTGGCCCTGTCTTTGGCCAGAAGAAAGTCTCTGGATTATTAGACCAGGAAAGAGGGTGAGGGAAATAGAAACAGCCAAACTTCTGTTTTCTCCAGAGCGCTAGAGCCTAGCTCTAAGAATACTGAATGAGATGCTTTGGTGGCTCTTTACTCCCTCTTGTGGTGAGGTGGTGCCATTGTTTACTAGCTATCCTAGAGATTTTTGTTTCCACCTGAGGCAGAAATTCACTCATCCTTCAACATGAGAACATACTTCGGTTGGATGTAACTATCCAATAAGGCAATGAGCAGAGGTTCTGTGCTGCATGTGGGCACATCTCTCAGAGAGTTAAGGGATTCATCTGTTAAAAGTTGTCAAGCATGTAGATCCACTGTTCCCACCGAGAGATGGTTTAACAAATACTTTTTCCACCAACTGTTGGACTAGTAGGGGGATTTTAGGATCTGAGGAAGGAAAAAAGCACCATATATCACCCTTCCATACCAACTGAGGGTAAATAGTATAAAGTTTCCCTGCAAAAAAAGAAAAGTAGAATCTGATTTCACATATACATTTCAGTGGTATTTTATTGATTTATATATAAAATGTCACAAATATACATATTTTGCTATGAGTATTGGTAAATATTCTTTATTTAAAATTTTCTACGTTATTGTTTAACATTACATCCAAATCTTTAGCAAGCGGGTACCTACTTTGTGAAACTGGATATTCAGTTCATCGTCATTTCTGTACAGATGTATAAGTAGATATATGTGATATAATATATGCAGTAATACTGGAGTCATCTTACTCATTGGATATTTTGTCTTCTATTAATATACTTCATTTTGCAGCACAGGGAGGAGTGGAATAAATGGCACAGTGTAATTGGGAGGTCCATTTTTTAGAAACTTGAATCGGATGGGCAGTTGTACAAGAAAATGTGCCAGAGGAAGATTCTATTTTTTCCAGTAAAAATGAGCTGGCAGAAAATTTTACAGCACTGTACGTTGCTTTAGGATCATTCTCAGTAGGGCCAAGAGCATTCATTGTGTTGCTCAGTAGTTCTTAGTACTTTGGTAAATTATGCTACAGAAAAACAAAAGTAGACTCTTTTCAGCCACAAACTCTAAAAAGGCATGGCTTTAACTGGCGTGGCTGCTTAGGCATGTCAAGTTAGCTCTAAACATTTATCTCCTCTGGTGTGGTAGGCAACATCTAAGATAGAGTTCATGATTCACCCCTCCCCCATCTTGATAGTCACACCCTTGCGTAATCTCTCCCTTTTGAATATGGACTGGACTTACTTATTTGCTTCCAATAAACTGAAGGCCACAGAAGTAATGGGTTGTTATTTCTAAGATTAGATGACAAAAAGACTAGGCTTGCCAAAACTTGGTAGCAACCAAGATGTCCTTCAATAGATGAAAAGGTAAATAAACTTTTATTGACCTCTGTATCACTGTGGTACCTCCAGATAATGGAATATTATTTAGAGCTAAAAAGAAGTGAGCTATCAAGTCATGAAAAGACATGGAGGAAACTTAAATGCATATTTCTTAATGATAGGAACCAATAAAAGTTACCTGCTGTCTATGATATTCTGGAAAAGGAAAAAACAATGAAGACAGTAAAAGATCTGTGGTTTCCATGGGTTAAGGAGAGGGAGGGATGAACAGGGAGAGCCCAGAGGATTTTTAAGGCAGTGAAACTGTTCTGTGCGGTTTAGGAATGGAAGATACCTGTCAGTATACATTTGTCAAAACCAATAAAATGTATATCACCAAGACTGAACCCTAATGTAAAATATGGACTTCGGGTGATAAGGGTGTGTTAATGTAGGCTCATCAGTTGTAGGAAATGTACCACTCTGGTGGGAGGTGTCAGTGGTGTGGGTGGCTGTACACGTGTAGGGGAAGGGGGTGTATAAGAAACTCTGTACTTTGTGCTTAATTTTGCTGTGAACCTAAAACTTCTCTAAAAGATAAAGTCTGGTGTTTTTTGTTTGTTTGTTTTTTAAAGAAACACCATGACTTCTGTTTAGATGCCTTTGAGGGAGGCCAGCTGCTCAGTTGTGAGTAGCTTTATGGAGAGAGGCGCACATGGCAAGGAACTGATATCTCCAGCCAATAACCAGTAATGACCAGAGGTCTGCCAGTGGCCACAGGAGTGGGCTCAGAGTGGGTCCTCCCCAAATGGGCCTTGAGCTGACTGCAGCCAGTCAAGACCTTGATCACAGCCTTGTGAGGGATGTTTTGAGAGACCCTGAGTTGAAGGTACCCAATTAAACTATGTCCAGATTTCTGACTCATAGAAACTGAGTAATCAATAAATATTTGTGAATTTTAACTGTTTAGGTTTTGTAGTAATATGTTGTGTAGCAACAGATAACCAATGTATTTAAAAGGAATGAAATCAGAATATGCTGTCTGATAATAAGACAGTCAGCTCAAAATCATCAACAAAAAGATTACTAGGAAATTCCCTTATTTTTGGTATTGAAAAATGTACCTGTAAAGAACTCATGCATCAAGAAAGAAAAGATCATAGAAATTAGAAAACGTTAAGCTGGAAAATCTCCAAGTTTTCTAGGAGTAAAAAAGAGAGTTTTTTAGAAGGAAAAGAGAAGATTGTGGATTATAATGAGTCATGGAATCTAAGCAAGACAGAGAAGACGACAGAAAGAGGCTCTGCGTGTCAAGAGAGAGATACAAGTGATGTGTTAGAGGTCGCACGACAGGAAAGGATTCTGCAACGTGAGTACTTGAGCCCAGAAGGTAGAATGTGTGGGTGTAAATTGCAGAACTGGTGGCTAATAACTTGTAACGAATATGTTCAGGGTATGACAATGGAAGGCAATCGCCAAAGCTGACTGGACAAAAAAGTCGCTGGAAGTGAAGGCATTAAGCAACTAGGTGGGGGCTGCTGGAGTCTCCAAGGAGAATGAAAGGAGATGAAGTGAAGAGTCGCACATCAAAACATAGACCATGTGATGAACGAGAGGTTGTGAACAGGGAGGAGGAAGACTGAAAGCAGTCAGATATGACAGTGTATAGGAAATCCCAAGTGGCTCAACTGTCATGGGAGTAGGTGTTGGAGATAAGCCAGGTTTCTTTTAAAAAACATTTCATCAGGTCATTCTACAAAGAAAGATAAAAATTGGCAGTAGCTCACTGTATACTAAAAATGGTTTTCATAGTTTAGACAATGCATAGAATTATCCGTTGCTTCCTACTGGAAGAAGCCAGCCAAGTTCTTACTCTTTTTCTTTTTTTTTAAACGAAGTATGCTGAAGTTGAAGCTCCAGTATTTTGGCCATCTGTTGAGAATAGCTGACTCATTGGAAAAGTCCCTGATTCTGGGAAAGATTGAGGGCAGAAGGAGAAGAGGGCATCAGAGGATGACATGGCTGAATGGCATCACCTATGCAAAGGTCATGAACTTGGGAAAACTTGGGGAAATGGTGAGGGACAGAGAGGCCTGGCGTGCTGCAGTCCATGGGGTTGCAAAGAGCTGGGTACAACTAGGCGACTGAACAACAATACAACAATAGTTAATTTACAGTCTTGTGTTAGTTTCAGGTACATAGCAAAGTGATTCAGTTACTCATTATCCTGTTTCAGATTCTGTTCCATTGTATGTTATTACAGGATATTGAATATAGTTCCTTGTGCTATACAGTAAGTCCTTATTGTTTATTTTACGTACAGTAGTATGTATCTGTTAATCTCAAATCCTAATTTATGTGCCTCCCATCCCCTTCGGTAACCATAAGTTTGTCTTCTATGTCTGTGAGTCTATTTCTATTTTGTAAATAAGTTCACTTATCGAGTTCCTACTCCCTATTTGGGTTTTCTTATCCTCACAATCAGTTTTACTTATCTTGCCTCTTCTCAGTCTTACCAACTTCTCCCCAAGACATTCTGCTCGCTACATGAGACACATGACAGCCTGTGGTTTCCCTAAGGGAGATGCACACACGGTAACTCGGTGTGTGTCTGAAGGAGAGTTCACAAGTTCCACAAATACGTGTTTAATTCAGAGTGATGCAACTGCTTGTAACTGAGTAGGTTTTAAGCTACACAACACATATGGGATTTTATGGAGCTTGAATTATTTTTAAAAGTTATTCGTTTGTATAATTACAAAAGTAGCTTTTCAGGTAATAGACAGGTAAAGCCAGATCATTGTCATGATGACCCTTGATCATTGTCATGGTCTCAAACCATGCCCAGAGTTAATCACTTAATCAGGTAGTATGATCTCAAGGGCTTTTTTCCTACACATTTACATTCTTTTAAATGTACAGTGGGGACTATGTAGTTTTGCACAGTGGATCATTTTACTCCCCTGCTTCTGAAACACTCCCCATTCTAACTGGAATAAAATCCATACTCCCCACTGTGGCCTCCAAGACTCCACACAAACAAGTCTGCCTCCCTCTGTGACCTCCTCTAGTGCCAGGAGGTATGAAGTTGTTCTTCCCACAGGGCCTTCGCATGTGCTGTTCATGCTGCTTGGAGAGCTCTGTTTCAATCCTTGCTTGACTGTTTCTTCTCAATTTTCAAATCTCAGCTCTAAATTCACCTCCTGGTAAACCTTTCCTAGATGCTCTCTCTAAATCAGTACCTCCGTGTTTTGAATTCTGTTACCTTGTTTCATTCAGGAAACAGTTTCTACTTCTGAGCTTCGAATCCTCTCTTCACTACATGCTTGCTAAATTCACCTTTTTGTGCTATATATTTCTCATCTGAAAAATGAGGATAATTATGTACCTACTTTTTAGGTTGTTATGAGTTAATATTTGTAAAACACTAACAGTGCTTCAAACGTATCTCTGTTTGATAAATTGATAGCAGTTTTTCTTTAGCACTTGCAATGATAGGAACTTACTTAAGTGTTGTTCATCCTCTTTTTTCTCTAGATCATAAGATCTATTAAGTGCAGGGAACCTGTCCGTTCTGTTCTTACACCAAGAATAGTGCCTGACTCATGCACCCTTAAGACTGAATGCATGAATGTTCAGATCTTACCTCCCGCATAGGGATCTGAGTGTACAAGAGAGAAGTTTAAGATGGAAACCATGGTCCTGCTTTTATTAAAAACTTTTAACTTTTAGACACTGGCCACTGTAAAGTGTGATCACCATATCTTGCTCTGTTATACTAGAAATGGATGTAACTCCTCTGAACTCCACAGTAGGCTTAACCCAACTGCAATTCTTTCCTGTGTCTTACTTTTCCAAAGAGTGCAACAGAACAAAGCCTGCCACCGTGTCCTGCCTGCTGTCCTTTGCCCATGGTAGCGTGTCACTCCAGGATCTTGCTTTACATGCATAAGATACCCCATCATTGAACCATTGATGTCTTTGTTGCTGAAAAGCAAACAAACAAAAACAAAACAAATAACAAAGAGTACAGCCTACAAAAAGTCAGTATAGCAGCAGCCTTGCCCCCATGGTATTTAGGAAAGCACTTGCAGCAGTCATCACATGCAAAACTGACATTCCCAGATTCCAACAATTCCAATCCAAACCTTTATTGCAATTGCCAGCCAACTTACTTAAGATTATCGGCAGGGTGGAGGAAAGAGAAGAGCTTCTTGTTGGAGCTTGTCAGGTTACCAGTCATACTGTCCTGGTTGGCCAGGGTCTGTGAACCTAAACTCTGTTGGGAGAAATCTTCTATAGAGAAGTTGAAAAGTGAAAGTTGTTCAATTGTGTCTGACTCTTTGCAACCCCACGGACTGTGGCCCACCAGGCTCCTCTCTCCAAGGGATTCTCCAGGCAAGAATACTGGAGTGGGTTGCCATGACCTCCTCCAGGGGATCTCCCCAACCTGGTTAGTTGTGTTTTCATGTGCTTCTCTTGCAGAAACCCAAGTTTTCTCCCACTGATCTGCAGAGACCATGCTTCAGAGGTACAGGAAGGCCACATGGACATAAACCTTCCTACTCTGAAAGATGCATTAAAAAAAAGATTTCTTTCCTGTAGGTATTCTCTCTTTTTTTCCCTTGAAAGTATTTTCTTGCTGCATTAGGTCCCCATTGGATCATCTACCCAAAAGTAGGAAACAAGATAAAAGAAAAAAAAATTAGCAAAAAAATCCATTAGATTGCTACATACTAAGTTGAGCTTGAGAAAAAGCCAGGTCTGAGGTGCTTTGTTCCTGGTGTTATTAATGGGTCTTTATTTAAAAAAAAAAAAAACTATAATTGATTTACAATGTTGGATTAGTTTCAGGTGTACAACAAAGTGATTCAATTATACATATATATATATATATACATACATACACACACATATATATTTTTAAAAGATTCTTTTCCCTTATGGGTTATTACAGAATACTGAGTATAGTTCTCTGTGCTATACAGCAGGTTCTTGTTGGGTATCTATTTTATGTATAATAGTGTGTACAGGATAAATCAATGAGTCTTAAGTTCATGCACATTAGGGCTGACTTTATAGTATAGGGTCCCCTAGAGAACTTGTGATTCCAGGGGGAAAAAAATTCTATCTCCATCCAAGACTTGATCTTGACTTATGCAGTCTGAGTTCCTGGAAAGCCTGTGTTGGTTCCCAAATGAATCTATTTTCATATTAAACTTGGCTACTGTGGTCTCTAAGTGTTAAATCACCCTGCACAGCTGCAGTCTCAAACCAGCTGCAACTCTGTGACAGCTGACCAAATCTCCAGGAGGGCTAGCCAGTGAGGTCAAGGGCTCTGCAGCCAGGAGCTATGTCCCAAGTGGTCTAGGGAAGATCCCATTTTCCTTGCAGATATTAGATGCCACCACTCACCCCTCTGATACCGCTGCCATTGAACCTTGCCCACTGCCACTAGAAGTAATACCAGTTTCTACCACTTCTCACCAGAAAGGAGTCTGTAGAGTTTGTCATTCTCTCCATTCCAATTCAAAGCCTTGGGAGGAAGTATCTGATTGGCAGAACTTAGAATATTTGCTATGCCTGCTTGCAAGGGAGAATGGGAAGGTATCTCTTACATTCAGCCTCTGAGGTGGGAAATGAATGGAGGCATTCTCCAACAATAGGAAGCAGGTTCAGAGATTCAGCAGCAAGAGAGAGAAAAATACTGTTTCCCTGTAATATTTTTTCATGATCTTCCAGCTCTCCACACACCATCAGGACTAAGTTACAAAGCTTAGTGTCTCCCTTGTAAGAGTGAAAGTGTTAGTTGCTCAGTCATGTCCCATCTTTGCAACCCCATGGACTGTAGCCTGCCAGGCTCCTCTGTCCATGGGATTCTCCAGGCAAGCATACTGGAGTGGGTTACCATGCTCTTCTCCAAGGGGGAATAGAACCTGGGTCTTCTGCATTGCAGGCAGATTCTTTAGCATTTGAGCCACCAGGGAAGCCCCCTTAGAAGAGTAATCCCTTAGAAAAGAGACAAATTTAGGAGGAGTTTGGATTCCTGTTAAGAATTCTCACTGGGAAAGGGAGAAAGATTAGGAGGGTAGATAATAGGGGGTGTGGTTGGGGTGGGGTTTTCAGGTACCCAGCACCCTTCCCTGCCCAGGGCCTGAAGAGATGGGGGGGGGGGGGGTGAAGAGGATAGACACACCAGACAGATATTGACTCTGAGAAGACACTGCTGTGCAAGTGACTCTGAATAATCATAAAGTGACTATGCCAGAAGGTTAATTGCCTTGTTGATGTATTCAGTAGTGAGCTTAAGGTCCTATTCCTGTTTCCCTTGGTTCCTGGCTAGCACGGAAGCCATTTTTGTTTGCTTTAAACATTTATTTGAATATTTTAAAAATTTGAAATAATTTTAGACTCACATAGAAGTTGCTAAAATAATTTCGAGAGTAAGAGATAACGCACAGCAGATTCTAGGAATACCTGAACACATGCACTGATTTAAGCAGGATTCAGAGGCTGCATAGACTCAGCTGGGACTAAGTACAGGTAGGCTGAGGATCACTGAGACTCCTTTGTTATGTTGAAGGAACTCTTATCTGCCACGTGCTTTATCAGTAGCTTGGGGGAGCAGCAGAGGCCAGCAGGACTTTACTCCTGCCAATCCTACCCCTGCCAAACCTTTCCTCTGTGAGGTGACCTTTAGTCTAGAAAAGGGAGGAGGGAGAAATCCTGAAAGATTGCATTTACCCCAAATAGACTATTAACTTTAATTGGTAAATTTAAGTCCCTTCTTTTGCATGGGCTTCCCTGGTGGCTCAGCTGGTAAAGAATCTGCCTGTAGTGTGGGAGACCTGGGTTCGATCCCTGGGTTGGGAAGATCCCCTGGAGAAGGGAAAGGCTACCCACTCCAGTATTCTGGCCTGGAGAATTCCATGGACTGTATAGTTCACAACCGCCCCCCTCACTCCCATCCCAGCCAATGAATGAGGATTCGAGAACAAGAATTAGAGAATAGGGAATACCAATAAAGCAACCCTCTTTGGTACTATATTATACACCTCACTCTGCAACTGGCCTAAGCCAGTGTGAACGTGAGAAGTGGAGTATTGGCTTTCCAGCAGTGGCTGAGAAAGCCTTCATTCTCAGTCTTGTTGCCGGCCTGAGGCTGAGCACATCTTCTGAAGATCATAGTTGGGTTGGTCTTGCACTTACATAAGTAAGAATAATGCATACAGCCTTTCTTTCTGTCTTTTGTTCTTTTTGCGGTGGCTGCTGCTTCTTGTTATTTTAAACAGAAGAATGGGGTTACTGGATGTTAGGTAGGTAGAATAGGGAAAAGGAGTCCAAAATGGTGGTGGCTAAAAGACAAGGAAGGTCCGAGGACCAGAGTGAAGACTTCAGGCAGAACAAACAGAACAAACAGCACTCCTGGCTAAGCCCAATTTGCATAGGGCAGGCCCAGGTGGAAGAAAAAAACATATAAAAGGAGGAGCCAAAGCGCTTTCTCACGGACTCTCTCTCCCACGTGCGTGTGGGCACGTGCTCTCTCTCTCTCTCTCTTTCTCTCTCTCTCTCTCTTTCTCCCTCCCCACACACTCCTCCACTCTCTTCTCTTCAAGTCTTGGATTCTCCTGCTATCTTATAAATAAAATAGAGCTGTAACACTGATTTGCCTAAGAGCTGTAGCACGGTTTGTCCAAGACCCAAGAGCTGTGACGCGCGGAGGGCTTTAATGTCCGTTGCTCCAAATCTTTGTTGTGATGAGACAAAGAACCGAGGAACATACACTCGCGTGACACTGGATTAAGCAAAAAAGTCTGCAACACAAGACTGAAACAAATACCCAGCATGAAGATCTGGGCACTTACACCAGGTGGAGCCTGGTGAAGGAGGTGCTACTCAGCTCACTAGGCTTCCTGGTGAGATTTCGTTTGAGGAGGTTTGGTGCTACTCTGTTGTGGTAGCAGTAGCCTTAAACATGGAGACCATAGTTCATTGAGTTGTCACACTGGCTCACCCCTGATGGTAAGGGTGCATCCTGGTCCGAGTCTATATTCCAAATGCCGTAGACTTCCTTGTGCGCAATAAGCAAAGAAGCTCGCCGTTGGTCTGATGCTAGGATAGGGTACCCCTGATACCCAACCCCCTGAGAAGAGAGCTCCGCTTTCAGGCAAACCAGCCCCACTGGTTGGAGGCAGCACTGGGCAAGGTGACGTCCTGGCTTAAAGCCTAGGAGTGAGCTTTCCTATAACAATAGCTTTCTTTTCTTTGAGCGCCAAGAAAGCTAGCCTTACTGCATTTTGGCGAGCAGCAGTATTAAAATAAGGGGTTAAAAGGCAGATGTGGACAAAGAGAGAGCAAGGGGCTGGTGTAGGAGCAAGCTTTCAGTGACAGGACTGCTCCTTGGAAATTTAGGCTTGAATTACAGAGCGGCATTTCCTGTTTTGCTTAAGAGTTGAAACCAAACTCTCAGAGTTGTAGAGCCATCAGTGTCCACTCTGCATCTCCAGTCATAGCTCCACTTCCCTTACTGTAGGCATTTTGCCCAAAATTGAAGTCATGTTCCCACCGAGAGCTGATATTCTCCTGCTATTCCTTATTCTGATGAGTGGCCCACCATAACCCAGATTCTTCAGCTAGAAATATGGGGGTTATTTCTGTCGGATTCTCAATACATCCAAGTCCAATTCATCACAAAGGCCTATTGACTCCATTTCCAAAAGTAGATAATAAGAACCTACTGTATAGCAGATAGAACTCTACTCAATACTCCATAATGACTGGGAAAAGAAACTAAAAACAAGACTGGATATATGTATAACTGATTCACTTGCTATACAGCAGAAACTAAAACAACATTGTAAGTCAACTATACTCCAATAAAAGTTTATTTTTAAAAATCTCCAAGTTACCCACTCATCAACATTTCCTCTGCATTACTTCTGGTCTCCATGATTTTTCTCAATAGATTTCTATCTGTTCCCCTTGTCCACCTACGAGTAATTCTCAATAATGAGACAGAGTGATTTTTCCACCATGTAAACATTTTTCTGGAGTAATCCTGCTAAAAATATTTTAAGCACAGAATTCAAACACCCAAATGTGCTGACTCTGCTTACTTTCATGCCCTTACCCTCTGCCCCAATCCAGCTAGTACTTCTGTTGCCTATATAGTACTCAGTGCCATAGAGTAGAACCTTGTTGTTTATCTGTTCTATTGATTATATAATATTTTACATCTACTAACCACAAACTCCCAATTCATCTCTCCCTCAGCCCCCACCCTCTTTGCAGCAACAAGTCTGTTCTCTATTTCTGTGAGTCTGTTTCTTTTTCATGGATAGCTTCATTTGTGTCACATTTTAGATTTCATATATGTGATATCATATTTTTTACAGCTGAGTAGTATTCCATTGGATATATATACCACATGTGTCTGTAAGATTATTGTTGTTTAGTCACTAAGCCATGTCCGACTCTTTTGTGACCCCATGGACTGTAGCCTGCCAGGCTCCTCTGTCCATGGGATTTCCCAGGCAAGAATACAGGAGTGGGTTGCCATTTCCTTCTCTAGGCGATCTTCCTAGGGAAGTGAACCCACGGCTCCTGCTTGGCAAGCAGATTCTTTACCACAGAGCTACCTGGGAAGCCTGAGATTACTGTACTGTCAGATTAAAAATGTTTTGTTTGTTTGTTTGTTTTTATGTACTATTTTTGTGAAAAGTATTATAAACCTATTTATATCGGTGTAACCAGTAAACTGTTAGTTGGGTACCTAGGCTACCTTTGTTGACTTATGAACAAATTGGACTTACAAACATGTAATCGGAATGGAAATCATTCAACTGTAGGGAACTTAATGTAATTAGCAACATGGAGCATCTTTTCATGAGCCTGTTGGCTATCTGTATGTCTGTTTGGAGAAATATTTATTGAGTCTTCTTCCTGTTTTTCTTTTTTTTAATATTGAACTGCTTGTATATTTTGGAAATGAATTCCTTCTTGGTAGCATCCTTTGAAAATATTTTCTCCAAGTCAGTAGACTGTCTTTTCATTTTGTTTATGATTTCCTTTGTTGTAAAACAATTTTTAAGTTTAATTAGGTTTCACTTGTTTATTTTTGTTTTTGTTTCTAAATATTACTATAGGAGACAAATCCGAAAAAAGCATTACTGCAACTTATGTCAAAAATTGTTCTGCCTATGTTTTCCTCTAGGAGTTTATAGTAGCCAATCTTTCATTTAGTTCTTTGATCCATTTTGAGTTTATTCTTGTACATGGTGTTAGACAATGTTCTAATTTCATTTTTTTTACAGGTAGCTGTGCAGTTTTCCCAGTACCACTTACCAAAGAGACTGTCTTTTCTCCATTGTGTATTATTGCCTTATTCATCATAAATTAATTGACCATAGTGCATGAGTTCATCTCAGAGCTTTCTATCCTGATCTGTTAATCTATATGTCTGTGTATATGCCAGCACCATATTGTCTTGATTACCGTAGCTTTGTAGTATCATCTAAAGTTGAGGAGCATGATTCCTCAAGCTCCATTCTTTCTCAGGATTGTTTTGGCTATTCTTTTGTGTCTTCATACAAGTTAAAAAATATTTATTTTTGTTCCAGTTCTGTGAAAATATGCCATTGATAGTTTGATAGGGATTGCACTGAATCTGTAGACTGCCTTGGGTAGTATGGTCATTTTAACAATATTGAATCTTTCAAATAAAAAACCAGAGTATATCTTTCTATCTGTTTTTGTGATCTTCAGTTTCTTTCATCAGCATCTTATAGTTTTTTTGAGTATAGGTCTTTTGTTTCCTTAGGTTTATTCCTATTTATTATTTCTTTCTGATGTGATGGTAAATGAGACTGTTTCCTTAATTCCTATTTCTGATACTTTGCTGTTTGTTGAGGTCCTTTAATCGACCGGAACCTGGTGGTCCGGAGTCGACGATGAGAAAGTGAAAGAAGGAGAGAGGCTAATATTTCCTGTGTTACGCAGCCAGCTTTCACGTTCCAGGAAATCAGCCAGAAATAGAGAGATAGAGGGAGAGAGAGAGAGAGAAAGAAAGAAAGACACGGGTACCAAAGCTCTGATGGAGCAAAGGTGTTTTAATCAACATAGTGTGGGCATATATACTATCTTAGATGGTAGTTATTCTCAGCAAAAATAAAGATTATAATTCCAGACTTACAAAACATAAGGTGATGCATATTAAAGAGAGAGAGTTGTAAACAATCACTTTTACCATATGGTTCATAGGAAGGAAGAGGGTACTTATCACCCTATTGAATAACTAACAAAGGAAATGCCTGGATTCCTCAGCCCCCGGAGAGGCTTGCCTCTCCTCTTAATTCCTGAATATTCAGGAATTAATAAGGAACAGAGGATTCCTGACAGATCCAAAGCAGCACACAGGAAGCCTCCTGTTAAATGCTTCCTGACAGTTGTTAGTTTTCAGTATATTAGTTTTGTATCCAGCAGCTTTATCAAGTTCACCGATGAGCTCTAGCAATTTTCTGGAAGAGTCTTTAGGATGTTCCATGTATAGCATCATGCCATCTGGAAACAGTGACAGTTTTACCTCTTCCAATTTTTAAAATTCCTTTTTCTTATTTGATTGCTGTGGCTAAGAGTCCCAAAACTATGTTGAATAAAAGTGGTAAGAATGGTCATTCTTGTCTTGTTCTTGATCTTAGTGGAAATGTTCTCAGCTTTTCACTGTTGAATATGGTGTTAACTATGGATTTGTCACATATGGCCTTTATTATGTTGATGTATAGTCACTTTTTCTCCAATTATGAATTGTTTTTTTAATCATAAATAGACGTTGAATTTTATTAAAAGGTTTTTCTGCATCCATTGAGATGATCATATGGTTTTTTTTTTAATTTAATTTTATTTAACTTTACAATATTGTATTGGTTTTGCCATATATCAAAATGAATCTGCCACAGGTATGGATCATATGGTTTTTATTCGCCAGTTTGTTAACATGGTCTATCACATTGAATTTGTTACCGAGCCCAAGTTCACTTTGTTTGCCACACTACAGGTTAATAAATTGGAGATGAGGTGTTGTGGCAAGAAATACAGCTTTATTCAGAAAGCCAGAAGACTAAGAAGATGGCAGACTGATATCTCAAAATCACCTTATCGGGATCTGGTTGCCAGATTCTTATATAGAAGAAAGAGGGAGAGGAGGTAAGGAAGTAAAGTAAAAAGGTCATAAGTCTTGCAAGTATCTCCTGGAATGGCCATCCCTGGGGAGGGGATATGTTAATTTCTTCTTTTCAGGTGGGCAGGGTCATATTGTCTCTCTATGAGCTGAACAAAGCCCAGAGGAGTAGGATTTCCTGTGGTAAGCCCTTATGTATAGCTTCCTTTGTGGCTCAGCTGGTAAAGAATCCACCCGCAATGCAGGAGACCTGGGTTTGATCCCTGGACTGGGAAGATCCCCTGGAGAAAGGAAAGGCTACCCACTCCAGTATTCTGGCCTGGAGAATTCCATGGACTGTATAGTCCATGGGGTCAGAAGGAGTCGGACACGATTGAGCAAGTTGAAGTGGGATAGCTGTAGATAGTGATTATAATAACAAAAGCAGTGAAAAGTAATGGTTAAAGTAAAAGAAATAGATCCAACAAGGAGTTAGAATTTGCTCTTCCCTATTACAGTTTGAGAATATTGAAAAATCCTTGCATCCCTGGAATAAATCCCACTTGATCATGGTGCATGATCAACAGTATTATATCCAATTAAATTATCACTTGATACTGAGGCTGAAATGAATATCTTTTCAAGTAAAAACTGTAAGAATTTATCAACAGTAAACCCTGTCAGTAGTGAACTGTGTTCCCTCAAAATTCTTTGGTTGAAATCCTATCCCCTAGTACCAGAGAATGTGGGTATCTTTAGTGATAGTGAAACTGTTAACCTCAGATTGGGACTTGAACCCATGTGCCAGGACTCGAACCCAGCCAAAACGCTGCATGGGACTCTAGCCCATGTGACCTGGCCTCCAACCTGGCTGAAACACAGTTTGGGACTCTAATCCACATGGAACTTGAACCCAGTCAAAACCCTTCCTGGGACTTGAATCCATGATCTTTTAACTAGAATCACTCACTTGATATCTGGATTTACAGAGACTCAGGTTTTCGAGTCTCAGCACAGAAATAATTCAGCAAGACACAAAGTAATAGGCAAGAAATGGATTTATTAATAAAGGATGCTTGTGAGAGATAATGAAGGAGGAAACAGAACAGGCTCCATCTTGAAAGCAGGACTCCATCTTGGACCAGACTGTGGACATTGAGTTGTATGCCTACTATCTATGGAAATGACATACCAACTGGAAAACCAGACCCTCAGGATGGAAGAGCCCCAGGGCTCATACCTAGACCCTCAGACGCCTAAAAGTATACCCTAATTATCTGTGTAACTGAATAGAATCATAAATTCTATTATGCTTATTGGGGTATGACCACGGGCCTATTGATGATTGTCCACTGTTAACTACCTAGACTTAAGGCATATGAATCACGGGTTAACTTGGATTGTGTCTTTCTTTTCCTTTGTTCAGACTAGTTTCAGAAAATTTGGGGAGGTGGGTTTGAGCACGTACACTTAGGGTATATAAGGTTTTCCCAAAAACTGGTCTGGGTCCTTGGCTAAGAGGAGACTCTGCCTTGGGCCCGCCGGTGTAATAAACTGCACTCCACTATCTGCATTGTCCTTCTGAGTGAGTTTGTTTCCCGGAACACATGGCTACAACATTTGGTGCATTGGCTGGGAAACTCCTCACTTTGAGGAGACAAGTCCCATTTGGGACTACTCCAAGGCCTTGCAGCTCGAATCTTCTAGACGGGGGAAGGCGCCTCGCCCTTCCGGAAGCATTCTGCTTCTCAACGCCCTGACCTTTCATGTTAGCAGGTGGTGGACAGCAGCAGGGGAACTGAGCGCTCAGGTGAGGAGGAACGCACCCAGCAGGGTGGAAGAGGGGGCCTGATCACCCCCCTGGGAGGGACTAGAGGGGCATAGACCCGCAGGAGCCTGGAATAGGCAGATGGTGGCGATTGCTTCACACACAGGTTGACGAGCATGTTAGGGCTTAGGAAGGAAATTTGTGAATGTCATTTAGGAGGTGGTGTCCACGCCATCTTGGGGAAAATTGTTATCAAGCAGTCACCAGGGGATTGTTAGGAGAAGAAACTTGGTCTTTGTGTGCTCATATTCTGCAGGTGTCCCATCTGCTGTGAAATTCTTGGCCCCCTTGGAATTGGCAGGCTAGAAGGAGGGGGATACATAAGTGAGTACGAATTGGCTTTTCTGGATACAGCCTCGGAAGTGGGATATTTAACCCATTTGTGTTTTCATCCGCACCTGATCAAGCCCACCAAGGCAGAACGGACTTTAAAAGTTAAGGGAGAAACAGTCTTGGATCACGTGGTGTTCTGGTTTGGCCGTGCTGACCAGCAGGTGAAGACACGCCGACCCCCCTTCTCCCTCTGGGATCTGACAGGTAGGGCTCTTCTCACCCCAATTAAGAAGGAGGCAGAATGGCAATTTAAGTGTCACTGAGTGGAAATATCAGAAGTACATAGGGTACTGAGAACTTCGTAGACAGAAAGAAAAGGAAAAGTAGAAGAAGATCTGAGAAGGTAAGCAAGATGGGGAAAGTGAATCTAAGACAACTGTATTGGAGTGCATGATTAAACATTTGAAGAAGGGATTTGGAGGAGACTATGGGTAAAAATGACGCTAACCACCTCCACATACTCTGTGAGGTCGAATGGCCCCCTATGGGAGTAGGATGGCCACCAGAGAACACCATGAACTTACAAATAGTGGAAGCAGTCTATACAGTAGTCACAGGAGAGCCAGGACACCCGGATCAATATCCATATATTGACTCATGGCTAGGGTTAGCTCAAGACCCTCCTACCTGGATAAGCTTCTGTATCCAGAAGGGAAAGGGAAAAATATTAATGGCACAAAAATTGACTGATGATAAAAAAGGAAATTCCGCAGGATTTGCACGGGGATGACCTGACCCCTCCCCCATACTGGATAATGACGTGCCCACCTCCAAGTGCTCCACCAGAACCGGAGGCCGCCTTAATGCCCAACCAGAGCCAGGTGAAGTTCTTGCAGCAGCCGCTGCTCCTCTGGAAGCTCTCCCGGAGATTGTAGAGCCACCGTTTCAGCAGGCTCCGATCCCAGCGATGGAGACCTCTGGTCAACGCCCCCAGGATTCCACCTCAGCCAGATCTCCTAGATTGTACCCATTCTCCCAGTTAGTACTGATGGGAAGGGGGAAGAAAATGTGGGAATTAGAGGCTGCGCTCCACCAAGGAACAGCATAAAAGAACCCCACTACAGATGCCCCTCAGAGAGCTACAACAGCCTCCGGTTCAGGACGCATGTGGGTACTACCATCCGCCCCCTGTAGCTTATTATTACCAGCCATTTTCCTCTACGGATATATTAAACTGGCAGAGACACACTCCACCATACTCAGGGGAGCCACAAGCCCTGATTAGGCTAATGGAGACTATTTTTCGAACTCACCGCCCTACATGGGATGACGTAATCCAACTACTAGTCTCCCTTTTCAGCATTGAGGAAAGACACAGGATCCTGAGGCCAGAAAATGGTTAAGAGAAATGGCGCCTGGGGGTACTGCAAACCTGCAGTGGTGGGCAGAATTAGCCACCCCTGCTGAGAGGCCCAGTGGGGACTGTAACACAGAGGAAGGGAGGGGCCACCTGGAGAGATATCGGGTGGCTACTTTAAAAGGTCTCAAGACGGGGGTCCAAAAACCTATAAGTAGGGCAAAACCCTCTGCAGTGATTCAAAGGGAAAGCGAATTACCTTCTGAGTTCTACGAAAGACTGTGCAAGGCCTGTGGACTTTATACGCCAATAGATACAGAGGCTGCTGGGTCTCAGATGGTGACAAACGCCCCTTTGTGTCTCAAGCCTATACCGAAAATGTCAGATTGGGGGACACCAAGTGACTCATGAATTTTTATACATCCCTGAATGTCCAGTACCTTTGCTGTCTAAATTGGGGGCACTAGTGACCTTCCCCCCAACGAAAGACTCACTCTTCGGGTGGGCTCAACCACCTATTTACTCTTCCTCTCGGTAACCCCTCAAGATGAATGGAGGTTGCACAGCCTCTCAGAAGGGAAACCGGACGGGCTAAACAGTCGAGACAGAGAGTTAACTAAACAATTCCCTGAGATCTGGGCAGAAGAAACCCCGCCGCCACCCCTCCCAACCCTCTAGGTTTGCAAAACAAGTCCCACTGGTAATAGAACTCAAACCCAGTGCAATTACGTCAGCACCCGCCTTGGGCCTGCCAGACCTTGCTAAGCTGTTTACTCTTTACATGACTGGAAAGGACAAGGTGGCTATGGGAGTATTGTCCCAGATTAAGGGGACATGGGACAGACCCGTGGCTTATCTCCCAAAACAGCTGGACAAATTGGCTGGTATGCTTACAGGCAGTTGCTGCAGTTGTCTTACTGGTTCGGAGGCAACCAAGCTGACTTTGGGCCAAGATTTGATGGTAAAAGTCCCGCATGAGGTTAACACTCTCCTGCAAGGGGACCCCCATAAATGGCTGTCGACATCCCGGATTACTCAATACCAGGGACTGTTATGTGAGAACCCCCATGTTACTACTGAACCTTGTCAGGCCCTGAAATCTGGCCACTCTGTTTGTGAAAGTGGGCCCTCACATGATTGCAAGGAAATATGCCAGCAGACATGACTTGAGAGACCAGCCAATCCCAGACCCAGATTTGGTCCTGTACACCAAGGGCACCAGCCTGGTGAAACAAGGACAACGACTGGCGGGATGTGCAGTAGTCACGGAAGAAACCATCGTTGAGGCCAGCTCTCTGCCATCACACTGGTCCGCTCAACGGGCCCAACTATATGCTCTAATCCGGGCCCTCCAGCTATCAAAAGGTAAGAAGACAAACATTTACACAGACTCCAGGTATGCTTTTGTCACACTACATGTACACAGGGCTCTGTATAAGGAAAGAGGACTTTTGACAGCTAGCGAAAAATATATTAAAAATAAGGAAGAAATTCTGACCCTATTAGTTGCTGCCTGGGAACCAGAAAGGGTTGCAGTCATATACTGCTGAGGACATCAAAAAGAGGATACCCCCCGGGCTCGGGGAAACAGACTGGCAGATAAGACCACTAAACAAGCAGCCGAGGGCTTGGGGGTGACAAGTGAAGCCCCTACTAAAGCTCTCGTATTGGCGGAGCTGCCTGAGCTAACGCTGAACTCTATAAAATACACTGAAGCCCAAAACCAACTAGCCAAAGAGGAAGGGGCCATCAAGACTGAAAAGGGATGGTGGTAATTGCCAAGTGGCAAATTATTGGTACCGGAGGAGCTGGCACCCACTCTGGTAAGCCAAATACACCAAGCGAACCGCCTAGGCCATGATAAACTGGAAGAGCGAATTCGAAAATATTTCTTGGCTCCCCACCTCTCTTCCCTATGCAGGACAGAATCTCAGAACTGCACCGCCTGCTCCCAGGTCAATGCTGCCTCCCAGCACAGACAGAAACCTCCGGGGATTCAGCTAAAAGGCACGCTGCCCTCTGAACACCTGGAAGTGGACTTCACTGAAATGAAACCTCACCGACATTACTGTTACCTGCTGGTCATGGTATGTATGTTCTCGGGATGGGTAGAAGCTTTTCCTACCTGGACTGAAAGAGCATCAGAAATAGCCCGGTGCCTGCTTAGGGAGATAGTTCCCAGATCTGGATTTCCTACCAGCATTGGATCAGACAATGGCCCGGCTTTTGTAGCCAATTCAGTACAACAAGTAAGCAAAACTTTAAACGTCAAGTGGAAATTATATACAGCATATAGGCTCCAGAGTTCTGGGATGGTGCAAGGACCCAACTGGACACTTAGAGAGACACTCTCCAGGTGGATCTTAGAGACTGACTGCTCCTGGGTGGACTTGTTTCCGACGGCTCTGTTCACACTCAGGATGATGACCCCATGGTCCCACGGCTATTCTCCGTACGAAATTGTGTATGGGAGGCCCCCTCCCATAATAAAACAGGTGTCAACAAATTTGCCTCAGGTATGGGGAGATAAGATTTCACAGCAGATGGAACAACTGGGTAAGATAATAAATCAGGTAACTAAGTTTGTACAAGAAAGGGTGCCGTTCCCCCTAGGGGAACAGATTCATGAATTTGTGCCCGGGGATTTGTGTCAAGGACTGGAAACACGACTCATTGGCCCCACATTGGAAGGGTCCATATACTGTTGTTCTAACCACCCCTACGGCAGTTAAAGTTGCACGTGTCACTCCCTGGATCCACCACATGAGGGTGAAGAGAACATACCACGCAGACCCAGAAAATGCTGAGTGGGCTGCGCAGAGGGACCCCACTGACCCTCGAGAGACTAAGATCATCCTTAAGAAGAAGAAGGAAAAGAAGATCCTGGACAAGCGCCTTCAGGATGATGCCGCATAATCAACTCCTGCTGCTTGGCCTCATCAATGTGATTTTGAATTTAACTTTCGTTTCAACTCAGGACGATGTTTTGATCTCATGGGCACATTCCCACGTGGACTTCCACAACACCTCCAACCGCTGGCTCTGTGGGGCTATGCCTCTGTCTGTGATGGATGGACTTCCTCGGTGGGTGTCACCGCTCTGCCAAGATTTTAAACCACTCTGCTCTTTTCTGGGACAACAAAAAGAGACTTTCCTTTCTCTCGTCAATCATAATCTCTCCCTGCTCTCTTGGTGTAAGCCAGACCTACAGTCAATAGACTCGGGTCACGGGATTACATTTGATGTAAACGCCAGTTTCATAGAAGTAACAAAAGCCTATACCTCGTAGTGAAACAAAAAGGAAAAAAGCTCCCTGACTAGTAAGGGAAGACAGGCCTTTAGGTATGTTGAACAATTCTACCAAGTCTGGGATGAATATTTCTGGATGAACCCAGAAAAGGGTCAATCAATTACTCCTACTTCTATATGCTGGGAATAAAAAGAACAAAGGGTAGGGTTTGGTGACCTCCATTAGACCCAAAAGAATTAAAATATATGGGGTACCTATCCCCTGAACAATGTAAATGAGCATTCGAGGTCACATACCACCCCAACCAGTCCATCCATTGGCCAGGCTCTGGTTGGAAATATAACCCTGGAATCCACTGGATGGTGCCCAACGGAACCCAATGACTTTGTGGGCCTAACCTTTGGCCTTGGTTACCAATTGGCTGGGTAGGCCGCTGCACACTGGGATTCACTTTTGCCCATGGCAGCATAAAGCCTAACCTACAACAAGCCCTGGTAAATCTACCTTATTTACATGCTAGGTGGACAAGGTCTGTGTTTCAATGGTATGAGTATATTGCTGCCTCATTCGTACCTTCTATAGGGACAACAGATATTATGATTAAAGTAGAGGCCTTGACTAATTTCATAAAACAGGCCCTTCTAGATGGTGCTAAAGCCATCCTAGCCTTAAATGAAGAACAAATCCAAATGAGAAAAGCAGTAATTCAAAAATAGAATGGCTTTGGACATGTTCGCAGCTTCTCAAGGAGAGACCTGTGCTATAATTAAAGTTGAATATTGTGGCAATGTATCAGCTGCTTTAGATTGCATGAAAAAACAGGTAAAAGCAATGTCAAATGAGAAGATTCCTTTCTGGACTTTGGTCCTATCCTGGGTGAAGGGTGTTTGGTGGAAAACTGTATTTACCATTGTTATAGTTGCCTTGATAGTTTGCTTTGTGGACCCTGCATGTTACAATGTATTATGAACTTTGTAACCCAAAGGTTGGGTTACAAGGTTCTCCCAAATTGGCGGTCAGAGAGCCAGGGTGTAATATATCCCTGTGAGTGATGCTCATACTATGAGTTAAGAGGATTAAGAAGGGGAAATGAAGGAGGAAACAGACAGAACAGGCTCCATCTTGAAAGCAGGACTCCATCTTGGACCAGACTGTTGACTTTGAGCTATATGCCCAGTATCTATGGAAACGACATACCAACTGGAAACCAGACCCCCAGGATGGAAGAGCCCCAGGGCTCATACCTAGACCCTCAGATGCCTAAAAGAATACCCTAATTATTTGTGTAACCGAATAGAATCATAAATTCTATTATGCTTATTGGGGTATGACCACAGGCCTATTGATAATTGTCCACTGTTAACTACCTAGGCTTAAGGCATATGAATCACGGGTTAACTTGGATTGTATCTTTCTTTTCCTTTGTTCAGACTAGTTTCAGAAAATTTGGGGAGGTGGGTTTGAGCAGGTACATTTAGGGTATATAAGGTTTTCCCAAAAACTTGTCTGGGTCCTTGGCTAAGAGGAGACTCTGCCTTGGGCCTGCCGGTGTAATAAACTGCACTCCGCTATCTGCATTGTCCTTCTGAGTGAGTTTGTTTCCCAGAACCCGTGGCTACAACAATAGAAGCAGCCTGGCAAGGAAGCTCTGCTTGATGATTAAGTGGGCTACAATTTTATCGTGAAAGTAAAGTGAGGGAGGGGGAAAGATTCCTTTTCTTGAGCAGATGTCAGGCTTATATCACAAGCCCTGCCTTCCTATCAGGCAGGAGAGTGTCTGACGCCGTGAGGTTAAACTAGGATTGTCATAGTGCTTTGGCTTCCCTGGTGGCTCAGACAGTAAAGAATCTGCCTGTAATGCAGAAGACCAGGGTTCAATCCCTGAATTGGGAAGATCCCCTGGAGAAGTGAGTGAAGATCCCCTGGAGAAGGGAATGGCAACTCACTCCAGTATTTTTGCCTAGAGAATTTCCTGGACAGATGAGCCTAGAAGGCTACGGAATAACAAAGATTTGGACATGACTGAGAAAATAACACACAAATATTATAATGCTTATTCAAATCAGTAGAAGCGTGTTGAAATTTTTCTTTCACCTAATGGCCTGGGGCATAGCTCATGCTTTTATTTACAGGTTTATAGTTAAGCAAGCCTGCTTCACTCCACAACATTTCAATCGATTTCTTGAGAGATCCTTAACTTACAGTGGTCTCCCAAAGTTTCCTAAGTTTTCCTCTCTATCTATAGTTCCTTAATGGGATTTCTACAGCTGCCTGTATAACTATCCTTTCTATTCCTATCAATAGAGCCTTGAAAATGAAGATGAAGTTAAAATGAGGCTCTAAGAGTGGGCCTTAATCCACCTTAATGTCACTGGTGACTGTGTGAGAAGAAGAAATTTGGACATACAAAGGGACACCAGAAGTATCTGCTGCAAGAAAAGACCACATGAAGACACCATGAAAAGACAGGCATCTGCAGCCATTAGGAAAGGCTTCAGAAGAAACCAAACCAATTGACAGTTCAGTCGCTCAGTCGTGTCCGACTGTCTGCAACCCCATGGACTGCAACACGCCAGGGCTTCCCTGTCCATCACCAACTCCCGGAGCTTGCTCAAACTCATGTCCATCGAGTTGGTGATGCCATCCAACCATCTCATCCTCAACCAATTGACACCTTGACCTTAAACTTCCCACCGCTGCAACTGTGAGAAAGTAAATTCTGTTTTTTAAGCCATTAGTCTGTGGTATTTGTTATGGCAGTTCTAGCAAGCTAATGTAGCCTCTTGTAGCAAGTACCGGGGACTTCCCTGGTGGTCCAGCAGCTAAGACTCTGCTCTCAATGCAGGGGGACTGGGTTCAACCCCTGGTTGGGGAACTGGATCCCGCATGCTGCAACTAACGGTTCGTATGCCACAACTAAGAGTTTGTATTCCACAACTAAAGATCCTGAATGTTGCAATGAAGATCAAAGATCCTAGGTGCTGCAACTAAGACCCAGTGCAGCCAAATTAAAAAAAGAAAAGTACTGATACTTTAATGCCCAAATATGTTCAAGTCAGAGCAAATGTATGAAATAGTTCTGCAGTATGCTGACTAAAGTACAGTTGGCCCTTGAACAACACCGGGTTTAGGAGAACTGACCCTCTGTGTAGCTGAAAGTCCAAATATAATTTATAGTTGGTCCTTCATATCTGTGGTGCCACACCTCAGACCTTGTAATACTATTGTTATTTACTATTGATAAAAAATTCACCCATAAGTGTACTAGTACAGTTCAAACCCATGTTGTTCAAGGGTCAACTCTAGATAAGAATGGTCATGGGCCAGAGATCAGCTAAGGGGTTTGAGCTATTTTGTTCCCCACAGCAACTGTAAGGGTTGAAGTTATCAATATGTCATGCACATCTGTAACTCATTCGTGATACTTCATCTGGGAAGCTCTTTTCCAAAGGATACATTTTAGGAAGAAGTAAAATGATCTCATAAGGAATGTCTTATGATCTCATAAGGAATTCACAGTAGAAATTTCTTTCTATAATATATATACTCTGAGCCCCAGGCAGAGTTTCAGAATGGCTATCTAAAAAAAAAAGTATTAAACAGAAGGACGCTACCTGATGACTTCTCACGGAGCCAAGCTCCAATTTCTCTTACCACAGCTACCTTCCAGCTATACTTTTTCTGCTTCTGCATTTGGATTCCAGTGAGTCGTGAGGGCAGATCTGTGGGTATAGCCACATTCTCTCCTTTGGGTTTCTCTCTGAAAATACAAAGATTTTTATCTAATGTTTGCTCCTAGCTTTATAATTCTCTTTTTATATTTTATTTATTGTCACTATGTTTCGGACAGAGATAATGTGTTGAGAGTGAACAAATGGAGACACCTTAATCAGAAACCCAACATAGCCATTATTTAAAAGGGTTCAAATTCCTCTTTCCCTAAGATATTGGCTTATGAGACAGTACGTGATGATTCATGTGTTCAATTCAGCTATATTAAGGTGCATGAAAATACCCCAAATGAAATTTCATGCTTGATAATTGGATAATATTGAAGCTATTTAGTAACTATTTAGAATGCATTGTTTGCTGCTGCTGCTGCTAAGTCGCTTCAGTCGTGTCCGACTCTGCGACCCCATAGATGGCAGCCCACCAGGCTCCGCCCAGGCAAGAACACTGGAGTGGGTTGCCATTTCCTTCTCCAATGCTTGCAAGTGAAAAGTGAAAGTGAAGTCGCTCAGTCGTGTCCGACTCTTAGTGACCCCACGGACTGCAGCCTACCAGGCTCCTCCGTCCATGGGATTTTCCAGGCAAGAGTCCTGGAGTGGGTTGCCATCTTAAGAGCTCCCATTACTTCCTGCGGCAGATCTGGTCCTTTTGAGCCAAGTCTCTTGAGCAGGGCCGCAACTGGAGGAATGTTGGACTACATTTCCCAGAGTTCCAAGGGATCTCCGCGCAGCCGCGCTTGGAAAACTACCGCGTCCCTCTCCTCAGAAACTGGCAGGTCGCTCGCTACCAGCCTGAACCTGCCACTCCCTCGGTTTTAGCTGCCTCGGAGTCTGAACTCCACTCGGCACTACTTCTGCTGGTGTGTGTGTGTGCCGCTGCAGACTAGACTTATGGCCTCGACCTTGAGGTTCAACGGGAGGGTGGTACTGGTTACCGGCGCGGGGGGAGGTGAGTACGTGAAGGCTGGAGGGCGGGTGTCCAGCTCACTGTCCTGCTGGGAACCCCCCGGCCCCCACTTTTTTTTTTTTTTTTTTAACCCGCTTTGGTCGGGGTTACGCACGCAGCTGTAGCTGCGGTCCGAGCATCTGAGCTGCGGGCCGCGGTGACTAGGCGGCTTGGGGAGCAAGTGATTGGACTTGGTGAGGGTGGGAGTGGGAGGACGGACAATGACTATTCTCCGGTCGCCGAATCTCCTGAGGGTGGAGAGGTGGGGCTGGCCAGCCTTGAGTGGGGACCCAGAAACTCCTGGTGCAACTCTCCTCACCTCCACACCCCCTCCCGCGCCGCCCTGCCGCACCCCCGCAACCCCCTCCCCACCCCGCGCCCCGCCCCGTCCCTCAAGGCTTTGGATCTTGAGAAGACAGAGGCCGGGCTGGGCTGCGGGTTCCAAAACTAGGTGAAAGTTCATTCCAGCGCTCATCTGTGCGTATCAATTGTAACTCTTCCTGTCAATAGATTCTCTAGGCCTCTGTCAAGTCTTTTAAACATGGCAGAAAAGCCATCTGGTGATTGGAATCACTCCCCACCCCTTGCCCCCAGTAGTAGAGATGTCAGCCCCTTGCCTTTGAAAAGTCAGTTGTCTTTTCCTCTGTCGGATGATTTTTAAGCTCTTGAGAGGGCCTTCCTTTTGAAAAGCGCATCTGGTAAGAGTTCTCCTTTTGCTTATCAAGCCAAGCACAGTACTGTCAAGTCCACTGGAGTCTTGGCATGGAGTTGTAAACTCAAGTGACTGCTGGACTCAGGCAGGCGATAGAGGAGTAAAGTGAGTGTGGTGTGGGGCATTAGGAACTGGAGAGCAGAGGTCTTTCTGAAGTGGGCCCGACCAGGAGCAAAGTGGAAATTTGTTATGTGAAATAACTCTTATTTTTAAAGGACAGAAATTAAGACAAACTACTCATACCTACATGGATGCTTTGCAGTGAGATTTTACATTATTCCAAGTGCAAAGGTCCGTCCAGTCAAAGCTATGGTTTTTCCAGTAGTCATGTATGGATGTGAGAATTGGACTATAAAGAAAGCTGAGTGCTGAAGGATTGATGCTTTTGAACTGTGGTGTTGGAGAAGACTCTTGAGAGCCCCTTGGACTGCAAGGAGATCCAGCCAGTGAATCCAAAAGGAAATCAGTCCTGAATGTTCTTTGGAGGGACTGATGGTGAAGCTGAAACTCCAGTACTTTGGCCACCTGATGAGAACTGACTCATTGGAAAAGACCCCGATGCTGGGAAAGATTGAAAGTGGGTGGAGAAAGGGACGACAGAGGATGAGATGGTTGGATGGCATCACTGACTCAATGGACATGAGTTTGAGTAAACTCCAGGAGTTGGTGAGGGACAGGGAAGCCTGTCCTGCTGCAGTTCATGGGGTCTCAAAGAGTCTGACATGACTGAGTGACTGAATTGAAGTGAACTGAGGTGTAAGATTCTTGACCTTATGGGCCTTTGATTACCTACTGGTAGTGCCTTATACCAAAAATGGACCTAATGCAGAATTAATTTAAATTATATATTAAAAGTCACAATGGCGTTCTGACAGTTGAAGTGAAGTCAGTCGCTCAGACATGTCCAACTCTTTGCGACCCCATGAACGGGCTTGCCAGGCTACTCTGTCCATGGAATTTCCCAGGCAAGAATACTGGAGTGGGTTTCCATTTCCTTCTCCAGGGGATCTTCCCCACTCAGGGATTAAAGCTGAGTCTCCTGCATAGCAGGCAGACTCTTTATGCTCTGAGCCACCAGGGTTAAATCATACATATTTTCATATATAAAATGGATTCTCATGCTTCCTTTTAGAAAATGTCTTTAGTATTAATTAGTGGTCAAATGTTTTATATCTGTAGCTATTTTCATTCTGAAATCATCATATGTTTTGGGGAAAACATTTTGTTTACACTTAGTTTTTGCTGAAAATAAGTAATGCACTCATGTTTTAAGCCATTTTTTGACAGTGAGTGATTCACAGTATGAAATAACAGTTATATGCCAATACCCAGCATACACACACACACACACACACACACACAATCTGTATTTGAAAAATAGTACATTCAGTGCACTTTGAACTTTCCTATTCTGTTTCATTAAGTAAATGCAGATTAAAACTCACTAAATTGATTTTGTGAAGTATTAATAAGTTGTTCACATGGACCACAGCCTTGTCTAAGTCAGTGAAACTGTGAGCCAAGACGAACGGGTCATGGTGGAGAATTTTGATGAAACATGGTCCACTGGAGAAGGGAATGGCAAACCACTTCAGTATTCTTGCCTTGAGAACTCTTTGAATAGTATGAAAAGGCAAAAAGATATGACACTGAAAGATGAACTCCCCAGGTTGATAGGTGTCCAATATACTACTGGAGAAGAGTGGAGAAATCACGGACTCAGTGGATGTGAGTCTGAGCAAGCTCCCGGAGTTGGTGATGGACAGGGAAGCCTGGTGTGCTGAGTCCATGGGTTTCAAAGAGTCGGACACGACTGAGTGACTGAACTGAACTAATGAGTTGTTATTAGACAATTCTGGATTTAGCGCCTCTAGTTTATAAACTGATCCATATTTTAAAGAACCTGGATTATGCTACAGTTACTAGCCATTAAATTTGAATACTCATCTGGAGCAGATACATGTGGGAAAGTTGAGACTTACATTGGGTCATCATTAGAAAAGAAAGACTGAGATCTAATTGCAGTCCCATAACACAGACTGTTGCCCTTGAGGCCTTGGCATTCTCCTTTAAGGATATGTATCTGTAGAACTGCGTAACTGCTGAACATCCCAGGAGGGTGGCTGTGAATGCTTGCCAGGCCTGTGTCTGGGAATGAGTCTGACTCCAACTCACTCATATTCTGAAATGAAAAGAAATATCTTGGCACTATTCAGGTGCTGTTGTTTAGCTTGGAATATTGAAGAGTTTATTGGGCAACTTGGAATAAGTTTCAGAATTGTTTGCTACTGCTGCTGCTAAGTCGCTTCAGTCATGTCCGACTCTGTGCGACCCAATAGACGGCAGGCAGCCCACCATGCTCCCCCATCCCTGGGATTCTCCAGGCAAGAACACTGGAGTGGGTTGCCATTTCCTTCTCCAATGCGTGAAAAGTGAAAAATGAAAGTGAAGTCGCTCAGTCATGTCCGACTCTTAGTGACCCCATGGACTGCAGCCTACCAGGCTCCTCCATCCATGAGATTTTCCAGGCAAGAGTACTGGAGTGGGATGCCATTGCCTTCTCTGTCAGAATTGTCTAGCCGGTAAACAATTTTGCCATGATGTGTGGTGTAACAGGAAGTTGTATTTATTAACAGATGGTAGTAGCGGTTGCTGGGGATGGAAATGTGAGAGTGATGGAATTGGGCAGTGGAAGAGGGAGTCTGGCCGTTGTGAATCTGAAATGGTTATAAAATAGCAAGCTGTCGACTGGAGATAGTAAGAAGTGTGTGAGTAGTTGGAAATTCTGAAGTCAGGAGGGACTTTGAAGTTGTTTGACCTCCTTTGGGTAAACCTGGAAAGCGAAATAGTCCAAGAAGTTAGTCTCAGAGACTCTGTTAACTTGAAGCAGAGGGCAGTCAATCCCACTGAGAAGAGCACTGAACAAGCACTGTGAGAAAAGAATCAACTGATTTTTGACAGTGCGAAAGAAGATACGGTCAGAAGAGAAATAGGGAAGAGAGGATGGTTGACAGTGAACTTAGGTGCAGGAGAAAGTTAAGACAGGCTTTGAAAGCAGATTAAGAGAAAATAGAGACTCTTGAATTTAATTTTTTGGTGCATTTTGACTCTACAGTTGTGCTGGTCATTGTGGGAAATGCAAAAGAATGATATAAATCTCATCCTTTAAGAACCTTCTAGTTTATTTGGGGAGACAGACTAACACATAAAGTATTTAAATGACGTTTATATAAGCATGGATACACAAACATGGGAGGACCCAGTGACTGTTAATGGACTAGTGGTAGTGTTAACTTTATGTACAGATTTGTGTACAGTTTGCTTGGGCCATTATGGTAAAAGTAGATTACTCACATACCTTTTCAGAGAATTGTATAGCTTGGTTTTGAGATAATACTCTGATTAACTGAGATCAATCTCTACTAGAGATGTGTCCCATTCCTTTCATCTGATGATTTTCTACTTTGTTACCATTTTTTGCATTCTGGTCATGAGTACTGATTTCGTTGAAAACCTCATGTTTAAATCTAGTGCTTCAGCCTTGATCTGATAAAATATGAAGAGGCTTGAGTTACTGTATTGGCTGGGTTCTTGATCATCCATTTAGAGTAGATTAAATTTTAAAGTAAATTATTTGATGATCGTTTAGTTTTGGAAAAATTTATAATTTTGGTTCTTTATGGAAGAGCTTGATAATTTAGCTGTCTCCTTTTGTTATTTGTTTACTTATTTATGAATTAATTTAAATTCAGTTCAGTTCAGTTCAGTTGCTCAGTTGTGTCTGACTCTTTGCGACCCCATTAACTGCAGCACGACAGGCCTCCCTGTCCATCACCAACTCCCAGAGTTTACCCAAAATCATGTCCATTGAGTTGGTGATGCCATCCAACTATCTCACACTATGCTGTCCTCTTCTCCTGCCCTCAATCTTTCCTAGAATCAGGGTCTTTTCAAATGAGTCAGCTCTTCTCATCAGGTGGCCAAAATATTGGAGTTTCAGCTTCAACATCAGTTCTTCCAATGAACACCCAGGACTGATCTCCTTAGGTTGGACTGGTTGGATCTCCTTGCTGTCCAAGGGACTCTCAGGAGTCTTTGCCAACACCACAGTTCAAAAGCATCAATTCTTCCGCTTTCAGCTTTCTTTATAGTCCAACTCTCACATCCATACATGACTACTGGAAAAACCATAGCCTTGACTAAGCAGACCTTTGTTGACAAAGGTTTTTAATATGTTGTCTGATTTTTAATATGTTGTCTAGGTTGGTCATAACTTTCCTTCCAAGGAGTAAGTGTCTTTTAATTTCATGGCTGCAATCACCATCTGCAGTGATTTTGGAGCCCCCCAAAATAAAGTCTGACACTGTTTCCCCATCTATTTGCCTTGAAATGATGGGACCGGATGCCATGATCTTAGTTTTCCGAATGTTGAGCTTTAAGCCAACTTTTCACTCTCCTCTTTCACTTTCATCAAGAGGCTCTTTAGTTCTTCTTCACTTTCTGCTGTAAGGGTAGTGTCATCTGCATATCTCAGGTTACTGATATTTCTCCTGGCAATCTTGATTGCAGCTTGTGCTTCTTCCAGCCCAGTGTTTCTCATGATGTACTCTGCAAATAAATTAAATAAGTAGGGTGACAATATATAGCCTTGACGTACTCCTTTTCCTATTTGGAACCAATCTGTTGTTCCATGTCCAGTTCTAACTGTTGCTTCCTGACCTGCATACAGGTTTCTCAAGAGGCAGGTCAGGTAGTCTGGTATTCCTATCTCTTTCAGAATTTTCCAGTTTATTGTGATCCACATACTCAAAGGCTTTGGCATAGTCAATAAAGCAGAAATAGATGGAACTATTTTGTTTTTTGGAACTCTCTTGTTTTTTTGATGATCCAGTGGATGTTGGCAATTTGATCTCTTGTTCCTCTGCCTTTTCTAAATCCAGATTGAACATCTGGAAATTAATGGTTCACGTATTGCTGAAGCCTGGCTTGGAGAATTTCAAGCATTGCTTTGCTAGCGTGTGAGATGAGTGCAATTGTGTGGTAGTTTGAGCATTCTTTGGCATGGCCTTTCTTTGGGATTGGACTTAACTGACCTTTTCCAGTCCTGTGGCCACTGCTGAGTTTTCTAAATTTGCTGACATATTGACTACAGCACTTTCACAGCATCATCTTTTACGATTTGAATAGCTCAACTGGAATTCCATCACTCCACTAGCTTTGTTCATAGTGATGCTTCCTAAGGCCCGTTTGACTTCGCATTTCAGGATGTCTGGCTCTAGGTGAGTCATCACACCATCGTGATTATCTGGGTTGTGAAGATCTTTTTGTACAGTTCTATGTATTCTTGGCACATCTTAATATTTTCTGCTTCTGTTAGGTCCATACCATTTCTGTCCTTTATTAACCCCATCTTTGCATGAAATGTTCCCTTGGTATCTCTTAATTTTCTTGAAGAGATCTCTAGTCTTTCCCATTCTGTTGTTTTCTTCTACTTCTTTGCATTGATCACTGAGGAAGGCTTTCTTACCTCTCCTTGCTATTCTTTGGACTCTGCATTCAGGTACTTATATCTTTCCTTTTCTCCTTTGCTTTTTGCTTCTCTTCTCTTCACAGCTATTTGTTAAGCCTCCTCAGACAGCCATTTTGCCTTTTTGCATTTCTTTTTCTTGGAGATGGTCTTGATCCATGTCTCCTGTACAATGTCTCAAACCTCTGTCCATAGTTCATCAGGCACTCTATCAGATCTAGTCCCTTAAATCTATTTCTCATTTCCACTGTATAATCATAAGGGATTTGATTTAGGTCATACCTGAATGGTCTAGTGGTTTTCTCCACTTTCTTCAATTTAAGTCTGAATTTGGCAATGAGGAGTTCATGATCTGAGCCGCAGTCAGCTCCTGGTCTTGTTTTTGCTGACTGTATAGAGCTTCTCCATCTTTGGCTGCAAAGAATATAATCAATCTGATTTCAGTGTTGGCCATCTGGTGATGTCCACGTGTAGAGTCTTCTCTGGTTTATTGGAAGAGGGTATTTGCTATGACCAGTGTGTTCTCTTGGCAAAACTCTATTAGCCTTTGCCCTGCTTCATTCTGTATTCCAAGGCCAAATTTGCCTGTTACTCCAGGTGTT
Source organism: Bos indicus (assembly GCF_029378745.1). Classification (NCBI taxonomy): domain Eukaryota; kingdom Metazoa; phylum Chordata; class Mammalia; order Artiodactyla; family Bovidae; genus Bos; species Bos indicus. Next base: position 34,207,683 of record NC_091766.1, on the reverse strand, counting down.
TCTTGATTTCCTACTATTGCATTCCAGTCCCCTATAATGAAAAGGACATCTTTTTTGGGTGTTAGTTCTAAAAGGTCTTGTAGGTCTTCATAGAACCATTCAACTTCAGCTTCTTCAGTGTTACTGGTTGGGGCATAGACTTGGATTACTGTGATATTGAATGGTTTGCCTTGGAAACGAACAGAGATCATTCTGTCGTTTCTGAGATTGCATCCAAGTACTGCATTTCGGACTCTTTTGTTGACCATGATGGCTACTCCATTTTTTCTAAGGGATTCCTGCCCACAGTGGTAGATATAATGGTCATCTGTGTTAAATTCACCCATTCCAGTCCATTTTAGTTTGCTGATTCCTAGAATGTCGACGTTCACTCTTGTCATCTCCTGTTTGACCACTTCCAATTTGCTTTGATTCGTGGACCTAACATTCCAGGTTCCTATGCAATATTGCTCTTTACAGCATCAGACCTTGCTTCTATCGCCAGTCACATCCACAACTGGGTGTTGCCTTTGCTTTGGTTCCATCCCTTCATTCTTTCTCCACTGATCTCCAGTAGCATATTGGGCACCTACCAACCTGGGGAGTTCATCTCTCAGTGTCCTATCTTTTTGCCTTTTCATACTGTTCATGGGGTTCTCAAGGCCAGATAAACTACCAGTAAGTTTATCAGTTCAGTTTTAAAAATGTGTACATGTTAAAATGATTGAAAAAATACAGAAGTAAGCTTTCCACTCCTAGTTGCTAATCACACAATTCTGTTACTCAGAGGTGAACCACTAATTCCCACTCTCTTATAGTCTTCCTAAGATATTCTCCGCCTATAAGGTTTACATAGGCATATATCCATTTTTGGATGTATAAATTTATACCCTATAGCTTTGAATCTGAATTAAGTATTTTGTGTGTGTTCCTGGTGATTACGTAGTCAAGGGATCAGAGCAGAATGTAGAAACTGTTAGATACTTGAAACAGGAAAGGACTCAGTAGAAGCCGTTGGCTTTTGTAAAACTGGTCCATTAGTGGAGCCAGGATCTCTGAGGCTGCCCTTGGAACTGCCACCACCCAAATAGTCACTGGCTCTAGGAACCTAGAGAATGGAAGTTGCCATCCAGAGATTAGGGAGCTTGATCTAGAAGCTGCCAGTATATCCACTTAATACCTAGGAAGCTTCAAGAAATTGGCTTCCTAACCAGCAGCACTGGTCTATTGTCACAGTACAGTGACTTCTGCCTCATTTCCTCCTTCCAAATTTCATTTCATGTGCGTTTTCATGCACACGCATTTAACGGTGGAACACAGATCACATCTAGCATCCTAGAAGCTCGGTAGAATGTAGGAAATGGTAGGGAAATGGGTGTAAAGTACAGTTTTAAGTTTTCCAACTCCTAAAAGTAGTAGAGGCTGAGAGTACCAGTGAAGCCTCCTCTTGTAATTAATGCACATCAGTTACTTTTCAATAGGGATTGGATTGAGTAGATCAAAAAAATTATTCTAACATTTGCTCAACTTTATGATTTTTTTTTTTCCTTTTTCTTCAATAGGATTGGGCCGAGCCTATGCCCTGGCTTTTGCAGAAAGAGGTGCATCAGTTGTTGGTAAGTTGATAAATTTTTCTTTTCATTTAGTACCTAGGAACTAAAATACAGACTTCACAAGACAGACAGCTTTGTATTTACATCAAATAATTTGTCAAGGTCAGATTTTATCACCAATTTTTTTTTCTTCTGCCAGCAAAATCTTTTCCCCATTGAGGCTGATTTTGTAACATACTTTTTATTTATTTATTTTTTGTAACTTTTTAAAGTAAACTAGAATTTACAACTCAGTAGAATTGAGAAAGATAAGCAGGCGTTCATTATAAAATTCTTGAATTTGGTATATTGTGGGCTGTAATTTTTTCTTGTAGCAGACTGGTAGAAGATGAATCCCTGTAAGTGTAAATATATTGGTAAGGGAAGAAGTAAATGCATTTTCTTAACTGGAAGTTTGAAATCAGGAAATCCAAAGTATGTTTTTTTGTTTGTTTTTAATTTCTTTCATCAAAATTTTTCAAATGGGAGCTTTTATAACAGTTTAAAAATTTTAATTGAAGGGGCATTTACATGAGTTTTACTGTGGGGATTCAGTTAGAGGATGGGGTATTTGAGAACACACTAAATGTGGGAGATTTTATTAATCTCAGTGGTTTGCCTGGTGTGCTTGGCAGTTGGTGTGGACATAGGAGTGGGTTTGTCTACAGCCACGTCTTTGTGGGGAGTAACTAAATGGACCTTCACTGCCAAGTAGGTATGTAGGGCAGTTGTATGCCCCAATATTAATATCTTTCCTGGGCTTTAGCCTCCCAATCACAGTTTCCCTACATCTTTCTAGGGAATACAGAGAGAGAGATTTCTGCAATTTGTTTATGAAGACATGTGTAACAGACTTAACCAGCAGCCAGGTTTTCTAAGCCAGTTTTCTCCCTCAGTGTGGATGTGTGGCTTATCTTTATGGAAGGTACGCAGAGACCTTGGATGTTGTTTAAGGTCATAACCACAGTGTGTTAATCCAGTCTGCTTCTGGCAGAAGAAGAACAAGAAGAAGATTTGGCAAAACTAATACAATTATGTAAAGTTTAAAAAAAAAAAAAAAAGAACACAATGTCAACACATTTTGGCATTGTGATATTTTGGCAGGGGTGTATAGTTCAGACCTTTTTTTTTTTTTTTGCCAGATTGTCCCAAGAATGTGTCGTGGTGTCAGGGTCTGTTTTTTTCTTTAAAAAAATATTGCTATTAATTTATTAATATTTTTACTCATAACTTTTTATTTACATCTTTGAACTCAGTTCCATAAATGCTAGGGTCTCTTTTTATCTTTTGTATCTCCTAAAGGACCTAGAATATTGCCTTTTGTAAAGAAAGGACTTTATTCATTGGTTCTTTTATTGTTGTAGCCCTTTTTTGGGGGAGGGGGTGGGGTAGGGAGTGGTTGGTGTGCCTTTGAGATTGGTTGAGTAAATTTCTACTTTTTTGGTTGTGGCTGAGTTATAATCTTAGTTTATAAATTTGTTTTGTAAAACCTTTTGCAGAAATATGTGTTTGTGGGGATCAGAATTCCTGTATCTCTTACTTTTGAATTTGTTGAACTCAGGTTGGACTTTTTCAGTTCTAAGGAAATGATAAACAGGGATGGTGTGTCTCTTGTCATTGACCCAGGGATGGTATTGCAGCAGATGCTTGTTGAAGTCCAAAGAGGTTGAAAGTTCGTGTTTTTGGAAAATTATTTACCAAACTTGGCTGGAGAACCAGATATAGTTTAGTTTATGTGAAAGTGCAGAACTTTTCTACCACTTGTTAGCCTGCGACCTGGCTGTGAATTCTTTAGGCTACCAGTGGTTTTCGTTCTCCTAATCACCACTACCCTGTGCTTTAAGTTTTTAAAACATAGATGCCCTGCTTCCAGATCGTTTTATGTGCACTGCCATTTCTCCTGAGTTAATTTTGTTCTGCTCAGCATATTTTTACCTGAGGAAGCAAAAAATAGGCAACAGGAGTAAGCACATGTAGGATTTATGACAGAGTCACTTGTTTGTGGTCGGAGAAGGCGATGGCACCCCACTCCAGTACTCTTGCCTGGAAAATCCCATGGACGGAGGAGCCTGGTGGGCTGTAGTCCATGGGGTCGCTAAGAGTCGGACACGACTGAGCGACTTCACTTTCACTTTTCAGTTTCCTGCATTGGAGAAGGAAATGGCAACCCACTCCAGTGTTCTTGCCTGGAGAATCCCAGGGACGGGGGAGCCTGGTGGGCTTCCATCTATGGGGTTGCACAGAGTCGGACACGACTGAAGCGACTTAGCAGCAGCAGCAGCAGGAGCTTGTTTGTGGTAAAATTACTGATCAGTTAATCTTAAGGTTAGCTCAGAGTCCAGTAAGAAGTAAAACCTTAAGACATGGAGTAGCTTGTTTCTCATGTGAGAGAGCTTTCTCTTGGTTATGCTGAGTTAACAAACAAATCTCATTGGTTTATCATAATAAAGGATAGTTTCACAGTTACCTGATGGTTCACCTTCTGGTCAGTTGTCTCTCTGCTCTGTGTGTCTTACTAATTTCAGGATCCCAGCTGAAGGAGTGACTCTCATCATAGCTGTTCCCCATGGTGGTGCTTAAAGCTTCTGTTTAGAAGTGTCATGGCACTTCTACTCACATTTCACTGGCCAAAGGAAGTCACCTGGCCAAGCCCAAAGTTAAGGGTATCATTTAAGATATTCTCAAGCTTCCCGTTAATATGATTGCTATGTTTTATGTTCTGTAATATCAAGCATTATGGGAGATTTAAATCTGAGTGTAAGAACTGCTAAGCCTTTGGCTGATAATTGCAATAAGGGACATTTGTTTTTGTACAGATTACATCTTTGAAGAAATGTGTGTGCATATCTGAAGACAATGTTGGGAATGGAATAGGTTTGAGGTTTCCTCAGTTGGTGAGCCATATCAAGTTCTCTGAGTAGTAAGTTTTATCTTGAGGGCTTGAACACAAAGAAGATTGAAGTGTTCCAGCAAGCAGAACCTCTTCTTTGACAGTAAGAAAGGCAAAACGCTTTCTGTTCTTGAACTGGAGGAGTAGCACTTAGGCGTAATTTGAATTGAAGTCTTTTAAAGTAAGATTGGCACGATTTCTTTTCTGTGCTGTAGTTACATGACAACTGGTAAAGATGAGTTTTTAAAGTTCCTCTTGTCAGATGCCAGAGCCTGTGTTTTTAGCTGCTGTGTGATCCTGATAGCCAGAAGGTGAACTTCAGTGTGGGAAAGTGAATGGTCTCTGAAGTTAGGTCAGGCTGTGAATCCTGGCTCTGCTGTCCAGTTACATGACTTGTCTGAATATTAGTAGCCACCTTCCCTAAAAACTGCCAGGATTATGGTGGGGATTAAATGACACCAAGAATTAAAGTCTTTTGTAAAGGGGGAAATAAAACAGTATTAGTGACTGCCTACCATGTCCTGGGCGCTGTGCTCAGGATTATATCAAAGTGAGCTTCGGGGGCATCCCAGGTTGGCGTAGTGTCTTCTAGGGGAATGAAGATGAGAGATGAGAGGTGACAGGAGGTCAGATCATATAGGACCATTTAGTTCAGAAGGACTGGCTTTTACCCTGATTTTTTTTTAAATTAATTTTTATTGGAGTATAGTTGCTTTACAATGTTGTGTTAGTTTCTACTGTACAGCACCCTGAGTCAGCTGTAGGTGTACATATAGCCCCTCTGTTTGATTTCCTGCCAATTTAGGTCACCACAGAGCACTCAGTAAGGTTCCCTGAGCTATATAGTAGGTTCTCATTAGTTACCCATTTTATACATAGTATTAATAGTGTATATATGTCAGTACCAACACCCCAATTCCTATGTCACCACCTTTACCTACTTGGTGTCCATATGTTTGTACTCTACATCTGTGTCTCTATTTCTGTTTTGCAAATAAGATCGTGTATACTATTTTTCTAGATTTCTAATGAGAACCTACTTTCATGACCTGATTTAAGGTTTAAATTGATCATTCTGCTTGCTGTCTGAGGAGTAGGTTCTGGAGGAGTAAGAATGGAAGTAGAGGAGGATGTTGAGCATGTTGGGGTTTATTATCCTATGAACTCTTATTGTCTGTACTTATAATTTTTCATTAAAAAAAGAAGTGGAAGCAGAGAAATCTGTCAGGTTATTGAAATAATCTGTAAAAGAGAAGGGGTTGATTCAGACAGTTGGTAGGGATGGAGATGGTACAAGGAGGTTAAATTCTGGATATATTTGGAAGGTAGGTATGGCAGGATTTGGTTATTTGCTGATGTGGGTTGAAAAGGAGGGAGGATAGAGTGAGAGAGAAAAGACTGGAGGAGGGCAGATTCCCAGAGAGGGGACATTCCTGTAGACTTTCAGATGAGGCTAGTAAGTAGGCAGTGGGACATAGGACTCTATAGCTGGGGGGACATTGAAGCTATATAAATCTATTTTCAGTTCCCAGGAGGTATTTAAAGCCAGGAGATTGGGTCAGATTACCCAGGTGGTGAGTACAGATAGGCAGGAGATGGAGTCCCAGGAGGACTCAGTCACTCATTTTCAGTTTCTTCTTCCTTTAAAGAGACCCTTGATGCCTTCTTGTTGTTGAGACAGATTCCATCCCTTAAATTAAGGGGGCCTCATTTAAGATACTGCTTTCTAAACTATTACCACATTTTGGAGGCCTACAAATATTTAGATACATTTATGGCCATTCTTACATGCATTGGAGAAGGAAATGGCAGCCCACTCCAGTGTTCTTGCCTGGAGAATCCCAGGGACGGAGGAGCCTGGTGGGCTGCCATCTATGGGGTCGCACAGAGTCGGACACAACTGAAGCGACTTAGCAGCAGTAGCAGCAGGAAAGATGTGTTTTCCTAGGCTCTAAGTCTGACCTTTCTCTGCTTACTGTTGGCCTTTCAAAGTTACTCATTGACCACTGTATCATGCAACAGCAGCATGGCCATTCTGGAAAAGACTCCTGATGAACTAGGGTGATGGTATCTTTCTGCCAAACAATGAAAATATAATGGCAACTCTATGTTTTGCACTTTTTCTTTGACTATCAGGAAGCTTAAGGGTAAACCTCACACTGTCCTCAGCCAGGGTAACCACCATTAGCCCATGCTTTGAGTAGGCTTCTCTTTCTCTGATGTGGCATTTTCTTAATTTTTCCATCTTTTAATAGTCCTTGCACATGCCTTTTATATTTAAGGCACTTTAAATACTTGTTGGTAGCAGTCAAGACATAAACAGAATACAAGAGGAAATCCCCATTGGGCCCACTATATCAATGAAATGATTCTTAATGCTGTTGTTTGCTATCAGAAACTTTTTAGAATGGGAGAAAAGGCATCAACACAGAAAACAGAAATGCCTGGAAGGACAGCAGTTACCTCTGGGATAGGACACAGGTTAGAAAGGGCTTTTTGAATCCGTAGTGTTTGAATTTCTTAAAAGCATTAAAAAAAAGTAAATAACCTCTCCAAAAAATAAGTACACTTGCAGTATAATATTGCCTTTGTCATCTTTTTATACACTTCTCAGATTACTCACTGTAAAGCATGTCATGTGCAAAATCAATGCATATAAAAATTATTTCGATTTTGTAGATTTGGAGGCACCATTTTACTTTGGAAATAAAAGTAGTTTATAGATATGTCACTGGTCATAGATATGACTTAGCTGGTGTCAAATCCTTGGATTGAATAAATATATGAACAGGAATATGTATAAGCACAGTTATAGAGCACTCTTCAGATACAAAGCATTGTAACGTTATTACTCCTGATAATTCAGTGGGAACTTAGAAATAGCTATATAAGCAATTTCCCAGAGAGGAGGAACTACTTATAGTAAAGTGAAACAGTAAAGTGAGGTCAGATTTAAGGGATCTGGAAAGTTAGGCAGTGAATGACAGGATTCTACTGCAGATTTTCAGTGGGGGAATGAGTTAGTTTAAGGCTGTTTAGGGCCATTACCCAGCAACTGGCTGCTAGCAGCCTGGAATGATTAAGATTGGAGGGAAAAGGCCATTGGGGAGGCACTTACAGTAGTCTGGGCATGAAATGATAGAACAGGAAAGACATGGCAATAATTGGTTCCTCAGAAGAACTGGAAACTCCTCAGTGCACAAACTATCTACCTTCCAAGCTCCAAGCACCAAGCCCAGTGCTGGCTACAGAGTGTGAACAGAGTGACTATTTGATGAATCATAATGAAATGGAGATCAAGCCTTGATAGCTTGGTGGCATGTACTGTTCAGAAATGGGAGAAAAGAGAGAATATCTGGGAAATGACTTAGCCAGCAAAGTGCTGCTGAGAGGGTGGGACAGTTTGAAGGAAGATGATGATCAGTTTGATTTGCATTTTTTTTTGCCCCAACACTAAAAGTGATATGTGTTACCTCAGCTGGTTTAGCAGCCCTGATATCAGGAGACCCAAAACATGTTTCTTGCTCTAGTCTTTGAGGCCAGTAGTCAGGGCTGAAGAACAGCAAGAGAGAATGGGAAAACCAACTTCTGAGAGCCAAGCCTGGTACACAAATTGGATTGCTAAAGACAAATCCAGATTTCTCAATCTGGTTTATGTAACAAAATGTTAAAAAACAATGTACGTAATGCTATCAAATAGTATTAATGCTCTGCTGTTTCTCTTTCAACATTTCAATCAAAGAATTTATAATTTGCAACATATATGATTAAAAATTAAAATCTTTTATAAATAAGTGACATGTACATGGGGCTTCCCCAGTGGCTCAGAATCTACCTGCTATGCAGAAGACATAGGAGACCAGAGTTCAATCCCTAGGTTGGGAAGATCCCCTGCAGGAGGGCATGACAACCCACTCCAGTATTCTTGCCTGGAGACTCCCATAGACAGAGGAGCCGGGTGGGCTACAGTCCATTGGGTTCCATAGAGTCGGACATGACTGAAGTGATGAGCATACATGCATGCAATATGTACACATCTGTATGAAAAAAAGGCACCTCAAATGAAATGTTATTTAAGCGGACAAAACAGTAAACAGAAATATAAATGACAAGCCTATGAAAATAATGTAACTTTACTAGTGCTAAAATAACGGGCTACAATTTATAATCATTTAATTGTTACACTGAAAAGAATGATAATGTCTAGAGTTGGGAGGATATGGGGAAACAGCCATTCTCACAAACCTGGTTCGGTTTTCAGGCTTTATTAGCTGATAACTCAGTACTTTGTGTTTAGGTATCCATTTTCCTATTTATAGGGTACTTTTATAGGCTCCAAGTGTGTTTATAATTCTCTGGATCCTACTCTAGTGGTTAGTAGGTGTTTAATAAAAACTCAGAGTAGATTTTTAATTAAAAAAACTTAGTCTTTAATAGACTATCAAAATCATTGATTTATTTAAAATGATGGAAATAGGCAAAAGATTTTACATCTTAAAAAAACAAAAACAAAAAACTCTTAGAGCTATAAGCTGGATTTTATATGGAGGATTTACAAATATATCACTTTTGGGGATATTTTGATGGTGTTAGCTGAAAAGACTCTATCCTTTAACTATGATAATCTTACCAATAGGTAATAAAAATACTGTGTATTTTGAAGCTGTTTGAGTGAGGTGGCTGATTTATTGTTTCTTCTGTATTCTCTCCAAGCAAACATGATTTTTTTTTTTTAAGGAAATAATTAGGATAAAAGAAACTTGTTCACAGCATTAGAGGAGCAGAGTGGTATTGTGGTGGGTCCAGGTGCTTGTATGAATTTTGCTATTTCATACAGCCTTGGAGCCTCGAACAAGTTACCTAACTTTTCCTAAACTCTTTCTTCTTCTGTAAAAATAGGAACAACTGTTCCTGCCAAACTCCTAGAAAACTGTATGGAGCTCAAATGCAGCAATGTACAAAGTTGTGTCTTTAACAGTAGGTGGTAGGGATATTTTAAATATTGTTATAATTGGAATATTCAGTCAGTTCAGTTCAGTTGCTCAGTCATGTCCAACTCTTTGCGACCCCATGGACTCAGCACTCCAGGCCTCCCTGTCCATTGCCAACTCCAGAGTTTACTCAAACTCAAGTCTATTGAGTCAGTGATGTCATCCACCATCTCATCCTCTGTTGTCCCCTTCTCCTCCAGATGTGTCTTTAACAGTAGGCGGTAGGGATATTTTAAAATATTGTTATAATTGGAATATTCAATTCAGTTCAGTCGCTCAGTCGTGTCGGACTCTTTGCGACCCCATGAATCGCAGCATGCCAGGCCTCCCTGTCCATCACCAACTCCCAGAGTTTACTCAAACTCATGTCCATCGAGTCGGTGATGCCATCCAGCCATCTCATCTTCTGTCGTCCCCTTCTCCTCCTGCCCCCAATTCCTCCCAGCATCAGAGTCTTTCCAATGAATCAAGTGGAAATCAAGTGGCCACTCTTCGCATGAGGTGGCCAAAGTATTGGAGTTTCAGCTTTAGGATCATTCCTTCCAATGAACACCCAGGGCTGATCTCCTTTAGAATGGACTGGTTGGATCTCTTTGCAGTCCAAGGGACTCTCAAGAGTCTTCTCCAACACCACAGTTCAAAAGCATCAATTCTTCGGCACTCAGCTTTCTTCACAGTCCAACTTTCACATCCATACATGATCACTGGGAAAACCATAGTCTTGACTAGATGGACCTTTGTTGGCAAGGTAATGTCTCTGCTTTTGAATATGCTATCTAGGTTGGTTATAACTTTCCTTCCAAGGAGTAAGTGTCTTTTAATTTCATGGCTGCAATCATGATCTGCAGTGATTTTGGAATCCCCAAAAGTAAAGTCTGACACTGTTTCCACTGTTTCCTCATATATTTCCCATGAAGTGATGGGACCAGATGCCATGATCTTAGTTTTCTGAATGTTGAGCTTTAAGCCAACTTTTTCACTGGAATATTAGTCATATATATATAAGTGATGACAGGGTCACATAGTAAAAGTACATTTCTCTTTGTTTACAAACAATCTTTTAATGTTGCTGCTGGCTAAGCCCTTCAGTGTGTAATCAGTGCTTTTCTAGTTAAGGCTGTAATTCCTGTGAATTAGCTCTGGTAGGGTAACTGAGTAGGGTCAGTGTTAAATTTGTCCTCTCTGAAGTGAATACTTGTCTTGAATAAATCTATTTTGATACTGTTTCACTGCATTGATCATTGATCTCAGTAATTATTTATTTAGGCTCCAATGTTTACCTTTGATTGCACTTGGAATAGTTTACACTTGGGGATAGTGTTTCATTTCACAATTGAACATTTCTTTCTTTACTTCAATATTGTCTTCCTCAATTTGCTTTTGAACTTTTCCTTGCTTGGGTAAAAAGGGTCTTAGAAGACTGTTAGTTATATATTTCAAAATCTTGATTTTTTTTTAATTGTTTATTTCCTGTTATTTAAGTAACTGTACTCAAATAATGAATAATTAATAGGAATTTAGTCTTGAGAATCTTAACATTTTAAAAAAATTCTCTGAGGGATAATGTAAGCCCTTCCCCCATTATTTTTTGTCTTTGTAGCTTTTTTTATTTGCAATAAGACTGATAAGACTATATTGTTAGAAAAAATATACCTCAGTCCACATTTTGAAAAATTAATTTCCTTTAAGCACAAAATCACATTTGATTAATTTTTCTCTGAGTCATTCCTTTATCTCCTTTTACTACACTACTCCAGTTGCAACCCTCACCCCAGTTCCCGCATAAGAGAGTTATACTTCAAAAGAAAAAAAGATATGCACTTTTTTTCAGGTATGATAATCATCAATTTGATCATATTAAGAGAGTTTAAATTTTAGCCTATACCTCTATGCCATTATTAATTAGTAATTTTTAAATTATTATATTCCTCATGGTTTATGCAATAACCATACAAAAATGATCACTTTGCAATGCAAGTTAATTCTTTGTCCCCAGTATTTGTTAAGTTCTGTTTTTTCTAAGATGTTTGGCATTGATCTATTGTGGCTCAGATGGTAGGGAATCTGCCTTTGGTGCAGGAGACCCAGGTTTGATCCCTGGGTCAGGAAGATGCCCTGGAGAAGGGAATGGCAACCCACTCCAGTATTCTTGGCTGGAGAATTCCATGGACAGAGGAGCCTAGTGGGCTATAGTTCATGGAGTTGCAAAGAGTTGGACATGACTGAGTGACTGACATATTATTTATCTTTTCATTTGTTTTTGCATGTTATTTTATAAATTCAACCTTCAATGATTGTGTAAATTACTTTTGTTATCATATTATTTAGTTATGTTGCCTTTATATACTTATGATACAATTAATGCATTAGTGTAGTTACCACATACTTAACTTTCAGTACATTATAAACTCTTTGAGGATAGGCACCATTCTTATACATTTCCTTGCAAATGGTAAATGTTCATTTAATGTTTGTGTCTATATATACAGGAAGATGTAAAAATGTAATGAAAGTCACTCAGTTGTGTCCAACTCTTCATGACTCCATGGACTATAGCTGGCTAGGTTCCTCTGTCCATGAAATTTTCCAGGCAAGAATACTGGAGTGGGTAGCCATTCCCTTCTCCAGGGGATCTTTCCAACCCAGGGATCAAAACTATTCTCCTGCGTTGTAGGCAGATTCTTTACCATCTGAGCCACTAGGGAAACACATAAATTATATATATGGTATAAATTAGTGACTGAACACATGTTAGTTGTGTGTGTAGTTTTTGACCTTTTCCAATAAATAGTTTTATTTCTTTTTTGGTAGACCGTGACGTATTATGTTTTATAAAAATTCACCAGTGTGAATTTAATATGCTTGTTCTTCATCACCATTGCTGTAAATGGCTTTCTTGACATGGAGAAGATATGTCACATTATATATTTAACCTTTCTTTTCTTTTTTTCAGTTGTGATAAGAACTCTTAATATGAGATCTACCCTTTTAAGAAATTTTTAACTGTACAATAGAGTATTATTAACTATAGGCATTATGTTGTACAGTAGATAAGATCTTTAGAACATTTTCATCTTGCATTATTGAAATTTTATGCCCACTGATTAGCAACTCCCCTTTTTCTCCTCCTGCTAATCTCTGCAACCACTATTCTACTCTCTGATTCTATGAGTTTGACCATTTTAGATATAATCATGCAGTATTTGGTCTTCTGTGACTGGGTTACCTTATTATCTTCAGGGTTTATCCATGTTGTTACATATTGAAAAATTTCCTTCTTTTTTTAGAGGCTAAATAATAGTACATTGTATATATGTGCCACTTCTTTATCCATTTTGTCTGTCAGTTGATATTTAGATTGTTTGTACATCTTGGCTATCGTAATAGTGCTGCATTGAACACTGGAGTTCTATTATCTCTTCAGTTCCTGATTTCAATTCAATCAAGTGGGATTGCTGGATCATATGGCAGTTCTATTTTTAATTTTTTTTGAAGGATGTCCATACTGTTTTCCTCTGTGTTTACTCTTAAAAGTGATCTTTTTTTCTTTTCCTTTTTTTTTTTTTTCTAAAAATGGGTTGAATCAGTCTTTTGCTTTCCAAAAGAGAAGCACTGCACAGTTAAAAGTTTCATGGCATGAACCTGTGTTTAAATATTTTCACTGCTTCATGTCTATATTTAAAAGCAAAGAGACATGTTTTGGAAGTACATATATCATGGTATCTTCAGTAGGATGGAAATACAGTAGGAGGGAATTAGGAAGATGACTGAAAACATATGCTAATAATATAGTTTCATTCCACCTCGTATTTTTTAATGTCTAGAACTGAATTCTTATTTGTTTATTTTTGCATTGCAGTGAATGACCTAGGAGGGGACTTCACAGGAGTTGGCAAAGGCTCCTTAGCTGCTGATAAGGTTGTTGAAGAAATAAGAAGGAAAGGTGGAAAAGCAGTGGCTAACTATGGTATGGTATTTGAGAGAATTATACTGTTTCTTTTATTTTTCCTCAACTAATGCTATTTCTCATGTTAATAAATCACTTAGCAAATATCTCAACATTCCAGTGTAATTATGAAATTAGATTTTATCTAAGTCTGCCAAAGATGTTTAGCAACAGATTTTATATGTGAGATTTTTTTTGATGTAGATTATTTCATAAGTCTGAATTTTATTCAGTTGTTTATTTAGTGTTTTTAGTAAAGAGCACATGATATAACCAGTACATTACTGTAAATGTGGATATGAATATGCTCTTGTGACTGCACTGGGACTTGGTTGCAGCTTATGGGATCTCGTTTCCTGACTAGGGATTGAACCTGGGCCTTCTGCATTGGGAGCTTGGAGTCTTAGCCACTGGACCCTGAGGGAAGTCCTTACTCTTGTTTTTAAAAGCTAAAACATCTCTTATATTTCTACAGAATTACATTAAATTCTTAAAAAAAATTTTATATTTCTTAAAGTAATATAGCGTAAGAAGTGAAATGCCCCAATTCTGTACCCAGCTTTCGTATTCCATTCTGCATAGGAAATCATTGCTATATGTAACTTTCTTATCTTTATAAAAACTTAAGAGTCAAAAGTAGGCATTAAGAATAAAGAAAAAAGTCATGAAAAACAGCAAATACAGCCTTTATGTTTGATACATTGATTCTAATATTACTTGTTTTGTTTTGTCTTAAATTAATTTATTTATTTTAATTGCAGGCTAATTACTTTACAATGTTGTAGTGGTTTTTGCCATACATTGACATAAATCAACCATGTCATGTATGGGTGAACATGTGTTCCCCATCCTGAACCCCCTTCCCACCTCACTCCCCATCCCATCCCTCAGGGTCATCCCAGTACACCAGCCCTGAGCACCCTGTCTCATGCATGGAACCTGAACTGGCGATCTGTTTCACATATGATAATATACATGTTTCAATGCTATTCTCTCAAATCCTCCCACCCTTGCCTTTTCCCACAGAGTCCAAAAGGCTTTATTATACATCTGTGTCTCTTTTGCTGTCTCACATATAGGGTCATTGTTACCATCTTTCTAAATTCCATATATATGTGTTAGTATGCTGTATTGGTGTTTTTCTTTCTGACTGACTTCACTCTGTATAATAGGCTCCAGTTTCATCCACCTCACTAGAACTGATTCAAATGCATTCTTTTTAATAGTTGGGTAATATTCCATTGTGTATATGTACCACAGCTTTCTTATCCATTCATCTGCTGATGGACATCTAGGTTGCTTCCATGTCCTGGCTATTATAAACAGTGCTGCGATGAACATTGGGGTACATGTGTCTCTTTCAATTCTGGTTTCCTCGGTGTGTATGCCCAGCAGTGGGATTGCTGGGTCATATGGCAGTTCTGTTTCCAGTTTTTTAAGGAATCTCCACACTGTTCTCCATAGTGGCTGTACTAGTTTGCATTCCCACCAACAGTGTAAGAGGGTTCCCTTTTCTCCACACCTTCTCCAACATTTATTGTTCGTAGACTTTTTGATAGCAGCCATTTTGACTGGTGTGAGATGATACCTCATTGTGGTTTTGATTTGAATTTCTCTGATAATGAGTGATGTTGAATATTTTTTCATGTGTTTGTTAGCCATCTCTATGTCTTCTTTGGAGAAATGTCTGTTTAGTTCTTTGGCCCATTTTTTTTGATTGGGTTGTTTGTTTTTCTGGTATTGAGCTGTATGAGCTGCTTGTATATTTTTTAGATTAATTCTTTGTCCATTGGTTCGTTTGCTATTATTTTCTCCCATTCTGAAGGCTGTCTTTTCACCTTGTTTATAGTTTCCTGCGTTGTGCCAAAGCTTTTAAGTTTAATTAGGTCCCATTTGTTTATTTTTGCTTTTATTTCCATTATTCTGGGAGGTGGGTCATAGAGGACCCTGCTGTGATTTATGTCAGAGAGTGTTTTGCCTATGTTTTCCTCTAGGAGTTTTATAGTTTCTGGTCTTACATTTAGATCTTTAATCCATTTTGAGTTTATTTTTGTGTATGGTGTTAGAAAGTGTTCTAGTTTCATTCTTTTACAAGTGGTTGGCCAGTTTTCCCAGCACAACTTGTTAAAGAGATTGTCTTTTCTCCATTGTATATTCTTGCCTCCTTTGTCAAAGATAAAGGGTCCATAGGTGTTTGGATTTATCCCTGGGCTTTCTATCTTGTTCCATTGATTTATATTTCTGTCTTTGTGCCAGTACCATACTGTCTTGATGACTGTAGATTTGTAGTATAGCCTGAAGTTAGGCAGGTTGATTCCTCCAGTTCCATTCTTGTTTCTCAAGATTGCTTTGGTTTCTCAAGATTGCTTTGGCTGTTCGAGGCTTTTTGTATTTCCATACAAATTGTGAAATTATTTGTTCTAGTTCTCTGAAAAATACCATTGGTAGTTTGATAGGGATTGCATTGAATCTATAGATTGCTTTGGGTGGTATACTCATTTTCACTATATTGATTCTTCATATCCATGAACATGGTAACTTTCTCCTTCTATTTGTGTCATCTTTGATTTCTTTCATCAGTGTTTTATAGTTTTCTATATATAGGTCTTTTGTTTCTTTAGGTAGATTTATTCCTAAGTATTTTATTCTTTTCATTGCAATGGTGAATGAAATTGTTTCCTTAATTTCTCTTTCTGTTTTCTCATTGTTAGTGTATAGGAATGCAAGGGATTTCTGTGTATTAATTTTATATCCTGAAACTTTACTATTATTTATTGATGAGATGCAGTAATTTTCTGGTGGAGTCTTTAGGGTTTTCTATGTAGAGGATCATGTCATCTGCAAACAGTGATAGTTTTACTTCTTTTCCAGTATGGATTCCTTTTATTTCTTTTTCTTCTCAGATTGCTGTGGCCAAAACTTCCAAAACTATGTTGAATAGTAGTGGTGAGAGTGGGCACCCTTGTCTTGTTCCTGACTTTAGGGGAAATGCTTTCAATTTTTCACCATTAAGGATAATGTTTGCTGTGGGTTTATCATATATAGCTTTTATTATGTTGAGGTATGTTCCTTCTAATCCTGCTTTATCATAAATGGATGTTGAATTTTGTCAAAGGCTTTCTCTGCATCTATTGAGATAATCATATGGTTTTTATCTTTCAGTTTGTTAATGTGGTGTATCACATTGATTGATTTGCAGATATTAGAGAATCCTTGCATCCCTGGGATAAAGCCCACTTGGCCATGATGTATGATCTTTTTAATATGTTGCTGGATTCTGTTTGCTAGAATTTAAGGATTTTTGCATCTGTGTTCATCAGTGATATTGGCCTGTAGTTTTCTTTTTTTGTGGCATCTTTGTCTGGTTTTGGTATTAGGGTGATGGTGGCCTCATAGAATGAGTTTGGAAGTTTACCTTCCTCTGCAGTTTTCTGGAAGACTTTGAGTAGGATAGGTGTTAGCTCTTCTCTAAATTTTTGGTAGAATTCAGCTGTGAAGTGGTCTGGTCCTGGGCTTTTGTTTGCTGGAAGATTTCTGATTACAGTTTTGATTTCCGTGCTTGTGATGGGTCTGTTAAGATTTTCTGTTTCTTTCTGGTTCAGTTTTAGAAAGTTATACTTTTCTAAGAATTTTTCCATTTCTTCCAAGTTGTCCATTTTATTGGCATATAGTTACTGATAGTAGTCTCTTATGATCCTTTGCATTTCTGTGTTGTCTGTTGTGATTTCTCCATTTTCATTTCTAATTTTGTTGATTTAATTCTTCTCCCTTTTTTCCTTCATGAGTCTGGCTAATGGTTTGTCTATTTTATTTATCTTCTCAAAGAACCAACTTTTAACTTTGTTGATTTTTGCTATGGTTTCGTTTCTTTTTCATTTATTTTTTCCCTAAGTTTTATGATTTTTTTCCTTATACTAGCCCTGGGATTCTTCATTTTTTCCTTTTCTAGTTGCTTTAGGTGTAGAGTTAGGTTATTTATTTGATTTTTCTCTTGTTTCTTGAGATAAGCTTGTATTGTAATGAACCTTCCCCTTAGCACTGCTTTTACTGAGTCTCATAGGTTTTGGGTTGTGTTTTCATTTTCATTCGTTTTTATGCATATTTTGATTTCTTCTGTGATTTGTTGGTTATTCAGAATTGTGTTGGTTAGCCTCCATATGTTGGTATTTTTAATAGTTTTTTTTCCCTGTAGTTGACAGCTAATCTTAATGCATTGTGATCAGAAAAGGTGCTTGGAATGATTTCAGTTTTTTTAAATTTACCAATGCTCGATTTATGGCCCAGGATATGATCTATCCTGGAGAAGGTTCCGTGTGCACTTGAGAAAAAGATGAAATTCATTGTTTTGGGGTGAAATGTCCTATACATATCAGTTAGGCCTAACTGGTCCATTGTATCATTTAAAGTTTGTGTTTCCTTGCTAATTTTCAGTTTAGTTGATCTATCCATAGGTGTGAGTATTAATAGGGGTATTAAAGTCTCCCACTATTATTGTGTTATTGTTAATTTCCCCTTTCACACTTGTTAGCATTTGTCTTACATATTGTGGTGCTCCTATGTTGGTTGCATATATATTTATAATTGTATATCTTCTTGGATTGATCCTTTGATCATTATGTAGTATCCTTCTTTGCCTCTTTTCACAGCCTTTATTTCAAAGTCTATTTTATCTGATATGAATATTGCTACTCCTGCTTTCTTTTGGTCTCCATTTGCGTGAAATATCTTTTTTCAGCCCTTCATTTTCACTCTGTATGTGTCCCTTGTTTTGAGGTGGGTCTCTTGTAGACAGCATATATAGGAGTCTTGTTTTTTTATCCATTCAGCCAGTCTTTGTCTTTTGGTTGGGGCATTCACCCCATTTACATTTAAGGTAATTATTGATAAGTATGATCCTGTTGCTATTTACTTTGTTGTTTTGGGTTTGAGTTTATACACTTTTTCTGTGTTTCCTGTCTAGAGAAGATCCTTTAGCATTTGTTGGAGAGCTGATTTGGTGTTGCTGAATTCTCTGAGCTTTTGCTTGTCTGTAAAGCTTTTGATTTTTCCTTCATATTTGAATGAGATCCTTGCTGGGTACAGTGATCTGGGTTGTAGATTTTTCTCTTTTATCACTTTAAATATGTCCTGCCATTCCCTTCTGGCCTGAAGAGTTTCTATTGAAAGATCAGCTGAACAGCTGATCCTTATGGCAATCCCCTTGTGTGTTATTTGTTGTTTTTCCCTTGCCTCTTTTAATATTTGTTCTTTGTGTTTGATCTTTGTTAATTTGATTAACGAATTGTCTTGGGGTTTTTTGCCTTGGGTTTATCCTGTTTGGGACTCTCCAAGTTTCTTGGACTTGGATGGCTATTTCCTTCCCCATTTTAGGGAAGTTTTCAACTATTATCTCCTCCAGTATTATCTTATGGCCTTTCTTTTTGTCTTCTGCGACTCCTGTGATTCGAATGTTGGGGCATTTGACATTGTCCTAGAGGTCTCTGACGTCCTCGTTTCTTTTAATGCTTTTTTTCTTTTTTCCTCTCTGCTTCATTTATTTCCAGCATTCTATCTTCCACCTCACTTATCCTATCTTCTGCCTCAGTTATTCTACTGTTGGTTCCCTCCAGAGTGTTTTTGATCTTTTATTGCATTATACATTATTGATTGACTCTTTTTTATTTCTCCTAGGTCTTTGTTAAACATTTTTTGCATCTTCTCTATCCTTGTCTCCAGACTATTTATCTGTAACTCCGTTTTGTTTTCAAGATTTTGGATCATTTTTACTATCATTATTCTGAATTCTTTTTCAGGTAGACTCCCTGTTTCCTCCTCTTTTGTTTGGTTTGGTGAGCATTTATCATGTTCCTTTACCTGCTGAGTATTTCTGTTCCTTTTCATCTTGTTTAGATTGCTGTGTTTGGGGTGGCCTTTCTGTAGGCTGAAAGTTTGTGGTTCCTCTTTATTGTGGAGGTTCCTCCCTGTGGGTGGAATTGGACGAGTGAGTTGTCTAGGTTTCCTGGTTAGGGAAGCTTGTGTCCATGTTCTGGTGGGTGGAGCTGGATCTCTTCTCTCTGGAGTGCAATGAAGTGTTCAGTAGTGAGTTTTGAGGTGTCTGTGGGTTTGGTGTGACTTTTGGCAGCCTGTATATTAAAGCTCAGGGGCAGAAGGGGCGTGGCCGCTGCGCAGGGGGAGGGCGCTGGGAGGAGCGGCCGCGGCTTGGCGCTTAATAAAAATAAATAAATAAATAAATAAAGCTCAGGGCTATGTTCCTGTGTTGCTGGAGAATTAGCATGGTATGTCTTGCTCTGGAACTTGTTGGCTCTTGGGTGGGGCTTGGTTTCAGTGTAGGTGTGGAGGCTTTTGGATGAGCTCTTATCTTTTTTTTTTTAAATTTTATTTTATTTTTAAACTTTACATAATTGTATTAGTTTTGCCAAATATCAAAATGAATCTGCCACAGGTATACATGTGTTCCCCTTATCTTTTAATGTTCCCTGGAGTCAGGAGTTTTCTGGTGTTCTCAGGTTTTGGACTTAAGCCTCCTGCCTCTGGTTTTCAGTCTTATTCTTACAGTAGTCTCAAGACTTCTCCATCCATACAGTACCGATGATAAAACATCTAGGTTAATGGAGAAAAGATTCTCCACAGTGAGGGACACCCAGAGAGGTTCACAGAGTTACATGGAGAAGAGAAGAGGGAGGAGGGAGATAGAGGTGACCAGGAGGAGAAGAGGGGGAATCAAAAAGGGAGAGAGCAGGTTAGCCAGTAATCAAATCCCTGTGTGCTCTCCACAGCTTGGAACACCCAGAAAGGTTCACGGGGTTCCATAGAGAAGAGAACAGGGAGGAAGGAGATATAGGTGACCAGGAGGAGAGGAGGGGGAGTCAAAAGGAGAGAGACAGATCTAGCCAGTAATCAGTTCCCTAAGTGTTCTCCATAGCCCAGAATACCCAAAGAGACTCACAGAGTTGGGTAGAGAAGAGAAGGGGGAGGGAGGAGGCAGAGGTGACCGGTTGGGTAGAGAAGAGAAGGGGGAGGGAGGAGACAGAGGTGACTGGGGGGAGAAAAGGAGAGTCAAAAGAGGGAGAGAGCAATCAAGCCAGTAATCTCGCTCCCAAGTAAAAATGGGTACTGAAGATTGGATTCTGAAAGGTACAAAATTGGTAACAAATACCAAAAAGCAAAGATTAAAAATCTAGAGTAGAGGTTAGGTTCTCAAAAATACAATATTAAAAAAACAAAACACAAAAATTATAAAAAGTATATATGAAATTTGCTTTAAAAAAGGGTCTTTTTTTTTTTTTGCAAGGTAATAGGTTATAAAAATAAAAATTAAATGAGTAATAAAGGACTTAAAAATTTTTTAAATGGTAATAGTAAAATACATCTAGGAATTTCTCTGGAGCTGTTGCAGGCAGTGTAGGGCCAGTTCAGTTTCAGATAGTTCCTTGTTCCAGCTTATACTTCTCAAGGTCTATAGGCCCCTTCCAGTGTAGTCAGTGCTAACTACAGGGTTTTAATCTGTTGCACCTGTCACTTCCAAAACGGTTCCCTCTGTTTATTTTGGCTTCTTCTGTTTGCAAGTCCCTTCAGTGTCTAATTTCCGCCCTGACACAAGGGGTAGAAGGTGGTCACTTATTTAGGCTCACTTTTTCGGTTGTGCTGTGGGGAGGGAGGAGCAATGCAAACAAATATCACTGGCGTGTGTGGGGAGTGCTCACAGTGTCTCGGCCACACTGGGTTTGCCCCCGCTCACAGCGTGTGTGCTTTCCCGGTCTATACTGCTCAGGCTCCAGATTGCTCTTCAGGAGAACTGTCTAAAGGAGGCCTTGGGTTATGTGCACTTCCCAGGTCTAAGCCGCTCAGGTTCAGGTTCTCGGGTACTCCACAAAGGCACACTCGGTTGGGCCTGCGTTTTGTGCCCTTCCCAGGTCCCAGCAGCTCAGGTGACCAGGTGCTTGGCAAGTATACTCTCCCCAGGTGTGTGGTGCGTCTTATCACCTCCCCGTCCCAGCTGCTTGGTTTCCTGAGTGTCCAGTGGGAGCATGTCTCAGGTGTGCTGTGTGTGTCCTCTGGGGAGCTGATCTCTGGCTGCCACCCTCCTGGCGGATGTCAGCCATCCAGGATCCCAGGAAGACTTGGTTAACGACTGGGAGCCTGCTCACAGTTTGGTAGAGGATGCCCTTTTCTGGCTCTGGCTGTCGCCTGCCTGCCTCTCTGCCTCCAGTGGGGGATGGGCCCTTCCGCAGTGGGCTAGCTCTCCTCTGGTATTCGCTCAGTCCTTTGTTCCGTGAGTGGGCTGGCAGTGCCTTAGGTTAGAGCTTTTCACAGGAAAGTTCTCTCTCTCTCTCTTTTTTTCCTCTCTCTCTGGCTATCCCACAGTTTGGGTTGCTATCTCATGTTAGCTTCCTCAGATTGTCCTCAGGGCATTCAGGCCCAGTCCTTACCCTAAGCAATGCAGCCTGCGCCTCCTGCTTGCTGGTGGCAGATGCGAGCTCCTGCGCTACTTCTCCACTGGGAGTTGTGGTTAGGCATGTAACCTGTGGGTTTTATTTATTTGTTTATTTATTTTCCCTCCTGGTTATGTTGCCCTCTGAGATTCCAAAACTCCCCCACAGACCCACCAGTGTGAGGGTTTCCTGGTGTTTGGAAACTTCTCTTCTTTCATGACTCCCTCCCCGGGATGGGTCTCTGTCCCTAACTCTTTTGTCTCTCTTTTTATCTTTTATATTTTGTCCTCCCTCCTTTTGAAGACAATGGCTGCCTTTCTGGGTGCCTGGTGTCCTCTGCCAGCGTCCAGAAGTTGTTTTGTGGAATTTGCTCAGTGTTCAAATGATCTTTCGATGAATTTGTGGGGAAGAAAGTGGTCTCCCTGTCCTATTCCTCTGCCATCTTCGGACCATCTGATTCTAATAGTATTTGTAAGGAATCTTCTTGAATAGATTTACTTTTAAAAAGCTAGTGTTTAGTGACTTTTCTGCAAATTAGATTGTTTTTGTGGGCCAGGAAGAAAATTAAATTGCCTGTGTCTTTATTTTGAAATTTTAGAGGAAAGAAGATAGGATATGGTTTGTTTTTTGTGCTCAAGGGAATAATGAGACAGATATTTTAGTATCTTATTTCTGCTTTGAGAGTCTAGAAAAGTGTTTTCATCTTTAGAAAAAAATTCTGGGGTTTTAGAACCTAATTTTTAAAGATAAAAATTTCAGACTCTTCTCTCCACCCCTCAGTTTTGATATACAAAGTATAATAGTCAGGATTCAGTCAGGAAAACAGAAGCCCCTCTTGGTTTTCCCAGAGTGAAGGGTTTTATACAGAGAGTTAGAGACTTACCATTGGAAGGTCTGGGCTGGTGCATGTCAGTGAGACTGTAGGAGACCGTCTCAGCCTGTGGTGGGTGGTTCTCAAGAGCCTGCCTGCATGTGCTGCCAGTGTCACGTCTGCAGCTCCTCATGAGACTGCCTGCCCTGCAGTCTCCTGCTTTTCTACCTTTTAAGTGAGTGTCTCTTTTTGGAGGATCTAACTCAGGACTGTATGGGCCTCAGAGAAGGGCCCTGGCTCCTCCTGTGACTGCAGAGAAAGTAGAAACACCAGTGATGTTGAGTTGACAGCTGACCATTTGAGACACAGCTCTGGTGATATCAGCCCTTCTCCTGGGCTGATTAGCAGAAAATAACAAGGCCATAATATTTCATTGAGCTTTGCCTTTTGTGGTTAGTATTATATTATAAAAACAGGCTTCCTTAGTGCCTCAGTGGTAAAGAATCCACCTGCAGTGCACGAGACGTGGGTTTGATACCTGCGTTGGGAAGATCCCCTGGAGGAGGAAATGGCAACCCACTCTAGTATCCTTGCCTGGGAAATCCCATGGACAGAGGAACCTGGTGGGCTCCGCGGGGTCTCAAGAGTCGGACACAACTTAGCAACTAAGCAACAACAACATTACAAAAACAATAGGTTTGTTTTCCAAATGTAGTCATAGACTTGGCCATGCTTTTTCCAATTAAATACACTCCTCTTTCCCTCCCTCTCAAATTCTCATTTGCATCCTTAAGTAGAAGTCCTATGTGACAACTTAAAATTCAATAGCAATGAAATAGTAATCATTTGTCATCCTAGCCACATTTCAAGTGCCCAGTAGCCACATGTGGTTCATGGCTACTGTATTAGACAGTGCAGAAATAGGGACATTTCATTTTCATAAGACAAAGCTCTATTAGACAGTGCTGTCTTTGATCTTATTTGTCAAACGCTTGTTATTTACCCAGCTCCTTTTTTTTTTTTTTGGTAGGTTAAAGAATTGTCTTAGGAACAAAATTTCTTTTGTAATGTAGATCATCTATAGTTTGTATGTGCCTACAATATAAATGTATTTTTCCTGGATATGAATTCTGTTGAATGAATTGTATCTGTCATGTACTCTGATCCACAGAATTTAGAAGTCATTTGTGAAGATTCTTACTGAAGTTTTGTCCTAATTTTCCTTTCCTTCAGATTCAGTGGAGGAAGGGGAGAAGATTGTGAAGACAGCACTGGATGCTTTTGGAAGAATAGGTGATGTTTCTTTTCATTTATGGTGCTCACAGAGCAGCTTCTACCTTTCTAATGAATTATTTTTTATTTTACTTTTGTTTGCTAAAAACTCTTTCTTGGTAATCAAATTTTTAGATTTGTTTTAAAATTTAATTTTTTAGCATATGCTGATCTTATTCCACAAAGGGCTTGAGGTGACAGTTTGTATGCGTGTATGTGTTGAATTGGTTGTTTGTTTTTTGTATTTTAAGGGCTTTTAGAAAAACTTAAAAGCATTCTCTAAGTTTCTTTTTATAGTAATTTAATCATATCCCCAATATATAAAAATACATATATAATATACAATAATTTACATGATTATATAAGTAATAACTATTAAAGATATTATAATAATTTAATCATACCCTCAATATTGGGGATATGATTATATATGTATATCAGAAAGAAAGAACGAAAGAGAAGTCGCTCAGTCGTGTCCAACTCTTTGTGACCCCATTGACTGTAGCCTACCAGGCTCCTCCATCCATGGGATTTTCCAGGCATGTATATCAGCTGCTAAGTCACTTCAGTCGTGTCTGACTCTGTGCGACTCCATAGACGGCAGCCCACCAGGCTCCCCTGTCCCTGGGATTCTCCAGGCGAGAACAATGGAGTAGGTTGCCATTTCCTTCTCCAGTGCATGAAAGTGAAAAGTGAAAGGGAAGTCGCTCAGTCGTGTCTGACTTTTTGGAACCCCATGGACGGTAGCCCACCAGGCTCCTCCGTCCATGGGATTTTCCAGGCAAGAGTACTGGAATGGGGTGCCATTTCCTTCTCCATGTATATCAGAGGTATGATTAAATTATTATAACACTTATTTAATAGTTACTAAGTAATTATAGGGGCATCCCTGGTGGCTCAGATGGTAAAACATCTGCCTGCAATATGGGAGACCTGGGATCGATCCCTAGGTTGGGAAGATCCCCTGGAGAAGGAAATGGCAACCCACTCCAGTACTCTTGCCTGGAGTGATTCTGTATCTTGCAAATTAAGATGAATTATATAAAAGTTCATTTTTAAGAAATATTTCAATATATTGTTTAATCTTCCTAATTTAATCCCAAACATTGTAAAAGGTTATTGAATTACTGGAGGAACTGCCCAACATGTTTCTAGTCTGAAAAACGGTGATTTTTATAGTTTGAATGTGTTCACCTTCCCTTTTTTTGGTCTACCATATATATTTTTTCTAGCTATGTTTGGTTGAGTTTGTGTGAGACATGTTTACATATTGTCTGACACAGGGATAGAAGCCCTAAAGATTTGAAGTCATAAAATGAAGATAGCCACAAGATGATGGTTGAACCTTAAAAAACAATCCCTTTCTTTTTATAGTGAGGATGCAATTGTGTATTCATATAGGCTGTCATTTTCTAATTCTAATGGTTTCGCTTTTGACTTTTCATTGGCAAGGAAAATTTTTAAAAATTTTTAACTTTCCCTGTGAATTTCGAAGTTGCTTGAGGGATGGCTTATGATTACTGCTGAGTTCTAAGAACTTAAGTTATGTGACTGCTAATTCTGTAAATAAATTCATAGAATTTTGGCAGAAGGTAGAGATGGAAAAATCTAAAAAATTTTTAGATATGTAGGTTTGAAAGGAAAGCACTAATATAATGTGATTCTTATGCTTTTGTGAACCAGATTTTTTTTGCTATAGGTATAAAATTTTGTTTTGCTAGCACTTGTTGCTTATTATATCTACTTACCCATGGGGAGAAAAACACTTTTGAAAGAAATGTGAGTTTTAAGCAAATGTAAATAAAAATGCTTGCTTTTATATATGTGACTTGTATGTTTTTATATTGTAGATATTGTGATCAACAATGCTGGGTGAGTATTTCTTTTTTCATTTCCAATAAAGTAATGTATTTGCAAAGTTTTTTTTTTATTTTTAGTGTTTACTTTCTTGTCTCAACAAATATAATATCAATTTTTAGGATTCTGAGGGACCGTTCATTTAGTAGAATAAGTGATGAAGACTGGGGTAAGATGTTTTAATATTCTCTATGGAACATACTTATCCATTTAGCTGTCTAATACTTGATGCACTTACACACTTAAGGAAAATCTTGCTTCTTCCTATTCTTCCTTCTACTAATGTAAGTGATGAATAAGCTTTATGACTGAAAATGATGAACATTTGGGAGTAACCTTTTTTTAAACTTCAAAAAATTAAAAAAAATTAAAATCTGTTGGCAAAAGTTATCTAAAAAGTTTTTGTGCTTTTCGTCTGTTTTTTTTTTTTGTCTCTGAGAGATTGTCAGCATTTTCTTGCAGTATTGTTCTTCTTAACAGCCTTTTATGTGTTTGTCTGGCTGTATAATTGTTATTTCAACAGCAAGAGAAGGCTGTGGAAGAGTGAGGCACTAAAAAAGATGGAAATCTGAGAACTGGGTGGGAAAAGTCTAGATATAATTTTGAAACTTCTAATAAGTAGGAAAATTTTTCATTAGGAATGTCATGTTGGAAAAATTGAGTTTAGATAGTGAACAGTCACTGTTATGAAAATGTTTTTCCATATTTTCTCTCTTTTGCCCTTACTTTCATTAGCTACCAGAACTAAAACAATCTGAGACAGTGGCAGACGTAGTAACTAAGGTGAATTATGTCCTTGTTTATAGAGTGTGTTTCTGGGAAAGATTGCCAGAAGTCCTTTCAGAAGAAGCAAGCTATCTCTGTGATGTAGAATTAAGCAAAGACAGGCTTTTAGTTTTCCCTTCCCTTGTAATAACTGAGTAAAGGAGAAGCTGAGAAAGACAAGTTTTGTTGGCAAAGGAGACTTACCTTGGTGCTTTGCTTTGCGCTCTGATGGGCTGCAGTGGCTTCATCAGGTTAAAATTAAATCTAGAGTTGTCTATCTGAGTCATCCTCCAAGTTTTCTGTTCATTAGATTGCCATTTCTAAAAGCAGGCGTCTCTTTCTCTCTTTTTCCCTCTTTGCCTCCCCCTATTTCCTCCATCTCTTCCACTCTTTCCCCCAACTCTTAACTCATTTAGTAAACCCTGGTAAAAATAGGGATTAAGGGATATTATGAACATTTTATAAACATTTCTTGATGATAAAGTGGATGATTTTTGATTATGCTTTAATTGATGTTTGTGTTGAGTCCCAATTTACTTATGTAGATTTCTTGGGTATTTGTATTAATGAATTTTTGTATAAAATAGGCATATACTAAAGATTACATTGTATTTAGATGTGTGTACAGGCATCATATTTAGATGGTATTGTATTTGTGATAAAGTTGCAATAATCGAATCATAATTTATAGGCAAAATATATATGAATTATTGATTGGATATATAATTGAGACTACAGCAAAAATGATCACTCAGAGTACAATGTGACAGTAGTTGATTTTGAATGCTAGGTATAAAAAAGAATATCTTTGTATAAGTAAATCATTGCTAATGTTGATTCTGAGATATGTCTATCTAATTTTTGACAACATTCATGATAAAAATTTCTTGTTTCAGACAAAATCCAGAGAGTTCATTTGCGGGGCTCATTCCTGGTGACCCGGGCAGCATGGGATCACATGAAGAAACAGAAGTTTGGAAGGTAGAGTTGTATGTGGGTGTCAAGGGAGATTGGAGATGTTGTATGTGGGTTCTTGTGTATGGAGGAAAAGAATTGCTTTGATATTGAAAAATATACCTCCAGATATGCACAGGTTTTTTAAATATAGTTTTGGCACATGCTTCCCCATTAAATTGGCATCAGTCACAGATCAGCTGAGCTGGACAACTTTGTATTTCTTTTTACCTCCTACTTTTCATTATTAATGATTTTCCTGCCATTTTCTGATATTTTAGCAGTACAAACATGGAGGATTCAGCTGTGCTTTATTCCCTAACCAAAATATCATTTTGTGTGTTCAGTGACCAACTGGGGAGAGATGAGTGGTTGGCATTGCTCAGACATGAGTTAGTCTTTATTGACCAGGAATGGTAGGACTCTTACAGTTGCATCTGTGTGACTCAGATGTGACAGACCTAGTAAGTGGATCCATGCACTCTAATGTAAAGGCTATTCTTATTTTTTTTTTAAAGGCTATTCTTATAACTTAGGGTTCACATACATCTACTAGAAGTAAATTGCTTGTGATGTATTTTCTTATTGGAGACTTCTGGTGTATCCTGATATTAGCAGTTTCTTAAAGTAGATAAAATGATTTACTTTACTTGTGCTACTAAGTAGAGTAAGATTAGGTCAGATTTTCAGATGGTATTGTTTTAATATGAGACATTTAATATTATCCAGACAGGGAAAGGAGCAAAGTGATGAGGACTAAAGAATTAGGATTTCATGATCTAATATTTCTTACTAAGATTTTGACTTGTCAATTGGCAGTTTATTTTTTGTTTGTAAATACTTATTGTTGTTTTCAGTAGATAATGAATATATATTCGTACACTTGAATTCATTTGTTCCTGACCAGGGATCCCTTTTTTTTTTCTTTTTATGGGATTCTTCTTAAAACAATAAAATCTTATAGTTGAATTTTGAGAAATTACTTTTCTTATTAATTTAGGTATATGAATTGTGACTTTAAGAACCTAATGCCAGTTTACAGAGTTTCTTTTGACAGGTATAATAGTAATGAAAAAGAAAAAAAAAGCACTTAGAGTCGCAACATTATTAAAACGTAGAAAAGATGATGTTGAGAGATTGATTTGTCTTTTTAGAATCATCATGACTTCATCAGCTTCAGGAATATATGGCAACTTTGGCCAAGCAAATTATTGTGCTGCAAAACTGGGTCTTCTGGGCCTTTCAAACTGTCTTGCAGTGGAAGGCAAGAAAAACAACATTCACTGTAACACTATTGCCCCTACTGCTGGATCACGGATGACCCAAAGCATTTTGCCTGAAGGTAAGTTTAAATTTTTCAGTGCTGTTCTCCACATATCTGTGTGGAGTGAACTTTGCCAAAGTATTTAATTTTTTGAGTAACTAAAAAATTTCTTTTCAATTTAAAAAAGCATGATGTGTAATTTGCATTCATTATATAAAATTTAGGAAAGCACAAACAGGAAAAAAAAAAAAATGACCCATAATTTTAACACACTGAGGTAAACTTTCTCTTTGTATACGTAGACATACATATTTTTTTAACAGAATGAAGTAATAGCATTCTTACTGTTTTGTAATAATTATTTTAAAAAATTGATGTAAAAATTAACAGATTGTTTTTTAGAATGATTTATAGAAGAATTGATCAGATAGTAAAGAGAGTGCTCGTGTATTCCTCCTCCCACACAGTTACCCATATTTTTAACATCCTATGTCAGAGTGCTACATTTGTTACAACTGATGACCAGTACTGATCCCTTCTTACTGGGTTGGCCAAAAAGTTTGTTTCGGTTTTTCCATACCATCTAATGGAGAAACCAGAGTGAACTTCTTGGCCAACCCAATATTACCTACAGTTTACTTTAGGGCTCATTCTTTAGGTTGTCCAATCACATAGGTTTTCACAAATGTGTAGTGTTATGTACCCACCATCACAGATCATACAGAATGGTTTCACTTCCTGGAAAATCCCCCATGTTCCATCTCTTCATCCCTCTCCTCTTTCTCCCAAATGTCTGAGAGGATTGAAGCTAGTTTCTTTTTATCACTGAGTAATATTTCATGGTATGGAAGTACCTCAGTTTGTTTATTCATTCACCTATCAAGAAATATTTTATTTCTAATTTTTGACAATTATGAATAAAGCTTCTGTGAACATTTATGTGCAGACTTTTGTGTGGGTGAAGTTTTCAACTCATTTTGTTAAATATTAAGGAGGATAATTGCTGGATTGTATGGTAAGACTAGCTTAGTAAGAAATTTCCAACCATCTTCCAAAATGACTGTATCATGCTTCGTTGCCGCTGGCTGTCTGTGAGAGATCTTGTTGCTCCACATCTTGGCCAGCATTTATTATTGTCAGTCTTTTGCATTTTAGTTCTTCTAGTAGGTAAGGTATTTCACTGTTTTAATTTTCAGTTCCCTAATGACACATGATGTACATTTTTTCCTGTGCTTCTTTGCCATTTATTTGTCTTTTTTGGTGATGTATCTGTTCATATCTTTTGCCCATTTTTAAATTGGATTCTTTGTTTTCTTATTGTTGAGTTTTAAGAGTTCCCTGCAGATTTTGGAAACAAGTTCTTTTTCAGATAAGTGTTTTGCGAAATATTTTTTCCCAATCTGTAACATGTTTTTTAAATTCTCTTAATCTCTTTCACTTTTGAAGCATAATTTCACTGCTACAGAATTCTGGGTTGGTAATTTTTTTCTTTCAGCCTTTGAAATATTTCACTCCACTCTTCTGTTGCTAACATGGTTTTTGAAAGAGAGTTTGACATAATTCTATCCTTGTTTCTTTATGCATAAGGTGTATTTTTTCCCCTTTGTATTCCTCCAAGGTTTTCTCCTTGTTTTTCTGCAGTTTGAATATAGTATGCATAATAAGAGGTGTAGATTTTTGGCTGTATGCTACTTGATATCCTCTGAGGTTCCTGGATCTATGGTTGGTATCTGTCATTAACTTTGGAGAATTCTCAGCCATCAGTGCTTCAACTATTTCTTCTTCCTTTTCTTTTTTCTTTTTTTATTCCATTTCTGGTATTCCCATTATGTGCCTGTTTATCTTTTATAATTATACAATACCACAGTTCTTTGATATTCTGTTCCCCCTCTTTTTTTCCTTCTTTTTTCTCTTTGTATTTCATTTCAATTTGGGAAGTTTCTGTTAACATATATTCAGGCTTACTGATTCTTCTTTTCATTTCAGAATGTTACATTGCTTTTTAGCATTTCCTTTTGATTTTTTTCCAAAGCATTTCCTTCTGTCTGCTTATAGTAGTTACCTGTTCTTATAAATTGTCCACTTTTTTCCCTTAGAGCCCTCAGCATGTTAATTACAGTTATTTTAAATTCCTGGTTTGATAATTCCAAAATCTCTGCTATATTTGAGGCTATATCTCTGGTTTGTTGTTCTGCTTTGTTTTGTTTTTTTTGGCTGCACTGTGTGGCATGTGGGATCTTGGTTTCCTAATCAGGGACTGAACTCATGCCTTCTGTAGTGAAAGTGCAGAGTCTTAACCACTGAACTGCCAGGGAAGTCTGTTGAGGCTGGTTCTCATGCTTGCTTTGTCTCTTCAGCCTGTACTTTTCCTGTCTTTTAGCAGGCTTTGAAATTGTTGCTGAAAACTGAACATGATGTGTTGAGGGAGTAGATAGGAAGTGTGGTAAATTGAACTTTATTGTGAGGTTTTATGTTTGTCTGGCCAGGAGTTAGATTGTGTTTATTGGTTGTTGTAGCTGTTGGTGTCAGAGACTACATTTTCCTCTTTGTCCTTGTTTTTGGGTACCCTGTTGTCTTTGGGTTTCCTTAGATACTCTTTGTTAAAGAGTGTGTATGTTTGCAGCAGTTGTAATCTGCTGTTGTTATACTGGAGTCCTGTTGAAGTGACTGTAAATTAATGGGAGGGGGTGTGTTGTCTAATCTTATAATTACATCTTCATTTTTTTTAGAAGATCAAAGCCCCTTTACACTGACTTTTAGAAGAGTTTCTTAGCCCTACTCCCTAACCCCCTTATTTGAGACAGGAGACTAGAGGGGCTTCACTAGTCTAATTGAAGCTCTGATACTTTCCCTTAAGGATAGGCCTTTGTTAAGGAGATAGAATGCTCTGGGCATATTTAAAAATGCTTTTATTTTATTGACTTATTTTCTTACCCTCTCCCGTTTTCTCTGTGATATTTCAAAGCAAATCTCAGGCATTACTTCTCACCTAATATATACTTGGAAATGTGTCTCTCTAACAGATACGGACATTATAACCACAATGCCAATATCACACTAAAATAATTCACTAACATTGTCTAATACTAAGTTTATATTAAAGCTTCCTAGTTACCTAAAAGGAGAAGGCAATGGCACCCCACTCCAGTACTCTTGCCTGGAAAATCCCATGGACGGAGGAGCTGGTAGGCTGAAGTCCATGGGGTCGCTAAGAGTTGGACACGACTGAGCGACTTCACTTTCACTTTTCACTTTCATGTATTGGAGAAGGAAATGGAAATCCACTCCATTATTCTTGCCTGGAGAATCCCAGGGACAGAGGAGCCTGGTGGGCTGCCATCTATGGGGTAGCACAGAGTTGGACAGGACTGAAGCGACTTAGGGTAGCAGTTACCTAAAAAGTATCTTCTTAGAGTTAGTTCATTCTACAAGGATCTAAACAAAGCCCACAGGCATTTTGTTACTGTGAGGTCTGTGTGTGTGTGCACTCAATTGCTCAGTCATGTCTGACCCTTTGCTACCCCATGGACTATAGCCCACCAGGCTCCTCTGTCCATGGAATTTTCTAGGCAAGAGTCCTGGGGTGGGTTGCCATTTCCTACTCCAGGGAATCTTCCTGACCCAGGGATAGAGCCCACATCTCTTGTGTCTCCAGCATTGGCAGGCAGATCTTTTTAGAGTTGGTTTATTCCCCAAGGATCTAAACAGAGCCCATAGGCATTTTGTTATTGTATCTCTTAAGTTTCATTTAACATGTAATAGTTCATTCTCCTTTTTAAAAAAGTGCCAATTATTTGTTGAAGAAACTACCAGTTCACCTATTCTGTAGACTGTTCCTCATTCTTGATTTGAATTGCCCTTGCCCTTCTCTCGAAAATCAGCTGATCACATATGTGGAAGTCTATTTCTGGATTCTCTGTTCTGCTGTATTGGTCTATGGGCCTGTCCTTTTACTAATACCATGATGTTTTGATTACTATAGTTTTAGAGTAAGTCTTAAAATCAGGTAATAGGAGTCTGCCAACTTTATTTTTTGAAAACATGAAACATGAATTTTTAAATTAAAAAATTTAAATGTATGATCGAGAGCCAATGCTGATTTCAGTCAGTTCAGTTCAGTTCAGTCGCTCAGTCGTGTCTGACTCTTTGCGACTCCATGGACTGCAGCACGCCAAGTATCCCTGTCCATCATCAACTCCCAGAGTTTACTCAAACTCACGTCCATTGAGTCAGTGATGCCATCCAACCATCTCATCCTCTGTTGTCCCCTTCTCCTCCCACCTTCAATCTTCCCAGCTCCCACCTTCAATCTTCAATAAATGCTGATTTATTTGGTTATATAATAAATAGAATACTTGACTGGTGCAAAACTGGGTGTAGTTTCTGATACTCCTGGCTTTAACATATGTTTTAAAAAGAAAGCATCTGTAATACTTTAAAAGTAGCTTCTGTGAAACAGTACAAAACAATTGATGAGTGAAATTATTTGAAAATTAGCTGCTTCATGGAGTGAAAGTGAAAGTGAAAGTCGCTCAGTCGTGTCTGACTCTTTGCAACCCCATGGACTATACAGTCCATGGAATTCTCCGGGCCAGAATACTGGAGTTGGTAGCCTTTCCCTTCTCCAGGGGATCTTCCCAACCCAGGGATTGAACCCAGGTCTCCTGCATTGCAGGCGGATTCTTACCAGCTGAGCCATAAGGGAAGCCCAAGAATACTGGAGTGGGTAGCCTATCCCTTCATGGAATACAAATGCTTATTCACAGGACCATTTTACTTTCTGCATTTGAGCTACCATTCGTTTTAGAACTTGCTGGCTTTTTCTAAGAGCTGTGCCTAACCAGTTTGCTTTAGTGTTGAATAGTTATTTGTACCTGAGATCTAATTTTTTTCCTTTTCCTTGTCAACATGGCCATTTAAAAAAGTCCCTTATTTTAAAAACTCTCTATACTCTCATATCTTATTGAAGGAATTCTTGTTAAAGAACTAGATTATATGAAGAAAAGATACAATTCACTTTTTTCTCCCTTTTAAGTATATACACACATATATATATATATGCACAACAGTTACATACATATGCACAACAGCTTAGGTTACTGGTAAGAAATAAGGCATCAAAATGTAATCATAGTCATGAACTTGCTGCTCAACCCAAGAACTGAAACATTACTTGCATCTAACTTTATACCTTCTATTCCTCTGCTTCATGCCAAGAGATAACCACTATTGAGATTTTAATGCTTATCATTTCTTTGCTAGATTTCTACCTTAGTCACTTTTTGCCATCAGCTGTAGATTTTCTTGGGAAAGCAGCAAGTCTTCAAGAAAATATTGAAAACTATAGCTTTTAAATTCGCTTTCCTTTGAGAATGTAATTTCCATTAATTTGGACAGGTCTGTACTTCTAGAGAAGTTAAGTCGATGTTTAATGTAGTGTCTTTACATCCACCAAACTCTATTGAAAGGTATTGGGAGAATAAGATCTACTTTAGACAAATAGCTTAATCTTTCTAGACCTGTTTTCTCTTCTGTAAAAGAAGAGAATTATTGTAGGTCATTTTTAAAAGACACTTTAGATTCTAAATTTTTATTTAAAATTTTGATATCTATTACTTTTTTATAGCTTAGAAAAAGCCAAAAATTTATTTTGCCTCAGTGTTTTTTTCCTCTTCTTCTGAAATATTCACTTACAGGCTATCAAAGGGATTATTTGTTGAAGAACCAGGTGTTCTGAGTAGTGTGTGGAGACATCTGAAATTTCATTTTCCCCTTTGAAATATATTTGATCAATGGAAAGTCATATATGTAACTTACATGTTTGTTACATAAAATGAGACATAATCTTAGGATGAATACCCATGATCTTCCCAAGTTGTATGAGTTATTTACTGCTTTGTAATATATTACTCCAAATTTTTGGATTCAAAGAAGTATATATTATCTCACAGTTTCTGGGGTCAGGAATACCATAAAGTAAAAGATTTTTAGAGCTGCTGTTTCATTTATAGGGACTGTAAATGTCATCTTTGTCACTTCAAAATGTAAAACTGTATTTTGTCATTTCACAATTAAAATTTGAGTCTTTAAAGTTTATAAGCTGTGTTAACAAATTACATCTCTTTTGAACCTTGGAACAACTTGGTAGAATGAGCAGGCAAAGCATTTTGACTGCCATCTTACAGATGCAGACACATGCCCTTGAGAGTTGAGTGACGTTCTCAGTGCCCTAAGTTGCCCATGTGGCAGGGCCGGCAGTAAAATGCAGGTGGTGTTCATGCTCCTCTGTAGCACCTTCTGCCTGTTAAGTTGCTCACAGAAGGTGCGCAGCAGGAAGATCTTTCCTACCCTTTGTGACTCATCAGTAATGGCTGCACGGTCCATTTTACATCATTATCTTACTGTCATTACACTTGTCAGGACTCTTTTATAGTTTTCTAGCTCCTGGGAGAGCAAAATAGTTTTATGAATAGCTGGTATCTAAGTTCCTTATGCTGTGTATGCCTTTGCTCACCAGTCTTCAC
Organism: Bos indicus; assembly: GCF_029378745.1. Lineage (NCBI taxonomy): Eukaryota > Metazoa > Chordata > Mammalia > Artiodactyla > Bovidae > Bos > Bos indicus. Next base: position 34,172,406 of record NC_091766.1, on the reverse strand, counting down.
TGAGACAGCTTTAACTTGTCTTCTAAACAGAACGTTGCTGACCTTGGAAAGGTACGTCTGATGCTTTCTGTGTTAGAAACCTGAAAGTCTCCATTGGGATGAAAAGATTCTTCTATTAGATGTTAATACTAATTAGTTTTGAAAATTTTATTTTTTTTCTTATTTAAAAAGTCTCTGAATCTATAATTTATAAGTAAGGAATTTTTAGAAAGTAAAGTAATTGATGGAATATGTATATATTCTTGTTTGTAAGGATTGTTTTGCTGTTTATTTCAGACCTTGTGGAAGCCCTAAAGCCGGATTACGTGGCACCCCTGGTCCTTTGGCTTTGCCATGAGAGTTGTGAAGAAAACGGTGGCTTGTTTGAGGTATTCCGCACCTTTCTACTTTCTCCTAAAGTAATATTTGTATAATAAAATATAAACAAAGATTCAAAAATTCATATTTTTCAATTGTTTATGCCTGTAAAAATCTATATCAGTTAATATCACTTATATGTTTTTTTAATATTATGTCTATGTCATAATTAAGGAACAAGTATGACTGATATCCTTTTTTGAGAAAGTAACAGCAACTTGTAAATTCTGCTTTTCCCTAGTTATTTTTTTCTGATGTTATTGTCAGATGAAAGATTGTGATTGGTATGATGCATTTAGTCATACAGACAATCTTATTTTTTTGATATTGAGATATTGAGTAATTTTGATATTGAGATATTGAGTAATAAAGTGAAAGGGTAGAACTGATGGTTTAAAGTCAGCCAGGTTGTATTTTGATTTCTTGCTCTGGTAATTGCTGACTCTCTGGAGTAATGTACAGATTAATCTCTCTGAGTTTAGTTTTCTTGGGGTTTTGCTGTGAGAACTGGAAATCATATTTTTAAACTCTTAGTATACCTAGCATTCACCCTTTAATTTTAACTATTATATCAGTATAGCAGGAATTCAGTCTGGGTATATAGATCAGTAAACATAACTTATTAGTTGTATTGACTTTAAAAAGAAACTTTTCTATTTTTCCCTGTTGCAAAGCTTTATAAATGTTATAAGAATAAAAACCACACATAATCACACCATCCAGTGAGATCCAGTTTTCATTTTATAGTCAAAATCCCTTCAGATTTCTTTATGCTGCCATATATATAAATGTGTGTGTGTATACATATATATTTTTTGTTTGTTTGTGCCTGCAGCATATAGGATCTTAGTTCCCTAACCAGGGATTGAACCCATGCCGCCTGCATTGGGAGTGCAATGTCTTAACTACAGGCCTGCCACAAAAGTCCCTGTATTTTTGAGTCCTCATTTGAGTTTGATCTTTTTTTCTTTTCTAGCATGAGCTGTTATGTTTTAGATCATCCTCCTTTGTTTGAGTCTCTGTGGTAATATAATAATAAACCTATTGTATGTGGAAATATATGACTCCAAAACTATTTCTTGGTAGCAAAATAACCTGGCTCAGTTTGAAATTAATGATATATTAGTCGGATTTATTTGAATGAAAAGCTGTTTAGTAAGTGAAAAGCAGTCTATACAGGTCTAAGCAGAGGTGGGTACCTCCACTGTCTTAATCAGTGTCGTAACTGATTGTGAATTGTGAAAATTAAAGGTGGAAGGAACTTTATGACTCTAGGTTTATAGAAGATAAGATTTAGTAATATGAAGCCATGTGGAGCTCCAAATTTGGCCTGCCTGTCTTATCATCATATTAAGGGAGTTTTAAAAATCTATTTGCCTTTTATGTTTATATTTGTTATTAATTCTGTGAACAAAAATAATGTATGCTTTTTTTAGAAAACTTCAAATATGCAGGGGAATATATAGAAGAAAATAAAATCATCCACATTACCACTATCCAGAGATTGTTCCTATTCATATTTTTATGTATAGTCTCTCCCAGTCTTTTATTAGATGTGCATTTTACATGGGTAGTCTCTTTTTTTAGATATGCATTTTACATACACACTCATCCATACACAGATAATTAGGATAATGCTGAGTGAAGTTTTATATGTTATTGCTTTATTTTACTACATCATGGACATTTTTAGCAAGGGACACTGGGTATGCAAAATTGAGTACAAACTACGTAAGAGTGGTGTGTAATATCCTGACTTAAACCTCGAATGTAAGTTGCCACTTCGTTTGCAAAGTTTTGATAAATATCTAGAATGGCAGAGATGTTTTGGGTCAATTGGAGGTATTGTTTCTTAGCACCTGAGACGAGTTTGCAGCTTGTGGCTTCACTCCCCGAGTGTGTTAAAAGATGATGTTTTTCTTGCCTGTTATCAGTGCCATGCCACTGACAGCATCAAGGCTGATTGGCCTATTAATATATATAAAGGAAAGGGTGATTAAAAGGCACACTTTTGAACCTAGAGCCACTGAGAAGTGTGTTGTTTGCTGATAATATCTTCTTCTCTTAAATGCATTGGAACACTGTAGTTGTGGTGTTTGAAGATAGGACAAAAAGGTTTCCTTCCATCAGACATTTTCTTCTGAGGATTTCCTTGAATGACTTTTGGAAAAAATACTATCTTTCTGCATGGTGATTAATGTATTTGGTCATTTGCCTTATCTATATATAAAGGTGTTTCATTAAAATGACTACGTAGTTCATTAAGTCAAATGCTGGTTTTGTTTTTTGTTAACTTTTCATTTATTTATTTATTTATTTTTATTTTTTTTCATTTATTTATTTTTATTCATTAAGTCTTTGTAGAGGGACATGTATTTCAAGTGATGCGCTGGGCACATTTGGTATTTATATTGTTTAACCTTCATGGTTACCTCATGGAGAGTGTATTATTATCCTGATTTTACATAAGTGGAATCTTGGGTATAGGGAAGTCAGATAGTTTGACAAGGATTGCACAGAAGAACTGGTATCACACCCTGCAGACTCATGCTTACTACATATATTTCTACTGTAGGTGCTACTTAAGTTTTCTACTTTGATAGCATAAATAGTGCAGAGTCATGTGGGCCAGTGGGCTTTAGTAGATCTGTAGGTTTAGTAGATTTAGCTTTTTTAGGAGATTTAGCATTTTTTTTCATCCATTGTCATCTAGCATTCTGATACTCTTAAATAGCTGTCTGTTTTTTTTAATTTTGAAAATTCTATTAGTTCCACATTAGATGGTATAACTTTTTCCCCCTCTTTTTGGTAGGTTGGAGCAGGATGGATTGGAAAATGTAAGTGTCTTTTGATTTTTGATTTGCTGTACATTATTTCCATATTTTTAAACCTGTCTTTCCAGTTAGAGCTGTCAAATGTCTAACCATGGGATCTAGTGCACGCATAATAACTCAAACATCGTTATAGCACACACGTCTTCTAAATAAAGGAAGTTGTCCTGCACGCCTGTGGCATTTCAGGGATCTTTTCAATTTTTTTCCTGTTGGCAGTCCTTATTCAGTATGTCTTCTTCAGAGCTGGCTGTTTCTTCAGACAGCACAGTTTCTATATTGATGTTTGTCTTTCCATGTCTCTGACACACCCCACATGGTTGTTCAGCAGAGGAGTGAGTGGAGGGAGAGCATTTTTTGGAAAGATGGGAGAAGCTGTGTCCTAGATGGCTCAGCTGGCAGGTTCTCTGCTTCTCCCATTGACTCTTTCCTTCCTTGGAGCTATTGTTCTTCAGCCCAATAGTAAATTCATCTGGCTTCAATCCTTTCTTCCCCCAGTTCTTACATGCTGTGAGCTCCAAACTGGATAATTATTTTATGGCATTTAAAAAAAAGTTGTGAACATCCCAGTATCCCAGTTCAAGTTTTCAGTTGGATGTTGGTATCGAAATTAATTGAATTATTTAATAGTCTTCCATTAGTGGATGACATTGTTACAATAGAGTATTATTAATGATCTCTCCAGTTATGAAGTAACTTATATTATTCAAACGTTTTTAAGTATCTTGTGATATCTTTAAGAAAGAAAGGTTAGGTATTGCAGTAAAAGCCATGTGTGGAACCTTATCAGTAGGAAATCTCTAGAGGCTTCTGTCATTCCCCAAGACAAATCTTCAATTGAGTCATCATCAAAATCTGACCATTATGTTTGAATAAGGTTACTAGTGATTATTTATTTCTGAGGCCTTTTAAAAAAGAAACAATGTTAAAAATCTTGGAACTTATACAGCAATGATGATTTTTGTGAATCTGGGCAATCAAGTTGACTTCCCCTGGATAGAGAGGAAGAGCAAAAGGAGGAAAAGGGAGAATTATTTGGGGCTGTCTGATACATTAATTTAATTATATGGAGTCTTTGATCTGTTATCATTTCAGTTTGCTATCCAGCAACGCTCTATTCTGTTCTGTTACCTTGAAGTGTAGTATCTAAGTGATCTGTGGTGATAAAGTCAGTCTTTTTGTGTGATTATATACAATTTAACTTTTCTGATTCAGTAATTCATCCTACCTTTTGTAGTATCTGGCATAGTCAGAGGAGAAAGAGGTTTTTTTGCTTCGGCTTTAAATATTAAAAAAAAGAAATTTAATACTATCTTAGTGGGTTTGTTATTTTAAGAATAAAATGCCATTTAAGGCTTGTAGTAAAAGTCTTTAGAAGTTAGAATCTTTTTTCCAAATTCCATCTTTCTTGAAGTTAAAAAAAAAAAATTTATCGGACTCATGAATTCTACTTTCTGTCTATGTGTTCAGCATCTCAGTTTTGTTTCTTTAACCAGTACGATGGGAGCGAAGCCTTGGAGCCCTTGTGAGACAGAGGACTCAGCCAATGACTCCTGAGGCAGTGAAGGCTAACTGGACGAAGATCTGTGATTTCGATAATGCCACCAAGCCTAAGAGTATTCAAGGTAAAGAAGTGAGTTCAGGCCTGCCAGGGGAATCAGAGGCAATAAAGCATTTTCTTCTCTTATGGAACTATCTTCTTAACTGTGCTAACTTAGATGCTCGAGTCATCCACAGTACATTTTCTGCTCCAGTAAGTATTAGAACTCTCCAATGTCAGATATGTATGTTACTCCCACTGTCGGTTTATCAATTTTCGTTTTTTTTTTTTTTTGTCGTGTTACATTTTTTTTTCAAACCTCTTTTTATTTTTATTTATTTTAAAAATATGAGCATCCAGTGGTCTTTTTATTTATTTATAATTGTGCTGGATCTTCATTGCTTTTGCATGGGCTTTCTCTAGCTGCAGAGAGCAGGGACTGGCTACTCTTTGTTGCAGTGGCTTCTTTTGTTTCAGAGCACAGATTCTAGAGCAGGTGGGCTTCAGTAGTTGCAGCACACAGGCTCAGTAGTTGTGGCTTGGGCCCTAGAGCACAAGGGCTTCAGGAGTAGTGGCACGCGAGCTTAGTTACCCCTTTGTATGTGGAATCTTCCTGGATCAAGTATCAAACCCGTGTCACCTGCATTAGCTGGCAGATTCTTATCAGCTGTGCCACCAGGGAAGTCTAGTTTTTCTGGTTTTCTTATGATCCTAGTTTTTCAGTACATCTGTGATTGGGGGATGGTAGAAAGTGTTTACCCATTTGTGCTCAATGCATCTATTCCCCATCTGATGGTTGATTTCAGTCTTGCCATATCTAATCACATGCTCCTTATCTGACTTGATTTTTTTTTTTTAATTTCCTCAAAAGTTTAAGTCTATTTTATTTAGGCTTAGGGCTTTTCTATCTAGTGAATAGATTTTGCTTTGTTTTAGCACTTTGTCCTGTTACTGTTTCTCTGCCTTTCTAAGATGTTCCTTACTGCTTTTATCACCTCTGCTAATCTCAGTGCTTCTTCAGAAAAACTCAAGCCCTAGATATTCAACAAAATCTTCCCAGATATTCTGGGTTTCATGGATCTCTCTCTTAGTTGAGCTCTTCCTCTTGAGTGTCTAATCACAACTGCTTTCCGCTGCTTTTTTTTCATAAGTACGTGGTTTCTTAACTGGAGAGTTCCTTTGGAGGCAGAGACTATATCTTGTGTGTCCTTCTTTTGTATTTGGTGCTAGAGTAGTGCTGAACTCATAGAAAGCATTTAGTAAATGCTTGTTATCTTGAGTTACTGAATCATCTATGATATGCCACAGGAAATGACCAATAAAAATTATATTGTTTTTTCTAGTATAACTCATGTATGTATATAGTATATGAAATTTAAAGGGCCTGTCTGATTCATGGGGTCGCAAGGAGTTCGACACGACTGAGCGACTAATCTGATCTGATCTGATCTGATCTGAGGAAAGATCATGAATTGGAATTATTTACAGGAAAATTATTTTTCCCCCAGCATTATATTTAATATTCAATAGAAGAATATATATGAAAAATGACTAGCCTGTTATTTTTCTTTTTATCCTAATGATGCTTCCCTTTCTGCTGATACACTTGCTGAAATTTTCATTACGCTTTTCTCAATCAGAATATGATTGTTATGTCATTAGCAGTATCATTTTCTGTATTCTTTTTTTTAGTATTTGAGGTAAATTTAGTCTATGAATGGCAATCACCTATCAATGAAAATGAGGAAAAGGAAAAAGGAAGAAATATCTTAAAAACTTTTCTTTGATATCAGAATTCCACTTTATTGCCTTAAAAGTATTAGACTAATTCTTTGTCAGTTGCTTTTGTTTGCTATTATTTTCTCCCACTCTGAAGGCTGTCTTTTCACCTTGCTTATAGTTTTTTTCATTGTCAAAAGTTTTTAAGTTTAATTAGGTCCCATTTGTTTACTTTTGCTTTAATTTCCATTACTCTGGGAGGTGGGTCATAGAGGATCTTGCTGTGACTTACGTCAGAGAGTGTTTTGCCTAAATTTTATTCTACGAGTTTTATAGTTAATCTCAAAAATATACAAACAACTCATGCAGCTCAATACTAGAAAAATAAACGACCCAATCAAAAATGGGCCAAAGAACTAAACAGACATTTCTCCAAAGAAGACATACAGATGGCTAACAAACACATGAAAAGATGCTCAACATCACTCATTATCAGAGAAGTGCAAATCAAAACCACGAAGAGGTACCATCTCACACCAGTCAGAATGGCTGCTATCAAAAAGTCTACAAGCAATAAATGCTGGAGAGGGTGTGGAGAAAAGGGAACCCTCTTACACTGTTGGTGGGAATGCAAACTAGTACAGCCACTATGGAGAACAGTGTGGAGATTCCTTAAAAAACTGGAAATAGAACTGCCATATGACCCAGCAATCCCACTGCTGGGCATACACACTGAGGAGACCAGAATTGAAAGAGACACGTGTACCCCAATGTTCATCACAGCACTGTTTACAATAGCCAGGACATGGAAGCAACCTAGATGTCCATCATCAGATGAATGGATAAGAAAGCTGTGGTACATATACACAATGGAGTATTACTCAGCTATTAAAAAGAATGCATTTGAATCAGTTCTAATGAGGTGGATGAAACTGGAGCCTGTTATACAGAGTGAAGTAAGCCAGAAAGAAAAACACCAATACAGTATACTAACACATATATATGGAGTTTAGAAAGATGGTAATGACAACCCTATACGTGAGACAACAAAATAGACATAGGTATAAAGAAAAGACTTTTGGACTCTGTGGGAGAAGGCGAGGGTGGGATGATTTGAGATAATAGCACTGAAGTATATTACCATATGTGAAATAGATGACCAGTCCAAGTTTGATGCATGAAACAGGGCACTCAAAGCCGGTGCACTGGGACAATCCAGAGAGGTAAGATGGGGAGGGAGGTGGGAGGGAGGTTCGGGATGGGGGACACATGTACACCCGTGGCTAATTCATGTCAATGTATGGCAAAAACCACTATGGTATTGTAAAGTAATGAGCCTCCAATTAAAATAGATAAAATAATTTTGAAAAGTATTAGACTAATATAAAGAAAAAGCTAACTAATGAATTATATACTTATAAATGAAAAGATAACCCCTAGTATTTGAAGTACAGTGAAAAAAGCCTTACATCATTTGTAAAATTGAGACTTTCCAAGCACCCATATCAGTGTTCTCATTTTACAGATGATGGAACTAAACTTCAGAAAAGTTGAGTAAGTGGGCTGCACTTTCTCAATGTTTAAGCCAAGAGTTAATTCAGGTGGTCTCTTTGTGAGTTCAGTACCATCAGTCTGTACCAAAGTTGTTGTTTACTTACGGAGTTGTGTCTGGCTCCAGAAGAGGCTCCTCTGTCCAGGGGATTTCCCAGGCAAGAATATGGAAGTGTGTTGCCATTTCCTTCTCCAGGGGATCTTCCTGACTCAGGGATCATACCTGCGTCTCCTGCCTTGGCAGGCAGGTTCTTTACTACTGTGCCACCAGTGAAGCCCTGATGCTTTCAGTTAAATGGCCTCCTATCTAGGCAGCAACCTAAATGTGGTGGTAAGAGAAGCATCAGTAGGCAAGAAACCTCTCCACTAGCTTCACCAGGAATGGCAGAAACCCCTGGTCATCTCACATTCTGTAGTCTAGGTACCATTTTTGTCTGAGTTTAGGAGGAGGCCCATGTATATAAGGTTTTTAGGAAGGTCCCAGAGCTTTTGGAATCTTAGGGCACATGTGGATGCTCCATGAGTCTCTTTTATTAACCTTTTAGATCTCAGAATAGCAGCTTCTGAACTCTCTCTGGAGTCACTGGTCATAATGGGTGGTTTTCTATGGAAGAATTTTCAGTAATATTTTCTGAGGTTACCTGTATAGAGACCTGGGAGGTAATCTTGACATTGTTGCATCCTGGAGGAGGGGTGATGGTGGGGAAGAAGGGAAATTAGTTTTCCCTCCACCAGCTTGGACTTGTACGTCTGCGGACAAGGGTCCCACTTTACAGAATTGTAAAATTGCTCAGATACTTTGCAAAACCCTGAGCCTCCTTGGAATCATAACCTGAAGAGAATGTGGAAACACCCGGTTATCTTGTCTGCTCAGTCTTTCACATTTTTTTCCTGTAATAATAGCCTGACATCATATAGTCAGTTCATGAACACAAGTGAAGTTTCTGTAGTAGGTTTGCTGGATATTACAGGCGTGATTATCTAAAGCATTGTAGTTTTTCTTAGTCACATCTGTAACAAAAGCATTTTTTTTTTTTTTGTAGAAATAGCTTACATTTATTTGGATTTCACCAGGGGAACATTAGCTGTTTATGATTCTTGAAAGATGATGCTTTTGCGATCTTTATGTAATAGGTTTACCAAAGCACTCTGTCTTATTTAAATTCCAGTATCCTAAAGAGAAAATTCAGTTTGTGCATCTTTAGTTATCCTGCAGTTGAGGGACTTGAATTTCATGACTGAAGATTTTTTTCAGTACAAATGAAATATAGTTCTATATAAGAAAAATCTGGGAGTTTGTCATGTATGTCACTATTTTTTTTGGTATACCACTATTTAAATGGCAGTGTGCAATAATTGGCTAGATGTTTCATATATGCAAATATTTTTCCCATACCTTAGTGGGAGTGCTATTTTTAAATTTATTTTTAATTGGAGGGCAATTGCTTTATAATGTTGTACTGGTTTCTGCTATACAACAATGTGAATCAGCTCTAAGTATACATATATCCCCTCCTTCTTGAGCCTCTCTTCCACCTTCCCTCTCCCCTGGACCCCATCCCTCCCTGTCATCACTGAGAAGCAAGCTGAGTTCCTTGTGCTATATAGCAGCTTCCCACTAACTATCTGTTTTACACATTGCTAGTGTATGTCAGAGAAGGCAATGGCAACCCACTCCAGTACTCTTGCCTGGAAAATCCCATGGACGGAAGAGCCTGGTAGGCTGCAGTCCATGGGGTCGCAAAGAGTCAGACACGACTGAGCGACTTCACTTTCATTTTTCACTTTCATGCGTTGGAGAAGGAAATGGCAACCCACTCCAGTGTTCTTGCCTGGAGAATCCCAGGGACGGGGGAGCCTGGTGGGCTGCCATCTCTGGGGTCGCACAGAGTCGGACACGACTGAAGCAACTTAGCAGCAGCAGTGGTGTATGTAGTCAATGCTACTCTCTCATTTCATCCCCTGCCCTTCCCCTGCTGTGTCCACAAGTCCATTTTCTATGTCTACATCTCTATTCCTGTCCTGCAAATTGGTTCATCAGTACTGTTTTCCTAGATTCCATATATATGCATTAATATATGATATTTGGGCTTCCCAGGTGGCGCTAGTGGTAAAGAACCTGTCTGCCAGTGCAGGAGATGTAAGAGACGTGGGTTTGATCCCTGAGTTGGGAAGATTCCCTGGAGGAGGCCATGGCAAACCTCTTCAGTACTCTTGCTCGGAGAATCCCGTGGATTGAAAAGCCTGGTGGGCTACAGTTCATAGGGTCACAAAGTCAGACATGACTAAGCAACTTAGCACAACACATATGCTATTTACTTTTCTCTTTCTGACTTACTTTACTCTGTATAATAGGCTCTAGGTTCATCGACCTTGGAGTGATTTTTAAAAATTAATTTTTATTGGAGTATAGTTGATTTACAATGTTGTGTTAGTTTCTATTGTAGAGCAAAGTGAATCAGTTATACATGTATCCACTCTTTTTCGGATTCGTTTCCCATTTAGTCATTACGGACTGAGTAGAATTCCCTGTGCTATACAGTAGGTACTTACTAGATATGTGTTTTATGTGTAGTCGTGTATATACATCAATTACAATTTCCCAATTTATCCCTTCCCCTCTCCTCTTCTCCCTTGGTAACCATCGGTTGGTTTTCTACACCTATAACTCTGTTTAATAAGTAAGTTCATTTGTATCATTTTTTTTTAGATTCTACATATAAGTGGTATCGCAGGTATTTGTCTTTCTCTTTCTGACTTACTTCACTCAGTATGACAATCTCTGGGTCCACCCATGTCTCTATTTAACATTATTTCGGTTCTTTTTATGGCTGAGTAATATTCCATTATATATATATACCACATCTTTATCCATCCATCGATGGATAAAAAGCATTATTATTATTATTTATTATCCTTTTTTTTTTTTTTTTTTAGAGTCCATTGGCAGTATAGTCGAAGCTCTAAATAAAATAAATTCAGGTGGAGAAGTTTCAGCAAATCCTACCAGCCGTGCAACATCAGCAACCACATCTGAATTTGTAAGTGGAGGAGAAAACCTAAAACTCTGCCTTCTCTAAAGATTTCTTCTTTTCTTTCCTTTTTTTCTTTCTCTATTCTTTCATGCAAAAAGTGGTTTTCCAAGCTATTAATTTATTGTTAAATAGGAAAGATAAGTGACCATAAAACTTTATAAAACATGTACTAAATATGTATAAAATTTGAATGGAATTAAGGTTAAAATATTAAATGTAACTTTTACTTACTCTTCTTTAGTGTGTCTTTTGTATTTTGGAGCATTTTGATAATCATACTTTCATCACTTTCTAACTTTTTAGAAAAGGATATTTAGTTTAGTGCTTCTTTTGAGTCGTGTCTTTTAAGAGAAAGCATTGACAGATTGTATTTTGGAAACATGTCAACATGGCTGCAAGTAAACAGTCTCCACTGTGTCAGGAAGTCTAATAGAAGTCTGGTTATAGCTCTTGTGAAGTTTACTGATTAACTATCTCTGGTGCGTCTCCTTTTTTTTTTTTTAATTGTGCATAAATAAGAAATAAATCATTTGACAGATTCAGTTGTGGTATTTTGTGACTCAGGGCAGATATAGTGATAAAATAAACAATCTAATTTTAACTCTGAGAATATGATCAGTTTATAAATGTGATTTTACTCTGTTGGGCCACTTTTTGGTTAAAGGCCAGATAGTAAATATTTTAGGCTAGATGGACCATATACTGTTTCTGACACATAATCTTATTTTTCTTTTGTTAGACCACTCTTAAAAGTTGTAAAAAATCATTCTTAAGTCTTGCCTGTTGTTTGTTGACTCCTGCTTAGAATGAAAGTGATCAAAAATTGGACATCATTCTTTTATAACCTAATATGCTTCATAAATTAGCTAGGCAGGTCATCACTAAGTAGAAAAATACAATATCTAGTTAGATAAAGAACAGTCCTGGGTAACAACTTAAGGTAAAAATCTAATTTTAACTCAAACCATTATGAGGGAGTCTAGTTTATAATAAGCACTAAGCAGTGTTTTGCTCATCTGTTTATACTGACTTTTATATAATAGAGTTTATAGAGCCGTTCACTATTCCTATTTATAATAAATTTATTTTTTTATAATTTTGAGTAGCTAACAATCACTGAATTAATAGGGTTTTCCATCGTCAGAGACAGGAAGGTTGAAAATGAGATATCCTATCTGTTAGTAAGAAGCAGGCAATAAGAAAGTACTTATTTGTAAATGAAGTCTTTTCCCACATGTTTTTAATTGTTTTTATTAAAAAATCAAATGTAATTAAACATATTCCATCAAATTCACTAAAATACCATTCTATTTACAAAACTAAATATGTAACAGTTAATAGTTTTGAAAAGTTAAAAGATTTGATAAGAATATCAGTGAAAAAATAATTTTCTACAATTGGTCCACAGGCTAGAGCTATTGGTCATAAATTTCCTCCATTATATTCTTCCTATGCGGAGCTGGACACTATTATGTATGCCCTTGGAGTGGGAGCATCAATCAAGGAGCCAAAAGATATGAAATTTATTTATGAAGGGAGTTCTGATTTCTCCTGTTTGCCAACCTTTGGAGTTATTCTTGCTCAGAAATCTATAATGAATGGAGGATTAGCAGAGATTCCTGGGCTTTCAATCAATTTAGCAAAGGTATGCATAATAAGAAATCTTTATTTTGTTTTTCTGTTTCTTTAAATATGATTGATAAATGTCACATTAGTGTGTGTGTGTGTGTGTGGTGCATTAATGCAATAGTATGTAGTGGTTGATTCAAGAATAAAGATTTAACCTGTCTTTTGATTTTTCTTTTTAAGAACAGAAGGGTAGGCAGTTGAAAAGGCAAGCAAAAAGAAGAAAACAACAATTATGTACAGTCCTGCAACCTTGGCATAATGTTATTAATTCTCTCTCTGTCATTAGTTGCTATTTGACCAAGAGTAAATAGCTTCTCTAAGCTTCAGTTTCCTTATGTGTAAGTTCTGTATGGTAATCATTACCTGATCATAGTGATGAAGGAGCAAGAGGAAAGAGTGTATGAAACAGAGAGAATAGGTGAAAAAGGCCCAAGGCAGGTGCATACTTAGCTTATTTTTGGAACAGCAAGGAGGTCAGTACAGCTGTAAATGAGCAAGGGAGTAGTGATAGGAGAAGAGGGCCTTGTAGTCACTTGAGAATTTCAGCTCATACTCTGATTAATATGAGAGGCCATTTGTAGTGCTTTGAACAGAGGAGTGATATGATCCGGCTATGTTCACTCACAGGCTCATTTTTGCTCCTCTGTAGAGAATAGATTATATGGGGGCCAAGCATGGAAGCAGAGAAACCAGTTTGAAGTCTATTATAGTAATTCTAGCATAAGGCTTGATGTGCATGGAAAGAAAGAGGAGTCAAGGATGAAGGTTTTTGGTCTGGTTAACTGGGATGATATATATGCATATATATCTATCTATGCTGCTGCTGCTGCTAAGTCGCTTCCGTCGTGTTTGACTCTTAGCGACCCCATGGACTGCAGCCCACCAGGCTCCTCTGTTCATGGGATTTTCCAGGCAAGAGTACTGGAGTGGGTTGCCATTGCCTTCTCCTATCTATGTATGATTTATAATTAATTATATTCAATATATTTAATATGTATGGTAGTTACATATGACATACTACTATGTATAATAAAATAGATGTGTACAGTTTAAGGTGGGGATGATCAGGAGTTGGTTTTAGTGGAGATACAAAGTGGGCAGTTGAATATATGAGTTTAGAGGTTGGGGGATGGCCCTCCTGGGATTCTTAGTGTTTAAATAAGATTTAAAGACATGAAACTAGGTGAAATCACTAGTGTATGAATATAGGTAGCAAAAATCCTGAGTTTGGAGATCCTGTGGTGAATTGAGGTTGACAAGATGAGGAGGAGTTAACAAGAGAGACTGGGAAGGAATGAGATGGAAGGAATGAATGAAAAGGAAGGAATGGGAGGAATGAGACTGGGAAGGAAAGAGAGACTGGGAAGATAGAGACTGAGTGAGGTATACCACAGGAGAATGTGGTATTTGAGAAGCAGAGTGAATAAGGTATTTCAAGAAGAAAGGAGCAAACAATTGTGAGGTTTTTGAGGTAGGATATATTTTATTTCTTGAAATAAGGTTCAGGTCATAAACCCAGTTGATAACTGTTGAATAGTAGTTAAACTGATTTCTGTGATTTTGATTGATTGGAGAACCCGTTTACTAGAGAATCATTAGTATACTGCTTCTCTGAGTCCATGAGAATCTACACTTATTTTATTATTTGATGGAGTTGGGAGGGAGGCGAGAAATAGATGCCAACCAGTTTGGTGTTTCAGTCACTCTCCCATGGCATTTTTTGCATACAGTTCTCCTGTTTGGATAAAGTCCTTGTAAACAATTAAAGCCGATATTTCACAATTCTTCCTTGGAATTGAAAGGAATTGGACATCATGAATGGTATTCAAAATCTGTGACTGGAAATGATAGCCATCTTGGGATTTGAATCCCAGTCTTCCCAACCTTGTTTCCAGATGTGATTTTGAGGCTATCCTTCATTTGTCCTCTCATCACTATCCTCCTCCCCATTCTGTTTCCTTTCTGGGTTCTGAGGAAGACTGGGAATTAAACTGTCCCATAGCAGTGGAGTGTGGTCATTTGGATATGTGGTCAGGTTTTTTTTTTTTTTTTTTTTTTGTTCACTTGTTTTCCTGTATTATATTTTTATATTCTTGTTTTGATAAATTGAGGTTAATGTGGCTGTGAAATTACACAGGGTCTTTAGTATTTACTCTTTGTAGGTAATTTGTAAGACATAACACTAAGGGAATGTTGACATTGATAGTGCTTTTACTGTAACCATGGCTTTAATATTTATCTTTGTGTTTTGGCTGAGTCATTTGTATTTGCCAGGTATCACCTGAAATTACTAGTACTGAGCAGTTTGTTTATTTTTATTCAGTAGATATGTAGTGGATACCCAGTATGTTCCAAGCACGATGATGAGCCCTGGGAATATATTGAGTTTAGTGTCTCCATGGCAAATAATCCACGATTATCACTCAGCAAGGATTAAGAATGTCAAGAAAGAAGACAGTATGTCTTCTCTGTTCCAGAGAGCTGATAGTCTTTAAATTGGGGGACTGATGATTTCTGAATAATATAGTTAAGGAATAAGAGCCAAACTGAGATAGATAGTTTGGGGGAAGTAGTCATGTGAACAAGTGGGCAGTGAAATGCCATTTAGGATTAGCAGTATTCACAGAAGAGCCTATGGAGAAAGGAAGTCTACTGACAAAATTTTGCTTACCTTAATGTAGATTCTTCATGGGGAGCAGTACTTGGAGTTATATAAACCAATTCCCAGAGCAGGTGAGTTCTTCATCATACCATAATTTTATGTTCTGACTAACCTTCCAAACTGTGTCAATGTGTTAAACTGGCAGAGAAGTGACTAAATAAATTCTATTGTAAGTTATTTGTGTGCATGTCAACCATTAGTGTATATTGATGTTTTTTGTTTCGTCACCAAAATCATGTCTAATTCTTTGCAACCACAAGGACTTTAGCCCGCCAGGCTCCTGTGTCCATGAAATTTCCCAGGCAAGAATACTGGAGTGTGTTGCCATTTCCTTCTCCAGGGGCCCTTCCTGACCCAGGGATTGAACCTGCATCTCCTGCATTAGCAGGTGGATTCTCTCCTGCTGAGCCACCAGGAATCCCCACATTGATATTAACTAGTACTTATTTTGGTTACTTAAATATCATCCTATTCAAATAGTTTTATTTAATAAATTACTTCAAAAAACTACTTAAAATCTGATCAACAACTGAAAGGAGCATTTTCTTTTTATATCTTAAACTTAGTGATTGTGTATAATCAGTCATGGATGTGTATAATCAGTCCCATGGATTCTTCATTCTTTTCTCAGGTATTTGTGTTGGTACTGATTTTCGTAAAGCAAAGAATGTTAAAAGATACAGGATGTTTTGTAATTAACTTTTTCATATTTTCTTTTAGAGTAAGTAAAATCAAGTCTGTCTTAATAATCAGTTTATTTTTCTCAGTTATATCTTACTTGTTCAGTAGAGCTTCTCATTTTTTCACTTTAATTTGATGTATTTGTTTTGTGTTGCTGCTCTGATGTCAGAATATTTATATGCTGACCGCATAAGGTGGTGAAACACAAAAAAAGTCTATCATTTCATATTATATAACGTAGAGGTTAGCAAGTAACTAGAATTGTACTTTAATTTTTTTCTAAATCTTTTTACTTTATTTTGGAGAAGGAAATGGCAACCTGCTCCAGTATTCTTGCCTGTAGAATCCCATGGACAGAGGAGCCTGGTGGACTATAGTCCACGGGGTTGCACAGAGTCGAACGTGACTTAGCTACTAAACAACTTTATTTTATTAAAAATTATAAGATTCTAATGGCTTAAGGCTGAATAGTTCTATTTCATTGTTAGTGTTACTTGTTTCTGGTTGTTCTTGTAGTTTTCCCTGTTTTTTTTTCCTTTTAATTTTCTTCCTTTGTGATTTTGTACTTTTCTTTTGCTTGTGTTCCTTTCTCTTTTGTTTTTGGGTATCTGTTGTAGGTTTTTGATTTGCAGTTACCATGGAATTCATATATGTTGATCTATAACTATATTTGTTTTAAACTAGTCCTTTTTCAGACACATTCTAAAAGAGCTACATTTTTTACTCCCTTCCACCACACTTTGTGTTTTTGATGTAATAGTTTACATCTTCATGTTTATCTCTACTTATTGTTGTAGTCATACTTGATTTTACAGGTTTTTGTTTCTTAATCTTTGTACTAGCTTATTTAAGTATTTGAGCTTCTGTCTTTCCTTTATATTTCCTATATATTTTCTAAATATTTCCTATATATTTGCTAAATATTTCCTAAATATTCCTATATTTCCTTTGTATTTCCTATATATTTGCCTTTACTAGTGGGATTTTTCCTTTTCTATACTTAATTCTCGTTATATCCTTTCCTTTTCTATTTAGAGAAGACCCTTCAACATTTATTTTAGGGTGGTTTAGTATTGATGAACTCTTAATTTTTGCTTATCCAGAAAGTTTTTTATATCTCCTTCAATTCTGAAGGATAATCTTGCTGAGAAGAGTAGCCTAGGTTGTAGGTTTCCCTTTTGGCACTGTAAATATATCATGCCACTCCTTTCTGGCCTGCAAAGTTTCTGCAGAAAAATCAGCTGATGGCCTTATGAGGATTCTTTTGTATATGACCCTCTCTTTTTCTTTTTGCTACCTTTGGAATTCTCTCTTTAGCTTTTTCCATTTTAATTATGGTATGTCTTGGTGTGGGTCTGTTTGGATTTATCTTCTTTAGGATCTTCTGTGCTTCCTGTACCTGGACGTCTGTTTCCTTCTTCAGGCTTGGGAAGTTTTCAGCCAAATTTCATCAAATAAATTTTTACTCTGTTCTTCTTCTGGGACCCCTCTAATGGAATGTTGGTGTGCATGATATTACCCAAAGATCCCTTAAAATGTTCTCTGCTTTTTACTTTTCACTGTTCTGATTGAGTGAGTTCCAATATTCTATCTTCTAGATCACGTACGTGTTTTTCTGTATCACCTCAGTTTAGTTCCCTTCAGTCGCTCAGTTGTGTCCAACTCTTTGCGACCCGAGGGACTGCAGCACGCCAGGCCTCCCTGTCCATCACCAACTCCCAGAGCTTGCCCAGACTCATGTCCATCAAGTCTGTGATGTCATCCAACCATCTCATCCTCTGTCGTCCCCTTCTCCTCCTGCCTTCAATCTTTCCCAGCATCAGGGTCTCTTCCAATGAATCAGTTCTTTGCATGAGGTGGCCAAAGTATTGGAGTTTCAGCATCAGTCCTTCCAGTGAATATTCAGGACTGATTTCCTTTAAGATGGACTGATTGGATCTCCTTGCAGTCCAAGGGACTTTCAAGAGTCTTCTCCAACACCACAGTTCAAAAGCATCAATTCTTTGGTGCTCAGCTTTCTTTCTAGTCCAACTCTCACATCCATACATGACCACTGGAAGAATCATAGCTTTGACTAGATGGACCTTTTGTTGGCAAAGTGATGTCTCTGCTTTTTAGTATGGTGTCTAGGTTTGTCATAGCTTTTCTTCCAAGGAGTAAGTATCTTTTAATTTCATGGCTGTACTTACCATTTGCAGTGATTTTGGAGACCAAAAAAATAAAATCTGTCTTGTTTCCATTGTTTCCCCATTTATTTGCCATGAAGTGATGGGACCAGATGCCATGATCTTAGTTTTCTACATGTTAAGTTTTAAGCCAACTTTTTCACTCTCCTCTTTCACTTTTATCAAGAGGCTCTTTAGTTCTTCGCTTTCTGCCATAAGGGTGGTGTGCTGTTAATTCCTTTTAGTGCATTTTTCTTTTCAGTTAGTCTATTCTTCAGCTCTGATTGGTTCTTTTTAAAAATTTCTAGTTCCTTGTTAAAACTCCCATTATATTTGTTTATTCTTGTTCCTAATTCAGTTAACATTCTTATTATTCCTGCTTTGAATTTTTTATCTGGTAAATTATTTATTTCTGTTTCGTTTGTTGTTTTTTTCAGGAATTTTCTCTTGCTCTTTCAATTGAAAGAGACTCCTCTGTATTTTCATTTTGCTTATCTATTTCTTTTTCTGTTGAAATTAGGTGAAACAATTACTTATGATTTTTCTTTTGTGGGTATGCCCCTATACAGTCTGCAGGTGCCCAGTGGCTTTGATGGGAGAGCTGGATTTGATGTGAGCACAACTTAGGTCTTTCTTCAGGGTGTGCTGACAGATATCACCTTTGTAGGGGGTGGGGCTGGAGATGGAAAAGTAGAGTCGGATGTTAGGTGGTGCTTCGCCTTAGCTTAGTTGCTGTCCGCCCTCTACCCCCATAGGGGTAGGGGCAGATCTCTAATTGCTGGAGCAGAAGCCCTGAGGGTTGGGTCTGAGCTGGTTCAGTTCCCTTTAAGTGTGTGCTCTTCCCACTTCAAGCACTGACATCCTTGCCCCAGAGAGGTTCAGTAGAGGAGCAGGAGCAGCTGGTATGGGTATTTCAGTGAGGGTTGGGGCAAGGGCTTTGTTGGCCTGGCCACCATCAGAGATCTGGGCCCCCTGTGCAGTCACCAGTAATGGCTGCCCCCTCCCTGTTCAGATGCCACTTAGGGTTTGGATGTCCATAGCATCCTATAGCTGAGCCTTTTCCTTGATCATGGCAGCCTAGACTGTGGAGCTATAATGTTATGTGAGTGGTGCTGGAGTGTTCCCTCGGCTCAGGCTGGGGACCAGAGCAGTTGAAGAAAACTAGTCAGCCACCCAGGTGGTTTCAGTACGCCCTCTCTGCCCTGCCTTGAGAGTAAGTAAGTGTTCACTCACTCCTGGAGTCCAGGCTTCCCATAACCCTCTTGTCTCAGTGGCCTTCCAGTCAGTCATGGGGGCTTGTCTTCCCTTTGTTGGACACCCAATATGTGGCTTAAATTGCTCAGTCCCCCAGGAAGGTCTCTCCCTATACCATCTCCCTTTTCCTTTGAGTCCTCTCCCACAGGTCCTTACCTGATTGCTTTTCCTCACTTCCTGCCTGATTACCTGTGGGTCTTTCTTATAGTCTTGGTTGAATAGGAGTTTTTCTGTTAGTCTCCACTTAATTTTCAGTGGAGGTGTATTTTTGATGAGTTTGTGTGGCAGGTGAATTCTGTGTCCTCCTACTCTACCATCTCAATTCGAGTCTTCAGTTTGGTATTACACCCTGTTTTTACACAGTTCCTTTTATCTGAGGCAGTGTGCAGTGTGTGGTTATGTGAGGAAGTTTGGCTTTTATTTTAAAGACAATAGATAACCACTGAAGGACTGTAAGGAGAGATATGATCAAATGTGAATTTTGGAAAGCATCAACTCTGGCTCCTGTTTGTAATGCTTGGATTGACAAGGGAATGAAATAGAGGGAAGGAGATTTTGTAAGAGACTTTTGTAATAATCTAGGTTGGAGAATGTGGTTGATTGAAAAGGATTGTAGGCATCAGTAGGGATATAAGTGGAGAAACTGTAGGGATGTGAAAGGAGTAGGCTTGGTATTTGTTTAAACATGGAGTTGATTATCTTGGGATATCATCTGTAGTTTGACAGCTATTTATCAGTTGCTTCCTAACATCTAGGCTTTCTGTTAGGGTTACGAATAAATGGAAAATGAAACAAATCTGGACTGTGCCCTTTTGGAGCATATAACCTAGTTGTTGTGGAAGGCAGGCTATAATAAAAAAAAGTACACAAATAAATGTATAATTACAACTATATGTAATAAACAGTACAGATGAAACATACTTGATACCATTAGAACTTAACATAGAAGGATGTGGCATAATCAGATTAACTCTGGGAAAAAACAGCATCAGGCATAATATGGAGCATGTGTTAAAGTTGGTCAGAGTGAATGTGCAGGTAACTAGTTAGAGGGCTGTTGTGGTAGTTGAAATAAAATGATGGCAGCTTAGGTAGAGGTGGTGGTGGAAAGATAGACGTGGAAGAATCAGAAGCAACTTAGGAGATGAAAGCAACAGCAACCTACTTAACCTCAGCATTATTTTATTTTTTTAATCATCTTTCACACCCAGGCAGGTACCAAGATCTTTGATTTTCTCCCTTCAGTGCGTTTAGGATCCTATTTCTGTCTACCTCATTTCGATCACCATTATCTCTCACTTTCCAAGTGTTCTCTCTGCCTCCATTCTTGCTCCCCTCCGATCTGTTCATCTCACTGTAGCCAGAATATTATTTCTGAAATGCAAGTGTTTTTGTCACTTCCCTATTAAAAAGCCCAAATGGCTATTCGTAGACTTCAGGATGAAGTAAAAAACTTTTTGTATCTTCTGACTTCTCTCCATGTCTGCCTACTCAAGTCTTGTCACATTTAGACACTAATTTATGAGACAGGCCTCATGCTGAAGTTTCTGCCATGGCAGTTGGGTGGATAGTACCATTCATTCATGTAGGGAACAAAAGAGAAACAGATTGGAAAAAAAGATTATGGGTTCACTCTCAAACAGGGATAATCCATCAAGAAATCACCAATTAAATAATGAAAAGAAGAGTCCATGAAAGAACAAAGTGGTTAGAAGGAAACATTGTCTCATTGAAGCCAATAAAGGTTCAGTAAGGAACAGAGTAATGGTGTTGATTGTTTGCTTAACAAATGTTCATTAAATGATTGAAAATTGTTACTTTTTTCCACCTAATTTATCAGAATTACTAATATTTCAAATTTGCTAACTCAGGCATTATGATTGCTTTTAATGTTTATGACTCAGCATCATATTGAAAATTGTTCTAAACCATGCATTTATTTAGTTTGCTGATATTCCAGTTGAAGTTATGTTAAATTCTCTCATGTTTTCATATAATATATTACTTACGGCTTTTAAAACAGTATCATTTATTTATTATACATTTATTATTTTTACTTTCCATTTTAGGAAAATTAAGATGTGAAGCAATTGTTGCTGATATCCTGGATAAAGGATCCGGTTTAGTAATTCTTGTGGATGGTAACTAATTTCCAGTTCTTATAATAATATTGTTAAATTGATAGCCTTTGTGTGCAGTATACTTTACCGTAGAAGTTGATAAATAAGTTTCTATTTATCTTCCGATTTGTGAGAAAGCAAGATTAGCATTCTAAAAATTTACAAACTCTTTTAGAAAATAAGGGGAGAGTGGGGCATTTCAGGGGATTTGTGACAACATAACCAAAGTAGAGATGAGAAATGTGGCTGGTCTAGTGAACACAGTGGGGAATTATGCTTCCTGGAGTATGTTTTAGCAGGAATGAATACAAAGACAGCCCTCAATTGATAATTAGGCTGTGTTGTAAATATTCTTTTGTATGTTAGCTCTTTGGAACTGGGAACCTATTTGACTCCTGAATCATTCTTATAAGTGGTAGTTAGGTTTTTAACCTTGCACATTCAGACGTATTGAACTCATAATGTGGTTCAAACACCATAGCTACATTTTATTTGCGGTGGAAAAAAAGGTTATAGTAGTTTAATAAATATTGAAATACTAATAATTAAACATAAGCCAAAGACACCTTGCTTAAAATTTATCATTTAAAGTTTAAGAACAAAACCAAGAAAGATTATCAAAAAATTTGGAAATATCAGTGGAAAGTTTAATAGTAATCTGGTATTTGGAATATAGGTTTTATCATTTTGTTCTAATACATACCTAAGAGGTTATACTGAATATGTTGTTTTGAAACTTGCCTTGTTTTACTTAATAATATATTTAGAACATTTTTAATGCTTGTAAATATTTTCCTATTACATGTTTTTGTTAAAATTTCACCATAGACACATAGAACATGAATCTTTTCTCTCTTCTTCCTTCTCCCTCTTCTTTTTTAGATATTTGTATTTTCTTGTCATTTCAAATGTTGGCTAACATTTGGCTACAGTTCTCCCAGTTTTCTTTTAATCTTCCCACCATTCTATCAAATGTAACGTACCACTGTGAAGTTTTGTGGTAATCTTAGCTTTAGTTTTTACTCTTGTTTCTTGATCTACTCCATTTATTTACCTATAGCTTGACAATGGATAATAATGTATTAGAATTTGTAGATAAAATATAGATGAAATTAGATATCCAATTTTCTATGTAATAAAGATGAATGTTTTATTTTAAATATAAATAACCATGGCTTTTCTTATTTTTGTCCTAATTATATTTTTCTTTATGTTATTCAAAAGCATATTCCTAATTTTACAGAGCTGGAGATTTAGATGCTGTTCAAACTCTCACAAGGATAGTAGTCAGTAGTAAAAGGAACAGCTATCTATCATTTATTACTTGCTTACTTATTCACTAACGTGCTCACTCATGTCATTTGTTCATTGATTCATTAATTAATGCATATTTATTAGGTGCTTTTTCTGTCCCAGGTACTATTCTAATTGCTGGGAGTATGATATGAGCAAAAGAGTCATGATCCTGCTTTCCAGAAGTTTATACCTTCATTCTTGCTATTTCCTCTTTTATATTTTAGGCTCTATTGAGGGCTTCTGCAGAATGTTTGAAAATTTTAGAGAGTGGTTATCTGCATTTTATTTTTAATCTTACTGAATTTTAGTGGATTTACAATGTTGTGTTAATTTCTCTTGTACAGCAAAGTGATTCAGTTATACATAGATACATTCTTTTTCATATTCTTTTTCATTATGGTTTATCACAGGATATTGAATATGGTTCCCTGTGCTATACAGTATGACCTTGTTTATCCATCCTGTATATAGGATGCATCTGCTAATCCCAAACTCTTAAGCCATTGCTTCACCACCTCCTCTCTCCCTAGGGAGAGAACAAGTCTGTTCTCTGTATCTCTGAATCTGTTTCTGTTTTGTAGATACATACATTTGTTTTGTATTTCACATTCCACATATAAGTGATATCATATGACATTTGTCTGTCTCTCTCTGACTTAACTTTGCTTGGTATGATAATCTCTAGGTGCATCTGTGTTGCTCACATGGCATTATTTCATTCTTTGTTATGGCTATGTAGCATTCCATTTTGTGTGTACACACACATTTTGTGTGTACGTGTGTGTATCTCACGTCTTCTTTATCCATTTATCTGTTGGTGGATATTTAGATTGTTTCCATGTCTTGGTTATTGTAAATAGTGCTGCTATGAACATAGGGGTGCATGTATATTTTTGAATTACAGTTTTTTCTGGATATATGCCCAGGAGTGGGATTGCTGGATTATATGGCAATTCTATTTTTAGTTTTTTGAGGAACCTCTATACTGTTTTCCATAGTGGCTGTATCAATTTACATTCCCACCAACAGTGTAGGAGGGTTCCCCTTTCTCCGCTCCCAGTCTAGCATTTGTTATCTGTAGACTTTTTAGTGATGGCCATTTTGACCACTGTGAGGTACTACCTCATAGTTTTGATTTTCATTTCTCTAATACTTAGTAATAGTAAAAAATCTTTTCAGGTGTGTTAGTCTGCTTTTTATAGTGGAATTGTCTGAAAAGTTCAAGAAGGAGAGAACTGAAATATGAAGGGCAGTTGGGAAGTTTTACAAGAAGGTAGAGGAACTGCTATTCCATAGATAAGAAAGGATTTGTCAAGATCTTCCTTTCTCTGCCTTCCAGAGACTGGTAGTGTGTATGATTAAAATGAGTGCTCTGTAACCCAAACTTGGGTGTCTTTAAATTGCAAAACCTTTTAGTAATTGAATTTTGTTTCTGAAACATTTACAGGTATTGCTGATCATGTATTGGTTAACTGGTTATATCTTTTGACAATAATTTCTTTTCTTTCTTCTTTCATTTACTTTTCAGTCTACACTTACTCTGGGGAGGAACTTATATGTTATAATCAGTTCTCCATCTTTGTTGTTGGTTCTGGAGGCTCTGGTGGAAAACGGACATCAGACAAGGCCAAGGTAGGCTACGACTTCATAAATGACATATGTGTGTCATTAAGGATGCTTATCTGTATTTTGAACTTACTATATGTATAATTTTATAGAGTAGGGCTTTAGTAATCTAAACTTCCTTGAATCAGAATATGTTCTTGGATTTGAAGTGCTGTTTATATTTGTATATTTTAATATATAACACGTTATATGTGTTACAGGCTGAGGTAAGTGTAATGTACAAGAGATAATTACTGGAATACCTTTACTTATACAAACTTTGTCTGCACCCAGAACTCTTTAGAAAAACCTAACATGTACAAGAGATCCTGGTGTAAATGAAAATCTTCACTCATTAAATGTCTAGAATATTTCTTATGTATAAAACAATTCAAATTACTGTTGAGTTCTCAAAATCTGCCCCAAACAATATTTTTCCTAAAAATATTTTGTAATTTGGATTTTACTCCAGTTTAACCTGGCCTTCACCTCTGCCCTCAGCTCTCAGAATAGGGCCACGCTATCTTCCTAGGCAGAGCAGGCCACTCATTTTTCTTATTCCCCACTCCTACCTTCCCTATCTTGTGAAGCAGAAGCTCTATTACAGGTAAAAGTGGCTGCAAGTTATGGGGTTCTCTTCCTCCACCCAGCCCCCATTTGTACTGTGGAGAGTTTTGTTCTACGATGGCATGCTAAGAATACTAGGGCTCTGATAACTCGTGCCCCATCCTGCTCATAGGATGAGGGTTCCCTGCTGCTAGAGGCAAGCTGAGAAGACCAGAAGCTCCTACTCCTGCTCAGTCCCCTTCTTATAAAGTGAGGATGTCACTTGGAGAGAAGTGGGCCACTGTCCTTGCCCTCTTCTCTGTTGCAGTGGCGCAGAGGTTTTGCCTGGAGGCCGAGGCAGGCTCTAATAATAGCTCCGAAGCTCTTCCCAAGGAAACTGACTCATTTTGGAACCAAATAATTGGAACCAAAAGTAAGGATGGTTTCAAAAACAAAGTTACTTTAGTGATAATCAAGAGGAGTCTGGTAGCTCCATGGAAGCAGTAAGTAAACTAGTCCAACTAGAAGTTTGCTAGAGAACTGTGCAAGGAGACAGCTAAGAAGAGTTGTCATGGGATCATTTTTGTTGTTGTTCAGTTGTTAAGTCATGTCTGACTCTTGGCAGTTCCACGGACTGCAGGATGCCAGGCTCCTCTGTCCTCCACTGTCTCCTGGAGCTCAAATTCATGTCCACTGAGTTGGTCAAACCTCAAAGACTGACCTCAAAGACCTCCCCTGGAAAGAAGTATTCTTTTGCATTGGGAAGAGTCCCTGTTTGTTGCCTAGAGAATGGACCTGGTTATATAATTCCTTTCATTATAGAGAGTCATTTCAGGGAAATCATAATGTAGATGAAGCTCACAGTTACAGAATTTTAAAGGTCATTATGTGCTGAATATATTTAAAAAAGATTCTTTTTATCCAGCTTACAGATTTCATTACAGTCAGCCCTCCATATCCATGGGTTCCACATCCGCAGGTTTTGCATCTGCAGATTAAACCAACCGTGGATCAAAAATAGCCAGAAAAGGTGACGCCCCTCCCCGCTCCCGCCGCCCGCCCAGGCCGCACCCACTGGAGGGCGGTGCGCCCGGGCCTAATCCTCGGGCGGCCGGCGCAGCGGCTTTAAGCGGGGGCGGGACTGCGCGCCGTGCAGCCGCGACGGAGACTGGGACTCGGCCGGGGGCCTCTGCGGGCGGCCGGCCGCCGAGGTCGGGGCCAGAAAAAAAAAAACAAAAAACAAAAATAGCCAGAAAAAAAATTTCTAGAAAGTTCTCAGACTATTTACACAGTATTTACATTGTAGTATGTATTACAAGTAATCTTGAGATGATTTAAAGTGTATGGGAGGATGTGCATAGGTTATATGCAAATACTGCCCCATTTTGTATAAGAGACTTGAACATCTGCAAATTTTGGTGTCCTGGAAACCGAGAAACAACTGTCCATTGCAACATGCTTGTTTGTCAAATACCAATTTCGGTAAAGAGACTAGCAATTATTTTGTTAACTATTTAACGTGTCGTGTTTTTTTTTTTTTTATTTTTATTTTTTTATTTCAGGCAGCTGTAGCCATACCCAATAGACCTCCTGATGCTGTACTTACAGATACCACCTCACTTAATCAGGTAACAAGGTGTTTTTGAAAAGTGGTAAAGCCATCTGGCTCCTGGCACTTTAACGTGTAACTCTTGATACCCTGTAAATCCTATGAATTCAAAAGTAGTCCTAAGAATTCAAAAGAATTCTACATAATAGAAATAACAGCATATTTCTGTAGTTGAAATTTGTTCTGTGTGAATTTTTACTTAACGGTTGTTTTTCTCCACTAGATATCAGAAGAAAATATTTGTGGTTTTTACAAGTCAGTTGAGAAGGCATCATGTTTTGTTGGCGTGGATTGCTTGCCTTAAAAAGATTGCCTAGCTTTTCGTTAAAACTTTAGAGAACAGGATAAAATAAAGGGCAGATTTTAGTTATCCTGTCTTCTGTTGGAAAAGAAAGCTGAGCTGCACTGCGTAGAGACAGATTAGTTTCTGCCAACTTTAGTGGACAGGTACAATAAGGCATCTTAGAAGGAGCAGGTGATTTAATCTGTTCTGTTTGGCATGAATAGTATGTTTTCTGATGAAGGAGATAAAATACCCTGTCAGTTAACAGATTCTGTAAGCATGCAAAGATTTATTTAATAAACAAAAGGTGACCTTGAAGATGAAAAAGCAACTTTATTTTTGAGAGTTATGAAGGTTCTTCTTTAAGATGGCTAGGATACTAATCATGCAGATATAGAACAGAATACATAAAGCTCTGAAGTAATGCAGTGAATAAACAGGTAGTGACAGCAGATTATTTATAAAATTCACTTATTTTTTGATACTAATTTTGACATATTGATATGAGAACTTCTGCAGGATTTATGTTTACTAACAAATAGAAATATAACTTCATGAGCTAGAAAGAATTAAGTAATTGTATTGTATTAAGTAATAATTAGTAATTGTGTTTTTTTCAACACTATATAATTGGGTGATAGAATAATACTTTTTATCACAGATTAGTTTTTGCCTTTAAATGTTCTTCCCATCCCTATTTCTTATCAATTTCTTAAGAAAACACTCATATTTATGTATAATTAAAGCTTCACAGTGAAATGAATTTTATTGTGGCACTGAAGAACAGAAAAGACTTTGTGGTTTCATGGTTCACAAAGTCCAGCAATGCTCCATTATTCTTGGGTTTCTGAAATAATAAAATATATCTGCTGTAGATAAGAAAAGCTGAATAGTTTCCATGGATTGAGTTTCTTTATACAGTAAGCAGAAAGATTTTCTTTTTCTGGTTTTTCAGATGAATAGAACTTTTCATTAGCTTTTAGCCAACTTGAATACTTTGCTGTGTGACAAAGAACAGTTTTTAAGTTAACACATATTTTTTGTATGAATAATGGGCACCCATCATTTCACAGAGGTTCCTGGCCATTTGTATCACATGGTCATTTGAGAATGTGATTAAAAACAATATATAATTTGTTTAAAAACATTTTGCATAAAATTTTACATAAAGTTCAGGGGATTTATGAGCTATTTTAAATTAGATCTGTACTGTAGGAGACACAAATCAAGAAGTGTGATCTGTTGACAAGGAACTGAAAGTACACTTAGAATTAATGTGTATATGTCTTAATAACTAGGGCATCTATTCCAAGCAATGAATGATTGAAGACAAGGCTTTGAATTGTAGAGTAAGTGCTGTAGACATTCAGAGAGGTGTTACTTATTGGAGAATGATACACAAAAGAGTTTAATAGGAAAAATGAGACTTCTGAACTAAACTGGTACATAGATATTCTCTCTTATCAGAGATGTAAAACTTGCAGTATGGCCTGAATGGGGATAAGAACTTAATAATGATAGCAGATAAGAGCTTGATGTATGTACAAGGAGTAAGAATTAGAGAATTTACACTGGAGAGTGGCCAGAGGTGATTATGGATGAACAGACCTTTAAGGAGAAGTGGGAATGGAATGGATTATGCCACTATAGCATAAACTGTTTGCCAGGTATTTAAATTAAATGAGTCATTTTTCAGTCAGTAAGAGAACTGGCAATCATGGTTTTAGCTCTACCAGTGTCACTTCTGGAATATTTTGTTTTTCATTTCTTTAGGAGAATTTCTCGATCTTCAAATTCGTATGATATTACAAGTATGGTTCATGGTTAGTCATAATTAATAAAGAGAAAATTCATCCCCAATAACCTAGAAAGACCAAAGAGTAGGAAGGTAACAGATGTCAGACTTTGTATTTGGGAAGAAAGAAAACAAATATCTTTAGTTTCCCCAGTTACGTATCTTATACTACTTATTCTAACAATTAGAATTTTAGCTATCATCTTTGTCAAATAAAGTTAATCTTTGGAATATTGGTTATGCTATCCATTAAAATGTAATTCTTTATTAAATTACCAAAGGAGAAGGTGTCAGACACTGAATAGATTATTGGTTTTGGCATCAGACAGACTGAGGTTCAAATCCAGCTCTGGATTTGGGGTTTGAAGTTCGTCATTTTTTCTATTTGTATGTAACATGATGATATATATTTGCCTAATGTTTTATTTTTTTAAATCGTTTCTAAAATTTATCATTTAACCCTCTACAACTTATACAGAATCTTGTAAATCACATCTATTTGATAATTGTTGATTTGATTTAATTATTTTAGAAGCCACATAAAGGAAAAGAACACTGATTCATTGAAAAGGTGAATAATTTAGAAAACTATTGTGTGGAGTGATGGGAAAGAGAAAGAGTTTTTTAAAATGATGTAAAGCATATTAAAAAGTAAATATTTTCCTGTGAATTGTAGGAAATGTTATTTTCTGTAGATAAAATTTATTGAAAAAGAATGATCAATAATTAAAAATAACAAAAAACACTAAGAAAATCAGGTATGCTGACATGGCTAGCCTTTATAAAACATTTTAATAGTCTTGGAAAGCTTAACATAGCAATTGATAAGAAAGAGTTCTTGAGGCAGACTCAAAGTTAATACACAGATACATTAAAATACTTACTCTTAGCTTTTTTTGAATTGTCTTTCCTTCAGTACTGAAAAGTACTTTTTTTTCATTTGACCAGTGCACAATTTAAATGCTGACAAGTATAGAGAATTTTTGATCCTGCTGTTATCTTTGTGTGTGTCTGCTCAGTCGCTTCAGTCATCTATGACTCCCTGCTACTCTGTGGACTGTAGCCTTCCAGGCTCCTCAGTCTATGGGATTCTCCAGGCAAGAATACTGAAATGGGTTGCCATGCCCTCCTCCAGGGGAATCCTCCTGACCCAGGGATGGAACCCTCATCTTCTGGGTTGCCAGCGGTTCTTTTCCACTGAGCCAGCTGGGAAGCCCTATTGTTATCTCTTTTTGCTAACCCTGCCTTATCCAAGTACAGAAGTGATGTGAAGATCTGGACTAAGCAGAAATGTAATCTTAATGGCAGGCTACTCGTCTCTTGTTTTTTTTTTTTTGCAGGATGAGCTGATGTCAGGATTTAGTGCACCCAGTCGATTGAAAGTTTATTAGACGTGTTTGATGTTTATGTGTCTAGCATTGGGTTATAGGCTTCAATTTAAAACACCCCACAATTTATGCCACAAGAAAGTTGGCATAAATTTTGCTTGCTTAGAAGAGGCTATAAACATTTACACCTTGTCTTCATTGTGTTTTAATGAGAGTAGATCGATGGATTCCTTTTTGTGAATTTCTCCTTAGGCAGTGGTAACCAGTGTTATTCCCAGATGTAGTTCTTGGTTCCCGTTGCTATTTTTGCACAGTCTTCATCCCTTCCCAACTGATTTCAGTGGCAGGTGTTACAAAAAGCATTTGATTTATGCTTAACCTTTTTTTTTTTGTTAGAAATAGTTATTTTTTAATCAAAGCTAGAGTTAGGTATATTACGATGCATTTCTCGTGCAATAACCAGTCATATTTTCTGTTTTTATTTTAATGTATTCTAAGAAAGCACTGATATGCTAGTTACTTTTATAATTCTCTCTCCACAGGCTGCTTTGTACCGCCTCAGTGGAGATTGGAATCCCTTACACATTGATCCTAACTTTGCTAGCTTAGCAGGTGAGTTGCTAATAATATATACCAATGAAAATACTGAGTTAGACAAGGCTGTGGTCCTAGTGTGATTAGATTGACTAGTTTTCTGTGAGTATGGCTTCAGTGTGTCTGCCCTCTAATGCCCTCTTGCAACACCTACTGTCTTACTTGGGTTTCTCTTAGCTTGGACCTGGGGTATCTCTTCACGGCTGCTCCAGCAAAGTGCAGCCGCTGCTCCTTACCTTGGACGAGGGGTATCTCCTCACCGCCGCCCCTTCTGACCTTGAATGTGGAATAGTTCCTCTAGGCCCTTCTGCGCCTGCTCAGCTACCGCTCCTTGGAGGTGGGGTTGCTCCTCCCGGCTGCGGCCCCTGGCCTCGGGTGTGGGGTAGGTCCTCCGGGCCGAGGCCCCTAACCTCGGACACGGGGTAGCTCCACTCGGCTGCTGCCCCTGACCTCCCCTGACCTCGGACGTGGGGTAACTCCTCTTGACTACCTCCCATCGGGCATGGGGTCCTCCCGGGTTTTGCCCCTGACCTCGGATGTGGGGTAAAAAGCCCCTTGATGCAGGTGAAAGAGGAGAGTGAAAGAGTTGGCTTAAAATTCAACATTCAGAAAATGAAGATCATGGCATCTGGTCCCATTACTTCATGGGAAATAGATGGGGAAACAGTGGAAACAGTGTCAGACTTTATTTTTGTGGGCTCCAAAATCACTGCAGATGGTGACTGCAGCCATGAAATTAAAAGACGCTTACTCCTTGGAAGAAAAGTTATGACCAACCTAGATAGCATATTCAAAAGCAGAGACATTACTTTGCCAACAAAGGTTCGTCTAGTCAAGGCTATGGTTTTTCCTGTGGTCATGTATGGATGTGAGAGTTGGACTGTGAAGAAAGCTGAGTGCTGAAGAATTGATGCTTTTGAAGCGTGGTGTTGGAGAAGACTCTTGAGAGTCCCTTGGACTGCAAGGAGACCCAACCAGTCCATTCTGAAGGAGATCAGCCCTGGGATTTCTTTGGAAGGAATGATGCTAAAGCTGAAACTCCAGTACTTTGGCCACCTCATGCGAAGAGTTGACTCATTGGAAAAGACTCTGATGCTGGGAGGGATTGGGGGCAGGAGGAGAAGGGGACGACAGAGGATGAGATGGCTGGATGGCATCACTGACTCAATGGACGTGAGTCTGAGTGAACTCCAGGAGTTGGTGATGGACAGGGAGGCCTGGCGTGCTGCAATTCATGGGGTTGCAAAGAGTCAGACACGACTGAGCAACTGAACTGAACTGAACTGAATGAAAATATTAGCTCAGTTATCTAAATAATAAAGACATTGCTACTTCTGACTGGCAGTTTAACTGGTGACATTTAAAAAATAGCCCTTTGCTAATATGTTTATGCAAAGGATATGGAAAGGTAGGAAGTAGTATTCAGAAAATGGTGTCCTTGAAATTCAGATTATGGTGGAAGGTAGCTCCTGCTAGTGCAACGTCTGTGTTAGGACCATGGGGATGAATATCTGAGTTATCATGAAGGACAAAGTCCTTGGAGGACAGAGCATGAAGGGCAAGGTCATTGGAGGGGAGAGCAGAAAACTGAAAGGTTGAGGAAGGATCGTCTACATACATGGATATTGAAATCACCATGGATGATTTCATGGCTACACCCAAACCTAACAAAATAATTCTTTGTGTCCCCAGATCTCTGACACTCCTTTCTTGTTTTTTTTTTTTTTTCTTTCTTTGTTTATTTCATAATTTTTCCCCCAGGAAGTATTATTTATAAAATATTTTTCATGTTTCTTAAAATACATGGTATGATTCAGGTTAATGCAGTTTACAAATTATTTTTGAAGTTCTGAATGAACTGTTGTTGGTTTTTAAACATGAAATGTGTCTTTATCTAACTAAATCATCTCTCTTATTTTTAGGTTTCGATAAGCCTATATTACATGGATTATGTACATTTGGATTTTCTGCCAGGCATGTTTTACAGCAGTTTGCAGATAATGACGTATCGAGATTCAAGGCAATTAAGGTATGTGTAAATTATTAATTTAAATATTTGTTCCTTTTTAGTGTTAGAGAAGAGAAGGACTCTTCAGTTCAGTTCAGTCGCTCAGTCACGTCCAACTCTTTGCGAGCCCATGAAACCATAGCACGCCAGGCCTCCCTGTCCATCACCAACTCCCGGAGTCCACCCAAACCCATGTCACTGAGTCGGTGATGCCATCCAACCATCTTATCCTCTGTTGTCCCCTTCTCCTCCTGCCCTCAATCTTTCCCAGCATCAGGGTCTTTTCAAATCAGTCAGCTCTTCGCATCAGGTGGCCAAAGTATTGGAGTTTCAGCTTCAACATCAGTCCTTCCAATGAATACTCAGGACTGATCTCCTTTAGGATGGAGTGGTTGGATATCCTTGCACTCCAAGGGACTTTCAAGAGTCTTCTTCAACACCGCAGTTCAAAAGCATCAATTCTTCAGCACTCAACTTTCTTTCTAGTCCAACTCTCACATCCATACATGACCACTGGAAAAACCATAGCCTTGACTAGGTGGACCTTTGTTGACAGAGTAATGTCTCTGCTTTTTAATATGCTTCAGTTCAGTTCAGTTCAGTACTCAGTCATGTCCGACTCTTTGCGACCCCATGAATCGCAGCACGCCAGGCCTCCCTGTCCATCACCAACTCCCGGAGTTCACTCAAACTCATGTCCATCGAGTCGGTGATGCCATCCAGCCATCTCATCCTCTGTCGTCCCCTTCTCCTCCTGCCCCCAATCCCTCCCAGCATCAGAGTCTTTTCCAATGAGTCAACTCTTCGCATGAGGTGGCCAAAGTACTGGAGTTTCAGCTTTAGCATCATTCCTTCCAAAGAAATCCCAGGGCTGATCTCCTTCAGAATGGACTGGTTGGGTCTCCTTGCAGTCCAAGAGACTCTCCAGAGTCTTCTCCAACACCACAGTTCAGAGGCATCAATTCTTTGGCTCTCAACCTTCTTCACAGTCCAACTCTCACATACATACATGACCACAGGAAAAACCATAGCCTTGAACTAGACGAACTTTGTTGGCAAAGTAATGTCTCTGCTTTTGAATATGCTATCTAGGTTGGTCATAACTTTTCTTCCAAGGAGTAAGCGTCTTTTAATTTCATGGCTGCAGTCACCTTCTGGAGTGATTTTGGAGCCCACAAAAATAAAGTCTGACATTGTTTCCACTGTTTCCCCATCTATTTCCCATGAAGTGATGGGACCAGATGCGATGATCTTCATTTTCTGAATGCTGAGCTTTAAGCCAACTTTTTCACTCTCCACTTTCACTTTCATCAAGAGGCTTTTTAGTTCCTCTTCACTTTCTGCCATAAGGGTGGTGTCATCTGCATATCTGAAGTTATTAATATGCTTAGTCTATATTAAATTTATATATGTATATATACAAAATATGTATAAATATATATTTTATGTAACTAAGAAGGAGTCTTAGTAACTTCATTTAAAGTAGGTAGTGTACTGAAATTATTATTTTTATTATTTCATTGACTTGGTATTCAGAAAGTTTTCTTTTCATAGCTATAAATACCTCTAATACACATGTATCATGAAGAATATTATATATGGTTATATTTTTAGCAGATTTATTATTTTATAAATAATCAAGTAGTTCAGATCAGATCAGATCAGTTGCTCAGTCGTGTCCGACTCTTTGCAACCCATGAATTGCACCACGCCGGGCCTCCCTGTCCATTACCAACTCCCAGAGTTCACTCAGACTCACATCCATCGAGTCAGTGATGCCATCCAGCCATCTCATCCTCTGTCGTCCCCTTCTCCTCTTGCCCCCAATCCCTCCCAGCATCAGAGTCTTTTCCAATGAGTCAGCTCTTTGCATGAGGTGGCCAAAGTACTGGAGTTTCAGCTTTAGCATCATTCTTTCCAAAGAAATCCCAGGGCCGATCTCCTTCAGAATGGACTGGTTGGATCTCCTTGCAGTCCAAGGGACTCTCAAGAGTCTTCTCCAACACCACGCTTCAAATGCATCAATTCTTCGGCACTCAGCCTTCTTCACAGTCCAACTCTCACATCCATACATGACCACAGGAAAAACCATAGCCTTGACTAGACGAACCTTTGTTGGCAAAGTAATGTCTCTGCTTTTGAATATGCTATCTAGGTTGGTCATAACTTTCCTTCCAAGGAGTAAGGGTCTTTTAATTTCATGGCTGCAGTCACCATCTGCAGTGATTTTGGAGCCCAGAAAAATAAAGTCTGACACTGTTTCCACTGTTTCCCCATCTATTTCCCAAGAAGTGATGGGACCGGATGCCATGATCTTTGTTTTCTGAATGTTGAGCTTTAAGCCAACTTTTTCACTCTCCACTTTCACTTTCATCAAGAGGCTTTTGAGTTCCTCTTCACTTTCTGCCATAAGGGTGGTGTCATCTGCATATCTGAGGTTACTGATATTTCTCCCGGCAATTTTGATTCCAGCTTGTGTTTCTTCCAGCCCAGCGTTTCTCATGATGTACTCTGCATATAAGTTCAATAAACAGGGTGACAATATACAGCTTTGACATACTCCTTTTCCTATTTGGAACCAGTCTGTTGTTCCATGTCCAGTTCTAACTGTTGCTTCCTGACCTACATACACATTTCTCAAGAGGCAGATCAGGTGGTCTGGTATTCCCATCTCTTTCAGAATTTTCCACAGTTTATTGTGATCCACACAGTCAAAGGCTTTGGCATAGTCGATAAAGCAGAAGTAGATGTTTTTCTGGAACTTTCTTGCTTTTTCGATGACCAGCGGATGTTGGCAATTTGATCTCTGGTTCCTCTGCCTTTTCTAAAATCAGCTTGAACATCAGGAAGTTCACAGTTCATATATTGCTGAAGCCTGGCTTGGAGAATTTTGAGCATTACTTTACTAGCGTGTGAGATAAGTGCAATTGTGCGGTAGTTTGAGCATTTTTTGGCATTGCCTTTCTTTGGGATTGGAATGAAAACTGACCTTTTCCAGTCCTGTGGCCACTGCTGAGTTTTCCAGATTTGCTGGCATATTGAGTGCAGCACTTTCATAGCATCATCTTTCAGGATTTGGAATAGCTCAACTGGAATTCCATCACCTCCACTGGCTTTGTTCGTAGTGATGCTTTCCAAGGCCCACTTGACTTCACCTTCCAGGATGTCTGGCTGTAGGTGAGTGATCACACCATCGTGATTATCTGGGTCATGAAGATCTTTTTTGTAAAGTTCTTCTGTGTATTCTTGCCATCTCTTCTTAATATCTTCTGCTTCTGTTAGGTCTGTACCATTTCTGTCCTTTATCGAGCCCATCTTTGCATGAAATGTTCCTTTGGTATCTCTGATTTTCCTAAAGAGATCTCTAGTCTTTCCCATTCTGTTGTTTTCCTCTATTTCTTTTCTTTGACCACTGAAGAAGGCTTTCTTATCTCTTCTTGCTATTCTTTGGAACTCTGCATTCAGATGCTTATATCTTTCCTTTTCTCCTTTGCTTTTCGCTTCTCTTCTTTTCACAGCTATTTGTAAGGCCTCCTCAGACAGCCATTTTGCTTTTTTGCATTTCTTTTCCATGGGGATGGTCTTGATCCCTGTCTCCTGTGCAATGTTACGAACCTCATTCCATAGTTCATCAGGCACTCTATCTATCATATCTGGGCCCTTAAATCTATTTGTCACTTCCACTGTATAATCATAAGGGATTTGATTTAGGTCATACCTGAATTGTCTAGTGGTTTTCCCTACTTTCTTCAATTTAAGTCTGAATTTGGCAATAAGGAGTTCATGGTCTGAGCCACAGTGAGCTCCTGGTCTTGTTTTTGCTGACTGTATAGAGCTTCTCCATCTTTGGCTGCAAAGAATATAGTCAATCTGATTTCGGTGTTGACCATCTGGTTATGTCCATGTATAGAGTCTTCTCTTGAGTTGTTGGAAGAGGGTGTTTGTTACGACCAGTGCATTTTCTTGGCAAAACTCTATTAGTCTTTGCCCTGCTTCATTCCGTATTCCAAGGCCAAATTTGCCTGTTACTCCAGGTGTTTCTTGACTTCCTACTTTTGCATTCCAGTCCCCTATAATGAAAAGGACATCATTTTTTGGTGTTAGTTCTAAAAGGTCTTGTAGGTCTTCATAGAACCGTTCAACTTCAGCTTCTTCAGCGTTACTGGTTGGGGCATAGACTTGGATTACTGTGATATTGTATGGTTTGCCTTGGAAACAAACAGAGATCATTCTGTCGTTTCTGAGATTGCATCCAAGTACTGCATGTTGACCATGATGGCTACTCCATTTCTTCTGAGGGATTCCTGCCCACAGTAGTAGATATAATGGTCATCTGAGTTAAATTCACCCATTCCAGTCCATTTCAGTTCACTGATTCCTAGAATGTCGACATTCACTCTTGCCATCTCTTGTTTGACCACTTCCAATTTGCCTTGATTCATGGACCTGACATTCCATGTTCCTATGCAATATTGCTCTTTACAGCATCGGACCTTGCTTCTATCACCAGTCACATCCACAGCTGGGTATTCTTTTTTCTTTGGCTCCATCCCTTCATTCTTTCTGTAGTTATTTCTCCAGTGATCTCCAGTAGCATATTGGGCACCTACTGACTTGGGGAGTTTCTCTTTCAGTATCCTATCATTTTGCCTTTTCATACTGTTCATGGGGTTCTTAAGACAAGAACACTAAAGTGGTTTGCCATTCGCTTCTCCAGTGGACCACATTCTGTCAGACCACTCCAGCATGACCCGTCCATCTTGGGTTGCCCCATGGGCATGGCTTAGTTTCATTGAGTCAGACAAGGCTGTGGTCCTAGTGTGATTAGATTGACTAGTTTTCTGTGAGTATGGTTTCAGTGTGTTTGCCCTCTGATGCCCTCTTGCAACACCTACCGTCTTACTTGGGTTTCTCTTACCTTGGGTGTGGGGTATCTCTTCACGGCTGCTCCAGCAAAGCGCAGCCATTGCTCCTTATCATGGACGAGGGATATCTCCTCACCGCCGCCCTTCCTGACCTTCAACGTGGGATAGCTCCTCTAGGCCTTCCCGCGCCTGTGCAGCCACGGCTCCTTGGACGTGGGGTTACTCCTCCCGGCTGCGGCCCCTGGCCTCGGGCATGGTGGTGTCCGGTAGCTCCTCCCGCCCTCCGCCCCTGACCTCAGACGCAGGTGAATAAGATCAGGCGGCTGCAACCCACGCGCTAAGCGTGGCCAAGAGGAGCCACCCCATGTCGGAGGTCAGGGGCAGAAGCCTAGAGGACCCCACGCCCGAAGGGCAGCAGCCAAGAGGAGTTACCCCACATCTGAGGTCAGGGGCAGCGACCGAGAGTACCAGACTGCGACAGCGCAGAAACGGCCGAGAGAAGCTCCCCTGCTTCCCAGGTCAGGGGGGACGGCCGAGAGGAGATCAAGTAGTTAGGAGCATGCATATGTCAATATATATGCCTTAACAAAAACTTGTGGTATACCTTTAAAAAATTATTATTATTTTGTTTAATATTTTATAATTTACCTTAATTAATTAAAAATGTTAACTGGCTGCATTTGAACGTTAATAAACATAAACTATAATTATATCAGTATATTAGCTTCAAGTTTTCATCCATTATAAATTACAAAGAAAACTGTCTCTGCACAGTATCTTTGCATAAATCAAGACATACACTTAAAAAAAAATCATTAAGACAGTGTCAAATAACTCCAAAAAGCTTTATCAGTTTGTGCTCCATGCAGCAGTGGAAATTTATTTTCTGATGTTTTGTCTTTGATAACACTGATTATTCTCATTATTAAAACTATTTTATAGTGATGATTATAAAGTTTTTATTATTGTCCAATAATATGTACACAGAACAAATAAAATCATACAGAAAATTATGAAATAAAAAGTAGAATTATTCTTTCCTATATGCCAACCCCAGATCTTATTCCCCAGACTTAATTCGTACCACTTTTAATTGCTTCTTTTTAGTTGTACTAATGGTTGCCTGTATAACTTTGCTTAATATGGTTATTCTTCTATGTCTTGATTTGTCAAGAGTGAACTGTTTATTGATTCTATACTTAGACAATTAACTTATACTAACTATAATCTTTCTTTTCTAATTTTATCATATTACTGTTTTTGTGAATTTAAGTATAGTCAAACCTATTTCTTCCTTTTATGCTCTCCAACCTCCATCCGAAACTACCCCCCTCCCCAAATGGAAAAACTTTATATTAAAACATTTTTAACCCTTAAACACATTTTCTTTTAAAGGTTCGTTTTGCAAAACCAGTATACCCGGGACAGACTCTGCAGACTGAGATGTGGAAGGAAGGAAATAGAATCCATTTCCAAACCAAGGTATGAGTGAGGTGGTTAGAGGTACATTGTTTCATTAACCTGCTTTTCCATATCCTGTAATTATGTTCTATCCTAGCATTCTTTTGGTTAATAACTATGGATATGAAGTAAAACTTAGGAATTAAAAAAAATCAGTGGTAATTTTCAATTGAAAATAAGATGACTCTGTACCTTGTTTTTTATTTTCTGTTTTATTCTCAACTAAATTGGTGCCTGTTAACATAACATTTCTGAAAATCCAACCAACCATATCTTTTTGGCTCAACTCATCATTCAAGTTGTCAGAATATAATCTTCAGAAACTTGAAGGCATGATTCATAGACAGATATAAAATAAAAATGTGATGAAACTTTAATTCCTTAATGAGGGTGTTAGAAAGATGATAAATCTGGTTCAAAGGAGAAGTAGTAACAACAGGGTTTATGTAGTCTAATGGGGAAGGCATTCTAAAATAACTTTACTGAGTTAAGAGATAAAACAAGTTAATTGTTCTATAGAAGAATAAAACCATATCCTTTATGGTTATATTTTCTACAAGACAGAAATCATATGCATCTTGATCACACAAAAACCCACAAATTAACATCTTATGTCACAGAATCTGAGCTTAATCAATAGTAAGTAACAAGACAAATTAAAGTATATCTCCCTATAGAGTTAAGTGCTTTTAGTGGTGAGGCTGTTAGCAGTGCTCCAGTAAAATACTAAAAGAACATACAGTCCTCCTTTTGTAAGTTGTTTACAGATAATTTTTGTTAACATCGTTGACCAGGCTGATACCTTTTGGTCTGATCATTTGTACTACATAAATGTCTTGTGTTGAGCAATTTAAATAACACCACGAACAGTAATAGCAGCTTATAGTTACTGAGTACCTGTGAGCAGCCTATCCCATTATCTCTACTATGCATAACAACTCTACCTTTAATTTGGAAAAAATATAGGTTCAGATCTTTTAAATAATTTGCTCATGGTCACATAGAAAGTGGTAGAGCTGGGATATACACCTTGGTCTGCCTGGCTCAGCACTCAGTTCCTAGGTCCTCACAATTTTTTCTTTAAAACTGTACCATGATTTCTTTCATACATAAATACCTTTCCAGAACTGTTCTTTGTATGGCTGCCTTACTGCTTATTACTTCCTGCTGCTCTCAGTGTCATTTTCCTGATTCACTTATGCACACTGTTTATTTCACTTTTCAAATTTCCTTTGTCTTTTCAGCATCAGTTGAAGCTCTGCCTTGTCCTCAGAGGCATTCCCTTACCACTCCCCTTTCCCCCATTCATACAAACACACATCCTGGCTTTCCTCTGAAATCCCCTTGGAATAAATGTTTGTACCACATATTCCAGAACCCTCTTATTTTCTAACTATTTCATGTAAGTTTATTTTTTGAATAAAATTATGAACCCTAAAAGAATTAAGGACCATGAAAACAATTATGGGCTCTATTTTCTCATGATGAACAATATAGAAATAATTTATATAGATAAAAACTTAAAGAGTTGAGTAGTAGTTTAATGTTTAAATATAACACATTCTTGTCATTTTAATAAATTCTAAGCACATCTTCTTATCTATTCAGTATATTTGCTATTTTTTCCCCCAGTGATTATAGAGGTATTCTTTTTCTATTAGCTATTTGTGGGAATCCTTTCCCTTCCTTAGTTACAATAGAGTAATTTTCTAAAGTGCATTTTTTCCATAAATTGTTTCCTTTCATGCTTTCCACTGTATATAATTTGAAATAAAATGAAGAAATTGTTTGAAAGATCTATTTTTCTGAAGTATAATGGAAAATAGGGGAGAATGATCTTTCTGATTGTTAAAAATCAGTTTTAATAAGTGCTACCTTAAGTTTTAGACATTATCCTATACATTCGTAGCAGTACCATAATTTTATAAAAGAATACTATTGGAATAATTTTAGGTGCCATATTAGGAATTAGAATTTGAGTTCTTTTAATGAATATTCTGAAAAAAGGCTATTCAAGTGTTTACTTTGTACTGTGTATAGTTTCTAAATAGAAGGTCTGTTTCTACCCAGTTTTGTTGTATATTAACCAAACAAATACACTTTGAGTACCCTGCCTCATGTGGATTATGTGCCATGCCTTTTACTATTTATAAGAATTAAGCAATTCTCATCCTGGCTCCCCACTAGACATACTTATATTGCAAAATAAATCCTCCAAATACCAATGCTCAGACTCTACCTCAGACCATTTAAATTGGAATCTTTGGAGATGGGACCTGGTCGTAAGTATTTTTGAGAAAGGCTTCAGTAGATTCTATGGTTAGGGTTAATTACAGTTTTAATAAGTCAGTGAGCTTTCATGTTTATTCCTGTTGACATTTAATTTATGAACTATTTAATTTGGATAATTTTCTCTTTCATATGAAGAAAAATGTAAATTTCTTTTAAAAGACTTTATAGCATTTCACAATAAAATTTCATTTTCATTGGCCTCATCAGAGTGAGCTGTTTTTACCCCCCCAATCCCCAAACCCTTTATAAGGTCCAAGAAACTGGAGGCATCGTCATTTCAAATGCATATGTGGATCTTGTACCAGCGTCTGCTATTTCAGCTAAGACACCATCTGAGGTAGGTTACAACCACTAATATCCAAGTCATGGCCTTCTCTGGTAGCTCAGCTGGTAAAGAATCCGCCTGCAATGCAGGAGGCCCTGGTTTGATTCCAGGGTAGGAAGATGCCCTGGAGAAGGGATAGGCTACCCACTCCAGTATTCTTGGGCTTCCCTGGTGGCTCAGACAGAAAGAATCCGCCTCCAGTGCAGGACAGCTGGGTTCGACCCCTTGGGTTGGGAAGATCCATTGGAGGAGGGCATGGCAACCCACTCCAGTATTCTTGCCTAGAGAATCCTCATGGACAGAGGAGTCTGGAGGGCTAAAGTCCATGGGGTCACAAAGAGTCTGACAGGACTGAGCACAGCACAGCATCCAAGTTATAGCCTGATTTATGAATTTCAGTTGAGATTACTTTAAGAGTGTTCAGTCTACTTTAGAAAATTCAGAGCT
The DNA here is from genome assembly GCF_029378745.1 of Bos indicus. Taxonomy (NCBI): domain Eukaryota; kingdom Metazoa; phylum Chordata; class Mammalia; order Artiodactyla; family Bovidae; genus Bos; species Bos indicus. Next base: position 34,130,408 of record NC_091766.1, on the reverse strand, counting down.
ATGAAAGATTCTTAATTCTTGAACTAGAGACCGTTAATTCAAAACTGCTTGGAAGAAAAGGAATATTTTGAAAATGACAAATTTCTAAAAAACTTTTTTTGTGGTGATACTAGGGTATCTTTTAAGAGAATATAATTGATTTTCTAGTTTGAGAGTAAATAAATCACTTGTTTAATAAGAAATCTTAAGTAAATAGTATTTTGGAGAAAGGTTAAAAAGTTAAATATTTTGTACCTTTTTCTTGATTTAAAAATGTGTATAAAGCGTTCAGTGCATATATAAAAGCAATAGCATATATATTATTTATTAAAACATTTGTATTACTGTCTATTAACATGCTGAATTAATAAAAATATTTATATTCTGTCTCCAGAATATTAACTTTGTAATGTTGAAGTTTTCAAATCCATGATATTTGTGTTTCATTAGTCATATTATCACATAACTGAATGAAAATTAAAATTTCTTTAAAAAGAATCTAAGATCAAAAACGTAAGAAATTTTAGAGCTAGAAAGAAATTCAAGTTTCATGTAATTTAGTCTCATTTTACAAATGAAGAAATGAGATCACAGAAGTCGATTAATTTGTCCAGTATCTTCCTGCTGAAGTCTATTAGGATATAAGTTGTTAAGTTAGTTCCTAGTCTACTTGTAAAATATTATTTATGAATTCTGATAAAAGTAAAATTCTTTTATTAAGGGGATTGAGGTTCTGGATAACATAAATAAATAGAAAGGTGTGAAAGAAGACTAGGGTAACAAAAACTAGTTTGCCTTATTTATGTGCAGGTTTTTAAAAAAATTACCTTATTGCACATTGATTTTGTGATAGTTTTTCCCCTTGAGTCATTTTTACATATCTTTTAAAATGAAATGATTATCTTTTCTGTTTTTGCTAGGGTGCGGGGCTTCAGAGTACCCTTGTGTTTGAAGAAATAGGTCGCCGCCTTCAGGGTATTGGGGAAGAGGTGGTCAAGAAAGTCCGTGCTGTGTTTGAGTGGCATATCACTAAAGGTGAAAATACTGCAGCCAAGTGGAGTAAGTCCTGTCCTTATAATATTCTAAGATAACTCTTAGTCAATAGGAATAAAGTATCCTTGTTATAACTAAAGCCTGTCTCTTTGAAGGTAGGTAAATCTTACCTTCTTCAGTAAGGTTTTTTTTTTTTTAATGGGAAATAACGGGTTTCATGGGCTTCCCTTGTAGCTTAGCTGGTAAAGAATCTGCCTGCAATGCAGGAAACCTGGGTTTGATCCCTGGGTTGGGAAGATCCCCTGGAAAAGGGAAAGGCTACCCACTCCAGTATTCTGTCCTGGAGAATTCCATGGGGTTGCAAACAGTCAGACATGACTGAGCAACTTTCACGTCCCATGGGTTTTATGGCCCTCAGACATGTATGTTTTTTAGAGATGAAAAGAATTAATTAAAATGAAAATAATCTGTTTTGAAGATTTCATTGTAGCACCTGAAATTAGTACTTTAAACAGTTGCCTTAGCTGTATGCTTCTTTAATCTTCAGATTCCTTTTAAACATAAAGAAAGTACATCAAGTTAAATGAAATATTTTTAAGTCTTGAGTAATTATCATTATATTTTAACAGCTTTAAAATCATTTTTCTTCCTCCCCCCAGAATTAGCATTTTGGATTACCACCTTAATTATCAGTATAAAATCATAATTATTTTCTCAGTGTATAAAACTGGCAATCAAAGGTACTAATTTTATTTAATCTAAGAAAGTTATCTATCAGAGTGCCATTAGCAACCTGGCAAGGTATCCAATATAAGCCAAGTAGCTGCAGAGAGAAAGCAGTCATGCTTCCATTCACTTACATGGAGCTCCAAAAGAACCTTACTACCGTTTTATGAAGAAAGAAAAATCAGGTGATAAAAAGAGAAAGTGAGAAGAAATTTTTTTTACCATATCTTTCGTATCTGTTGTGTAACTACATTCTTAATCACGGCACAAACTTTTCTGTTCTGTGGCCTATTAGGAGACTGCAGGGTCCAATTTTAATTTAATTCTTAAAGTTGGGGAAGGTAAGATGAAATTACTAAAGATGAGTAAAATTTTTTTCTAGATTAGAAAATTTTCTCTTTTTTTATGTCCACATAATAAAAGCACTAATACTTTTGTGGACTCATTTTGCTAGTCAGCCAGATCTGTTAACACGTTTTTAAGTATCCAGTGTCTGTATGTCATGACAGAAAAATGCGTAACTTTTTCAGATTTTACTGTGTTCCTCTATAGGTGAAAGGACAGTGAAGTGAGTATACATCCATTCTCTTTCTCATCATCAATCATACAGACTGAGAAGCCATTGCTTCTAACAATGAGAGTATCTTAGTTCAGGATGCTGTAACAAATATACTGTCGACTGGGTAGGTTAAAGAGCAGAAACTTATTTTCTCGTAGTGAGGAGGCTGGAAGGTCCAGTGTGAGGGATCCAGCAGGGTTGGGTTCTGGTGAGACCCCTCCTCCTGGTTTGCAGATGGCTTCCTTCCTACTGTTTCTCCACAAGGCAGAGAGAAAGATCATCTCTCTCGTGTCTCTTCTAGAGAGAGACACTAATCCCATTATGGAGGCTGTTCTCTCATGACCTCATCTAAACCTAATCACCTCCAAAGAGCTCTGTTTCTAAACACCATCATTGTTTGGAGATTAGGGCTTCAACGTATGAATTTTGGAAGGATACTAACATTCATTCCATAGCCGACAGCCATTCATATTTTGAATCATGAAACATGCTGTTAATGAACTTCACCATCGTTTCTTTACCTTTATATTATAGAGTATTCTAGCCTTACTTTGATCTGTAGAGCATTCTTTCTTTATATTCTAACTATATGTTTATTTTATAGAATATTCTAATCTCTAGAGATGCTGGAGAAATACGGTATCTCAGTGAAAGTTCACTGCAAATTTTTGGATTTTCATGTTTTTTGGTCTTGAAGTCCCAAGAGACAGGATCCTTTTATTTGTGGTCAAGCATCTATCTACTAATGTGGTATGGGGAGCATTCAGAATAGTTTTTAGCTCAAGGATTGTCCCCTTCCTTCATAATTGTGAACTATTACAGTGAGATCTCATGTAGTTCAGATGGACTAAGGAGCCCCTGGAATGCTGAGGGGCTCCATAAAGTGGCCTGTGACTGGCTTATTTATACTCTAGGACCATATACTTTCAGGCCCATCTCAAGCCTGGCTGTAATCCTTCTCATAGTATACTACTATGAGTATAATACTATACTCATAGTAGTATACTGTGGTGATAACTGAAAGTAAGGATTGCAGGCTGTGCTTCTGCAAGTCCCACAGCTGATGGTATGAATCATCTTCATTCATTATTTGTACACTACATATAATGCAGATAATGTGTCTATACAGACTTTTTTTTTAAGGAAAAAATCTTTAGGATTTTACTTGCACAGTAGAAACTACTATTTTGTAGATTTTTATTGTTTTTATTCTAAGATTACTGTTTTAGAGTGCCTGTTTAAGTACCCTGTAAATCAGACTGTTTTATTCCTTATTACAACTAAAGATCACTGTAAATGTTAAAACCAAAAAATTAAAGATGTATCTCTAAATCAACTGAAACTTTTTGAGACCATCTTCTATTATATATTCCTAGAAAACATTTTGAAGTTTTGTTCAATTGATTTTGGTTTCATACAAGTTTCTTTTTAATATGACAATTGCTATTCCTTTTAGGGACTGTATTTTCATTATATAAATTTTGGTATATATAAGTATAAAGTGGGAAATACTGATGTATAATCCCACTACTCACAGTTAACATTTTTGGTGTTTGTCCTTCTGGAAGACATTTGTGCTTATAGGAAGTTAATTTAGAAGGGGATAAAGGAAGCCAAACATGTAATATGTATTTAGTTCCCCAAATTTCACTGTCTATTTTTTTTCTAAAAATCTTTATCGATTAACAGGGAAATGTAGGTATCAGCACTTGCCTTTCTTTCTTCGTTCTGTCCTTCCTTCTATCTATCTATGACGGAATTCTATCTTTTCCCTATAGATGAAACTGTATTACAAGTTGAGTTATAAATATAAAGCACAGAATTTTTGAAGATACTGGTCATGGAAAGGAATGAGATGAGCGAGAAAAGTTGCTGGAATCGTGTGTCTCACAGTTGGCAGAATAGAACTGTGTAGAGATTTATAAAATATACAAGCAATTCATTCTGACAAATAGGATAATTTTCTTAAATATAGTGTCAATACCAACTAATATTTTCACTTTATCTTGGTGTCACTTGCCTTGTAGACAGTATTAGCAAATGTGCTTACATTTAGTAATTGCCTTTTATTAACCTAGGCAAAGGGTTTTTTCTTATATTTCCCACCCCAAAATGGGAATATTTGAATCCTATTAATACTTACTTATAATTGATGCCTGTGGCTTTTGTTTGTTTTACTGTATCTTCTTCAGGTCCTAATTTATCAAAGCTAACAATCAAATTGGATCTTGAAGCTTTCTCTGAATGTGTTCATTATTCTCTTTGGTTATCTGTCTGTCTTTGATTTGATTCTAAGCTGTGTGTATCTTTTTTCAATTCTAATTGTTTTCTCGCAGTCTGTGTCACTGAGCTAAATCAGAGCTGGCAGCAGTAGAAAGTACCTAAGATTTTTGGCTTATGATGTTTTTGAGAAGGTGATTCCACGTTGGCATCTCTTTTTTGCATCTTGGTGCTTAAAGACATAAAATAGGTGACTAAATATCTTGACTTAGGGAATACCTAATTTTTTTTTTTGCAAGCTGTTTTTAAACTGTTTTTCTAAACATTTGACTTGTCCCAGCCTTGTTCATATTATGGCAGACGCAAACCTGTTTAGAGAGAACAAGCTCAGCTACTTTGTTCACCTGTGGAACTGGGTTTACACAGAGTGACTACCCTTGAGCAAGTCTAGGAGCCAAGGGGTTGGGCTCAGTGGCCTGAAAGATGCATTCCAACCTCGAGATCCTGGACTGTGCCCATCTTCCCTGCTCCTTCCTGTATCTTGCCATCCAGACAACACCAACAGTGAATCTCTGGGCAGAGGTGTGTCTGTGTCGGGATTTTTAACAACCAAGTTAGCGTGAGTCTAAAGAGAATGAAGAGAGTTCTGGCATCAGGCTTGGTTTGGGCTGCAGAGTAGGAGGCATCTTCGTTGTGTCTTTCAAGGTTAGGCCCCTCTGAGGCCTGTCATGCTTGGTCACGTCCTCTGAGGCCTGTCATGCTTGGTCACATAGGAGCTGGAAGGTTGCCTGAGCGAGGACACTGTGCTCTCTGCCTTGCTGGGCTGAGGTGGTCTGACAGATGCTAGTCTTCTTGCTAGGAACTTTCCCCTTTTTAGCCCTCTTTTTGCTTATCAGCACTAGTTATTAGCTTTCCACAGAAAAAAGTTCTATTGCTTTATAAGAATCTGGCTGTGAAGCAGCAAGTAAAACCGAGTGAGTGAGAGGGCATGTAGATAGCACTTCATTAGAAGGGCTTTCATCAGCTAAGAGACTTACTCCACACTGAAGTATTAAGATTGTATCAGTCCAGTTTTATTCCTGAGCAAGACTAGTGCACACAGTGGGCCTTAGACTCACTTGTGAAGAATTAAAACAGTATCTGTTGAATGTCAGAGGTTTGCTTTTCTTTAGTCTTTCCTTTCTACCCTCTGACCCCTCCCATTATTCTCTCCCTGCTCCTTCCTTGCCTGCCTTCCTCCTTCTCTTATTCTACTTTTGTTTTTAACTACACAAATAATACAGAAAAACATGTTTGTAATATGTATGTGCCAGGAAGAACAGAGCCTTTGTTCTTCACGTCTTAGTCCTAGTATTTTGCATATTGTCTGAGAACCATAGAAGAAACTAAACAATGAAGTGAGTGAATGAAGCAAAGCAAAAAGTTCCCCTTCTTAGACTCTTTCTCCTCCCCAAGGTAACCGTCAGTAGTCATGTTATTTTCTTTTTTTAGTTTAGTTTAGTTGGCAAAATTCTCTTCTATGGACAGTGGGAGTGATTTAATTCTGTCTTTGCAGCAGAACTTGGCTAACCAGTCTATATAATTTTTCTTACATGTGTATGTCTTTTCTTGATCCTAAGTTGGGAGTTCCCTACACACTCTTAGGGAGAGTGATGTGATCATAGCTTCTTTGCAATAGAAGAGAAAGCACATTGAAGAGGCTAAAGCAGGATGAGTGGAATTGGCCTTTCTGGATGAGTGGTCTCGGTCACGTGTATGACAATGAAAACTTTCTAAAATGTAACTTTAACTTAAAGCTCTGTGCTATATAGAGAGCAATGAAGGAGGTAAACTTTTAATAGCTTTTCCAGTTACCCAGCCTGTTTCTGGGACACTTAATCCTGCTGTCCAAAACAGTTAAGGGAAAAGATTTTAATTTTAACCTTTATTCACAACAGTTAGGGCAATAAGCATTTTATAAGTAAATGACTAATTGAAATACTTTAAAAATTTTAATTTTACTATCATTTAATTCATATGGCAGAACCTTTAATGAATCCAAGTTATTGAAAAGTGATGAGTGTGCATTCCCTTCCCCTACCCCAACCAATATGCAATTGTTTTAAAATTCACTTTCTTCCTTTGTTGACTGTAGAATCTTTATTTGAATCTAAAGACCTTAACCATATAACTTCCAACCTCTTAACTTCATTATATTATTCTACATTGATTCACTTTTCAAATCTCTCTATTGTGTAAACTTCTTCAATGAAGAAAAACCATTATTGATTTGATTCTTTTGAAAACCATATTCTTTATAAAAAGAACATCTCAAAAAATAAAGGATTTAAAAATTTTTTTCTAAGTGATATGTAATATATAATGTAGAATAAACACCACAGTAACTCTGAAACTATTAAAAATGTCTGCATTTATATGGTTCATTTTATTCTTATGTTGTAAAGATAAAAATATTGATATTGGTTTCTTCCTATTTTTCCCAGCTATTGACCTGAAAACTGGTTCTGGAAAAGTGTATCAAGGCCCTGCAAAAGGCTCTGCTGATGTAACCATCACACTTTCAGATGAAGATTTCATGGAAGTAGTCTTGGGCAAGCTTGATCCTCAGAAGGTAAAGTTCTTAAAATGTTTATTTATTTGTCATTATTGCTTCCTATTTGACAGTTGCAGTTTTTGGCTGACTCCAAAATTCTAATTTATAAGACAGATTTCTTACAGCTCTGAAGAAAGACAGAGTTGATAGCATTATTCAAGTTGACAGATCATGTATTTTTCTAATGGAGTTTTTCAGCCAATAACTTGTTAAAAATAAAGTTTTGAGTGAAACTCTTCTTCAGCAGATAAACAATATAAAACTCATATCTAGACCTTTTAATTTATTGTCATTAGTTCAGAGGTGAAAAACCATATGATATTTCATAAAATTATACATTCTTCCCTGATATATAAGATTAAGAACTTGTCTTAATCATCACGGTAAACTGGAAATAGAAAGAAGGAACATAATAGCCAGTATCTTCTTGAGAATAAAACATTTAGAGACATTTCAGTAGAAAATCATGATTAAAACAAGAGTACCTTCACTAACCATTATAAGTTAATATTGTTCTGAAACCTCTGGGTAATCCACAGACACACAAAATTAAAGTAACTGATATAGCAACTAGAAGGGAGGAGGAAATTTTTTAATTTTTGAATCATGATTATGTAGCTAGAAATCCCAAGAAGATCAGATTATTCTTAGATCAGAGGAGTTCAAATGGTTGAATGTACAGTAATTATTTAAAAATAGCTTTCACATAGCCGCAACACCAACTAGAAGATATAATTTTAAAAATTTGTTTATAATATCTGCCAAACTTCCAAGTACCAATGACTATCAAAACAAGAAAAGCACAGTGCTTATTTGCAGAAAACAATACAACTTTACAAGTTATAGAACAATTTGAATAAAGGATAAAATGTTCAATTTCCCTGGATAGACTAATTTAAAAAGAATTATAAAGTTGTATCGTGGTTAAAAATACATTCTTTTGGCATCAATAAACCTGAGTTTCAATCTTAGCTCTTATATCTACTCTCTAAACCTTAATTTTCTCATTGTAAAATGAATAATGATAATCCAAAATAACTAAATGGATGATAAGTAAATCCGCTAATATGCATGAAGAGCTTACTGTAATGCCAGGTACTGTGTGAGCTCCCAGTTAATTCTTTCCCAGGAATGTATTTAGTACCTCCTTTTATTTGGGTGCTTGATGTGGCCAAACAAGACAGTGCCCCTTCTGGGCAGAGCTTCATTCTAGAGGGAAATGGAAAGGAAATATAATTTCAAATATGGAGAAAAATAAGTCAGAGTTACGGGTGACAGTAGTGGTTGGCAAACTTTTTCTGTAAAGGGTCCCATTGTAAATATTCTAAGCTTTGCAGGTCAGATGGTCTCTGTTGAACCTACTTGGTTCTGCCATTTATAGAGTTAAAGTAGCCATGGATAATATATATATACCAATGGATGGGGCTGAGTTCCAATCAAATTTGTTTATGAACGAAAACAGGCAACAGACTGGTTTTGGCCTTTGGGCTGTAGTTTGCCAACCCCTGGATTTGAGTGTGACAGGATGGAGGCACTGTTTAGATAGGGTTGTCCAAAAAGACTCGATAGAGACCTGAACAAAGCGAGGAGGAGGGAATGAACCATAAAGCTAAAGAAACAACCAGTGCAAAGGCTGGAGGCACCAGTGGCTCTGCTTATTGGATATAATAACTGTGAGGAGGCCCACAAAATGAGCAGTGGGGAGAGAGACAAGAGGGGAAGAGGGAGAAGTAGGCATGGGTTAATCATACTGGACCTTGTAGATGTTGGTGAGGAGTTTAGATTTTTTATGTGATAGGAAGCTGTTGAGCTCTGGATTGACATCTGATTTTTAAAGGTCATTATGGCTGCTGAGTGAGTAATTAAGAGTTCTTTTGTAAGATATACTTGAGATGCCTTTAAAGGATTAAATGTAGGATTTAGGGAAACCTTTATGTAACATTTATATAATCATTGAGTTCAGAAAATCTCTAGTATTAATTAGAACGTCTATAAAGCCTAGGTTTTTGAGAATAATAAGCAGCTAGGTTTTTATCAAGTTGTATTGCCATTTCCTTCTCCAAGAGATCTTCCCGACCCAGGAATCGAACCCAGGTCTCCCGCATTGTGGGCAGACGCTTTACCATCTGAGCCATCAGGGAAAGCACTTTATGTAACATTTATATAATCATTAGGAACATCAGGTGTTTGGGGGTGAGTGATACTGGGAAGTTGGATAGTAAACGACAATGCTTCATGTCATTCTGTGCACCATTCTGTCAATATCAGACAGGATGGAATTAAATGTGAAAAAATTAAAGCAGAGGCAAAACTTGATAAAAACCTAGCTGCTTATTATTCTCAAAGACCTAGTCTTTATAGACGTTCTAATTAATACTAGAGGTTTTCTGAACTCATTTGGCTCAACTGTGTTCTGCTCCACCTTGGTGCCGTCACCCCTGTTCTTCAGCCGTCAAACACCTTATATCCTAGTCTACAGTCTCTCTCTACACCAACTCTTGTCAACCTTGGTGGCTTCCTTCAGCATTCATAAAAATGACTTCTCTAACCAGATGACTCTTAGTTTATTGATACTGTTTCAAATTATCTTTCAGTCCATTCTGTGTCAGCTTTTGTCTTTATTGGAAGCATAAAACGTACAAATTCCAATACCTGTTTCAAAACATCACCATTTTCCAATACCATCCCTTGCTTGTTTTTTGTTTTGTGAGTCTTACTACTGCTGTTGTACTTCAGAGGCCTCCAGTTTGTTGACACCACCACTTTCTGTCCGTCAACGCCCTTCTGTCTTTTCGTCTCTTCTTGTTCAGCTTAGATTTTGTGGTCCATCATAATATCTCCCTTGAAAATATCCTCATCTCCCTGTATATCTCTCATCTTACTTGCGTGGAAAATTCCACCCTATTTTAACTCTACTCTCTGCCATCTTTCTATCTGTACCAGAATTGATGAAGGAGTTAGGAGAAAAACCGTACAACTAGACAAGTTGAATTCCCTTTAAAATTTTGATTTTTGTTGTTTATTTGCTAAGCCATGTCCAACTCCTTTGTGACTCCTACAGTCCTCCATGGACTGTAACCCACCAGGTTCCTTTGTCCATGGGATTGTCCAGGCAAGAATACTGGAGTGGGTTGCCATTTCCTTCTCCAAGGGAATCTTCATGACCCAGGAATTGGACCTGAGTCTCCTGCATTAGCCAGTGGGTTCTTTATCACTGAGCCATCAGGGAAGCCCCAAATTTTGACTACAAATCTCAAATAGTCTTTAAGCACTGTCTAGCAATCTTACCAGCGGAGAAGGCAATGGCACCCCACTCCAGTACTCTTGCCTCGAAAATCCCATGCATGGAGGAGCCTGGTAGGCTGCAGTCCATGGGGTCGTTGAGTCAGACATGACTGAGCGACTTCACTTTCCCTTTTCACTTTCATGCATTGGAGAAGGAAATGGCAACCCAATCCAGTGTTCTTGGCTGGAGAATCCCAGGGACGGCGGAGCCTGGTAGGCTGCTATTTATGGGGTCACACAGAGTTGGACACGACTGAAGCGACTTAGCAGCAGCAGCAATCTTACCATGATTTTCCACTAAGCTTCCATTCCTGTTGTCTGAGATGTGTTTTTCATATTTGTCTTCAGCTGCTGACCTTTCTTCATGCTGCTTTGGGGAAAAAAAGAAAGACCTCAGATGAAAATATTTACCTTCCTATCACCAGATCTGTTCTATTGGCATCTATATGTGTGTGTATTAGTTGCTCAGTCGTATCTGACTCTTTGTGACCCCATGAACTATAGCCTGCCAGGCTCTTCTGTCCATGGAATTCTCCAGGCAAGTATACTGGAGTGGGTAGCCATCCCTTCTCCGGGGGATCTTCCCGATCCAGGGATCAAACCTGGGTCTCCCACATCGCAGGCGGATTCTTCACCAATCTGAGCCGTCAGAGAATCCCATCAACATCTGCATCGATCTCCTTATATTGCGTTGAAGGAAGTCTCCCTCTTTCTGTCAAAGACGTTTTCATTTCTCATCCAGGTATCTACTTAAAAGTCATTGTTGCTCTCCTTCTGCTTTTTCCTACATCATTCTCTCTCATTTCATGATGTAAGTATCCTACAGCACAGAGGCAAGCTAACACAGATCTTAAAGCAATCCCCATCCAGCATGCCTTATCAAATCTTTTTCCTTTTCACAAAAGAATTGTCTAAACTAGTGCTGTCCTGGTTTTAATATTAGACACATGTTAAACATACAATGTGAGCTACATATGTAACTGAAACCATGGGATTCTCCAGGCAAGAATACTGGAGTAGGTAGGCATTCCCTTCTTCAGCAGATCTTCCTGACTCAGGGATTGAACCTGGGCCTCCTGCGTTGCAGGCATATTCCTTTACTGTCTGAGCCAAGAGGTGAAACTCCATATAATAATGTGAGCCACATATGAAATCAAAAATTATATAGTGGCTACATTTAAAAAAAAAGGTGAAAAATAAACTCAAAAGGACTTGAAGACTTAAACATAAGACATGACACCATAAAACTCCTAAATCCAGTGAATATTTCTCTGTCTAGGTCTTTGTCAGCCTTTTAGTAGCATTTAACTCAGTTAACCACCAATTTTTTGAAATAATTTCATCCATTGCCTTTTATGACACCTTATTCTCGTATTTTGCTTTTTCCACCTTTGGCTATTCTTAATCTCCTGTGGTGTCGTCTTCTTTTACCCCCAGCCATTGGGTTTTGGTATTTTTGAGAGCTCATTTCAGGACTCTTCTCTAAATAATACTCTTCTTAAATGAGTCCATCTATCCTGTGGTATTTAGAGCCATCTGTATGTTGTCATCTTGCAGATTTAATTGTCTCACTCAGTCATCTTCTCTGAGTTCCATAGTGATATAACCAGCTCTCTACTTGCATCTCCAATGGGACACTTTATTATGCCCCATTTAGAACTTGTGATTTAATTTTCTCCCCCAAGTCTTTTTTCAGGAAATGGCACAATTATCTGTCTCCTGAAATTAGTATGCTCAATAATATAAGAATTGTCTTGGCTTGTTTCTTTACCTTTGTATCCTTACTATCCTTAATCCTGTTTGTTATTTCTCAAAAATGTATCTTTAGTATTCATTTTCTTCTCTTCATCACTAGGAATATCATCATGACCCAAGTTTCCATCATCTCTCACCTGGCTTCCTTACTGATCTTACTATACTTAGTCTTGCCTTTCCACCAATCTGTTCACACGGGAGCCAGAATAATTTCTTAAGAATGAAATCAGATTATCGGTTATTCCACCTGATAAAAACCTCCAAGATTTTCTTTTGCACTTAGATAAAATCTAAACTACCTGTTATCATATTGTTTGTGACGCTTCCCTTGCTTGTCTTCCGAGCCTCATCCTATGCTGCTTGCTGCATCACTTATACTAAATCAGTTTATATTGCCTTTCTCTTAGTTCCTTCCCATCAATTTTTATTCCTTCAATGTCTATTTATTTGCTTTTTCTGGAATTTCAATCTCTATCTTTTTGCAGGGCTAGCTTTGTTTTATCCAGAGTAGTTCCCTCCTGTTATAATTTTTCATAACCTCCTTAATAGCATTTATAAGTCTTTAGTTACTTGTTCACATTTTGTTTTTTGACTTCCCTATTGTAATGTTAGCACCCTGAGAACAGGGAGAGATGTCTCTTTTCTAGCATAAAATATTGTCTAGGGTATTTTAGATTCTCAGTTAACACTTGAATAGATTAAAGCAAGGATAGAAATAAGGAACATAAGCTCAATAATAGTAGTTTAGGCTGTGTAGAAATGTAAAACTTCTGCTTGTCAGACTCCCTCTATAAGACCTTCCATAAACCTGGGGGGAAAAATGATGGTACATAGTATACTGGTGTCAATAACCTATAAAAACTATGGGCAACACTAACACCTCAGTGTAAAAAAAATGAGCAAAAGACATGAACCAATAATTAATGAGAGAGAGAAATGACTAACATACATGAGAACAATTACTAATTTTCCCCCAGTGTCTAAAACATGCAAATTAAACATGTCATTTTTGCCTCAGATTTTCAAAGATTGGAAAAATAGTGTTATTAAGGTTGGGATAAGAGAATTTACATGTAGCTAGAAGGAATATTAATTTGATACAGTCTTTCTGGAAAACACTGTGAGAGTTTCACTGACTTCTTTTATGGCAACTTACAGTTCAGCATAAAAGTTTGTATGGCATTTCTAGGCCAAAAGAAATACCTAATGGTTCTGTTTATTAAATAGATCTAAACAAGAGTAGTTTTTTTGTGTTGTCTTTGACCAATGTCACTGTATTTCCTTCAAAAAATGTAAATACTCCAAAGTGTGTTTGAGTTCACTGCAGTGCCCTAGTGCACTGAGGAACAAAGTTTGAGAACCATGATAATGGAAGTATGGTCAAGAAAATCTAAGTGCCATGATTCAGTCATTCTTCTTCTAGGAACCTGTCCTAAGAAAAGAATTAAATAGGAACAGAGATTTATGTACAAAGTTCTTCTACTCGATAGCAACCACCAAACATTGGTGTACTTACTTCAAGGAAACAGGTGTTCTTATTGGTTGTTAAGTCCCTCTCAGATTGTAGCACCTGGCAAGCAGGTCTCAGTAGTGACTCTCTGCAGGAGTTGCAGACCATCATTTCTGTAGCTGCACAGTGAAAGCAGTCTTAGTTTTAAAATTCCAGTCTCCAGTTTCAAAGCTTAGCACTTGATCCTGATTAAATGAAATTATCCTGTATTAATTTTAGGATAAAAAGTTTAAGTAGTTTTTGCTTTTCCTCCAGGTGGTGAGGATTTGGTACTGAGATTAAGTTGCTGCTAGTTAATGATCGGGAGACACTGTTAAGCAGAGAGCACCCAAATTCAAGTCCTGGCCTATTTGTTGCTGGCAGTATGGTCTTGAGCATGTTTTTAAGCTTTCTGAGCATCTCTTTTGCTGGTATGCCCAGTTCAAGTTGATGGCTGTGCTTCTCAAGTGACATTTTATTTGTGGGGCTGCTTTGTAATGTTAAGTATACATGGATATTACTATTTTTTTCAATCTAGCTAAAAATCTAGAGACTTCTTTTCACTTCATGTTCCATATCTTATTTTCTCAATAAGCTATATGTGTTTTATCATTTTTATTTTACTGTTAGAGAACAGTAGAAATTGAACAGAAATTGAACAGAGTAGAACAGGAGAAATTGCACAAATTTCTTTTGTCAGGTCAGAAAAGAACTGGAGCTCTTAGCGTTTTAACATGACGGGCCTTTTACTTGTCATAATAAGTTTCATACCTACTTCCATGTCAGGTGCTAAGCAAAGAACTTTACACACTGTTTCATTTAACTCATACAACAAAGCTGCTATTTAGGTGCTGTTGTAATACTCTTTGTAGATAAGGAGGCCAGAGCTCAGAGAGGTTAAGTTGTTTATCCAAGCTCACCTTCCGTTTAGTGGCAGAGCCTAGATTTTAACCCAGGCCTTCTGATGCTACAGCCTAGGATCTATGTACCACTTTGTTAGACTATCTTATTTTGCCACTATATGGCCTTCTGTTTCATGAAGATATAATAAATATTTTAAATATATTTTTAAAAGTTCTGAATTGAATGCTTTTATTGTTAGTAATACAGTAAAGCCTTTTATTCGTATGGTCTCCAATTCACATTTAAGAACATAGATTAAACCCAGTAGCATAGGTTGAAGCAGAAGCACCAGATCTTTCCATTCTATGGTTTTCTAAAATGTACAAGGCATCGTTATTTTTTATTAGATATCTAAAAATTGGGTGTTATCTATAATCATTAAATTGTTATTGCTAGATAAAAGTTGACTTTGTTGGCCGGAGTTATTAACTCAATTGTATTCAGTCTTAACAATGATCCTTTTTAAAAAGATAGAAACTGTGATGTAACAAAGGTTGGTACTCTTTCCCTTTCTCCTTTCCAGGCGGTCTTTAGTGGCAGACTGAAGGCCAGAGGGAATATCTTGCTGAGCCAGAAGCTCCAGATGATTCTTAAAGACTATGCCAAGCTCTGAAGGATGTACTACGTTATTAATTAAAACAGAAAAATTAAATACTCTCTTTGCCTAAATATGCAGAAATAACCCAGCAAAAATGATCAAAATTAAGGTACAAGGAGAACTGCTTAACATTTCAGAACCCAGATAACTTTCAGATTTTTATTTTCTACTAATTTTTCATGTTATTATTTTTACAAGAAATTGTAAGCTGGCACATGATTATCCTTCTGTCCTTAGACCAATGTCTTCATAATAAAAAGTTTTCACCCAAGTCCAATCTCTTTAGAATTGTGATAGCATTTATAAGTTGTAAGGAAAATTAAATGAATAGAGGCTACTTTGATGTCTTTTACATTTTATTATTTTCTCTTCTCTGATTTACTGATACCCCAATTTTAACATGAATTTTCGTATTGTACTCATTTACATACTTTGCTATAATAGAGTTCCATTTTAAGGCAAGATAAAGGTCTTTGTGTGTTTCCACATTTTCTTTAAAATTTAGCAGTAGTTGATTTACAGTATCAACTACTTACAAAACAGTAAGATGGTAGGCTCTGAGAGAGGGCATCAGAGGGCAGTCACAGAAAACTAGCCAATCTGATTACATGGATCACAGCCTTGTCTAACTAAATGAAACTAAGCCATGCCGTATAGGGCCACCCAAGATGGACACGTCATGGTGGAGAGTCCTGACAAAATGTGGCTCACTGGAGAAGGGAATTGCAAACCACTTCAGTATTCTTGCCTTGAGAACCCCATGAACAGTATGAAAAGGCAAAAAGATAGGACAGTGAAAGATGAATTCCCCAGGTCTGTAGGTGCCCAATATGCTACTGGAGATCAGTGGAGAAATAACTCCAGAAAGAATGAAGGGATGGAGCCAAAGCAAAAACAACACCCAGTTGTGGATGTGACTGGTGTTAGAAGCAAGGTCTGATACTATAAACAGCAAGATTGCATAGGAACCTGGAATGTTAGGTCCATGAATCAAGGCAAATTGGAAGTGGTCAAACAGGAGATAGCAAGAGTGAACATAGATATTCTAGGAATCAGCGAACTAAAATGGACTGGAATGGGTGAATTTAACTCAGATGACCATTATATTTACCACTGTGGGCAGGAATCCCTTAGAAGAAATGGAGTAGCCATCATAGTCAACAAAAGAGTCCAAAATGCAGTACTTGGATGCAATCTCAAAAACGAAGAATGATCTCTGTTCATTTCCAAGGCAAACCATTCAATATCATGGGAATCCAAGTCTATGCCCTGACCAGTAATGCTGAAGAAGCTAAAGTCCAACGTTTCTGTGAATACCTAAAAATCTTTCAGAACTAACACCCAAAAAAGAGGTCCTTTTCATTATAGGGGACTGGAATGCAAAAGTAGGAAATCAAGAAACACCTGGAATAACAGGCAAATTTGGCCTTGGAGTACAGAATGAAGCAGGACAAAGGCTAATAGAGTTTTGCCAAGAGAACACACTGATCATAGCAAACACCCTCTTCCACCAACACCAGAGAAGACTGTACACATGGACATCACCAGATGGCCAACGCTGAAATCAGATTGATTATATTCTTTGCAGCCAAAGATGGAGAAGCTCTATATAGTCAGCAAAAACAAGACCAAGAGCTGACTGTGGCTCAGATCATGAGCTCCTTATTGCCAAATTCAGACTTAAATTGAAGAAAGTGGGGAAAACCACTAGACCATTCAGGTATGACCTAAATCAAATCCCTTATGATTATACAGTGGAAGTGAGAAATAGATTTAAGGGACTAAATCTGATAGAGAGAGTGCCTGATGAACTATGGACAGAGGTTCATGACATTGTACAGGAGACATGGATCAAGACCATCCCCAAGAAAAAGAAATGCAAAAAAGCAAAATGGTTATCTGAGGAGGCCTTACAAATTGCTATGAGAAGAAAAGTGAAAAGCAAAGGAGAAGAGGAAAGATATACCCATTAAAATGCAGAGTACCAAAAATAGCAAGGAGAGGTAAGAAAGCCTTCCTCAGTGATCAATGCAAAGAAATAGAGAAAAACAATAGAATGGGAAGACTAGAGATCTCTTGAAGAAAATTAAAGATGCCAAGAGACCATTTCATGCAAAGACAGGATCAATAAAGGACAGAAATGGTATGGACCTAACAGAAGCAGAAGATATTAAGAAGAGGTGGCAAGAATACACAGAACTGTACAAAAAAGATCTTCATGACCCAGATAGTCACAATGGTGTGATCACTGACCTAGAGCCAGACATCCTGGAATGTGAAGTCAAGTGGGCCTTAGGAAGCATCACTACGAACAAAACTAGTGGAGTGATGGAATTCCAGTTGAGCTATTTCAAATGCTGAAAGATGATGCTGTGTAAGTGCTGCACTCAATATGTCAGCAAATTTGGAAAATTCAGCAGTGGCTACAGGACTGGAAATGGTCAGTTTTTATTCCAATCCCAAAGAAAGGCAATGCCAAAGAATGCTCACACTACTGCACAATTGCACTCATCTCACACGCTAGTAAAGTAATGCTCAAAATTCTCCAAGCCAGGCTTCAACAGTATGTGAACCATGAACTTACAAATGTTCAAGGTGGTTTTAGAAAAGTCGGAGGAACCAGAGATCAAATTGCCAACATCCATTGGATCATCGAAAAAGCAAGAAAGTTCCAGAAAAACATCTATTTCTGCTTTATTGACTATGCCAAAGCCTTTGACTGCATGGATTACAATAAACTGTGGAAAATTCTGAAAGAGATGGAAATACCAGACCACCTGACCTGCCTCTTGAGAAATTTGTCTGCAAGTCAGGAAGCAACAGTTAGAACTGGACATGGAACAACAGACTGGTTCCAAATAGGAAAAGGAGTATGTCAAGGCTGTATATTATCATCCTGCTTATTTAATTTATAGGCAGAGTACATCATGAGAAATGCTGGGCTGGAGAAAGCACAAGCTGGAATCAACATTGCTGGGAGAAATATCAATAACCTCAAATATGCAGATGACACCACCCTTATGGCAGAAAGTGAAAAAGAATTAAAGAGCCTCTTGATGAAAGTGAAAGAGGAGAGTGAAAAAGTTGACTTAAAGCTCAACATTCAGAAAACTAAGATCATGGCATCCGGTCCCATCACTTCATGGCAAATAGATGGGAAAACAGTGGAAACAGTGGCTGACTTTATTTTTTTGGGCTCCATAATCACTGCAGATGGTGACTGCAGCCATGAAAAAAATATGCTTTCTCCTTGGAACGAAAGTTATCACCAATCTAGACAGCATATTAAAAAGCAGAGACATTACTTTGCCAACAAAGGTCTGACTAGTCAAGGCTATGGTTTTTCCAGTAGTCATGTATGGATGTGAGAGTTGGACTATAAAGAAAGCTGAGTGCCGAATAATTGACGCTTTTGAACTGTGGTGTTGGAGAAGACTCTTGAGAGTCCCTGGACAGCAAGGAGATCCAACCAGTCCATCCTAAAGACCAGTCCTGGGTATTCATTGGAAGGACTGATGTTGAAGCTGAAACTCCAATACTTTGGCCACCTGATGGAAAGAGCTGAGTCATTTGAGAAGACCCTGATTCTGGGAAAGATTGGGGGCAGGAGGAGAAGGGGACAACAGAGGATGAGATGGTTGGATGGCATCACCGACTCAATGGAAATGAGTTTGGGTAAACTCTGGGAGTTGGTGATGGACAGGGAGGCCTGGCATGCTGCAGTCCATGGGGTCACAAAGAGTTGGACACGACTGAGCGACTGAACTGAACTGATTTACAACATTGAGTTAGTTTTAGGTGTACAACTTCAGATTCTTTTTCTTTATAGATTTTTACAAGATATTGATTATAGTTCCCTGTGTGTGTGCTCAGTTGCTCAGTTGTGTCTGACTCTGACCCCATGGACCAAGCCCACCAGGCTCTTCTTTCCATGGGATTTTGCAGATAAGAATACTGGTGTGGATTGCTATTTCCTCCTCCAGGAGATCTTCCTTATCCAGGGATCAAACCTGCATCTCCTGCATTGGCAGGTGGATTCTTTACCACTGAACCACTTGGGAACCCCATCCCTATGCTATATGGTAAATCCTTGTTGTTTGTCTATTCTGTATATATTAGTGTGTGTCTGTTAATCCCATACTCCTAATTTCTCTCTCCCTCCCCTTCTTCCTTTGGTAACCATAAGTTTATTTTAAGTGTCTGTGAGTCTATTTCTATTTTATAAATAAGCTGATTTGTAGTATTTTTTAGATTCTACATGTAAATGGTATTATATAATGTTTGTCTTTCTCTGTCTTACTTCACTTAGTATGATAATCTCTGAGTCCATCCATGTTGTTGCAAATGACAATATTTCATTCTTTTCTATGACTGTGTAGTATCCCATTGTGTGTGTGTGCTCCACAGCTTCTTTATCCATTTATCTATTGATCGTCATTTAGGTTGCTGCCTTGTCTTGGCTATTGTAAATAGTGCTGCGATGAATGTTGGTGTGTATGTGTCTTTTCCAATTAGAGTTTTCATCTTTCCTATCAATCATATGGCAACTCTATTTTTAGTTTTTAAAGGAACCTCCATACTGTTTTCCATAGTGGCTGCACCAATTTACCTTCCAATAGTTGATGAGAGTTCTCTTTTCTCCACACCCTCTCCAGAATTTATTATTTGTAGACTTTTTGATGTTGACCGTGCTGACTGGTGTGAAGTGATACCTCATTGCCATTTTGATTTTCATTTCTCTAGTAATTAGTGATGTTGAGCATCATTTCATGTGCTTATTGACTGTTTATATTTCTTCTTTGGAGAGATGTCTAGGCCTTCTCTCTATTTTTGGATTGGATTGTTTGTTTTTGTTTTTTTGATATTGTTATATGAGCTATTTATATATTTTGGAAATTAAACCTTGTTGTTTGCATTGTTTGCAAATATTTTCTCCAGTCCATAGGTTGTCTTGCTGTTTGTTTATGGTTTCCTTTGCTGTGCATAGGCTTATAAATTTGATTAGGTTCCACTTGTTTATTTTTGCTTTTATTTCTTTTGCCCTGGGAGTTTGAGCTAAGAAAATATCATTGTGATTTATGTCTGAGAATGTTTGCCTGTGTTCTCTTCTAGGAGTTCTGTGGTTTTGTGTCTTATATTTAAACGTTTAAGCTATTTTGAGCTGATTTTTGTGTATGGTGTGAGGGAGTTTCTAACTTCATTGATTTACATGCATCTGTCTAGCTTTTGTAACACCGCTTGCTGAAGAGACTGTCTTTTCTCCATTGTATATTCTTGCCTCTTTTGTTGAAGATTAATCTACCATAGGTGTGTGGGTTTATTTCTGGGCTTTCTGTTCTGTTCCATTGATCTGTGTATCTGTTTTTGTGCTAATACCGGCCATTTTGACTACTGTGGCTTTGTAGTATTATCTGAAGTCTGGGAGGGTTATTCCTCAAGCATTGTTCTTTTTTCCTCAGGGTTGCTTTGGCAATTCTTGGTCTTTTGTGATTCCATGTATATTTTTGCATTATATGTTCTAACTCTGTAAAAAAAGTGTCATGGACAATTTGCAAGGGATCGCAGTGAATCTGCAGATTGCTTTGTGTTGTATATTCATTTTAACAATATTAATTCTTCTACTCCAAGAGCATGGATTATCTTGAAATTTCTTTGTATCATCTTCAATTTCCTTTATCAGTGGTTTTTAAGTTCTCGGTATATAGGTGTTTTCACCACCTTGGTTAGGTTTATTCATAGAATTTTTTTTTTAATGTGATTTTTAGATGTGATTTTTTTTGTTTTTACTTTCTCTTTCTGATATTTCATTGTTACTGTGAAGAAATGCACAGATTTCTGTATATTAATCCTGTATTCTGTTATCTTGCTGAATTCATTTATTAGTTCTAATGTTTTTGTATAGAGTCTTCAGGGTTTTTCTAAATATAATATTATGTCCTCGGCATTGAAGGCAAAAGGAGAAGGGGGCAGCAGAGGATGAAGTAGTTAGCTAGCACCCCTGACTCAATGGGCATAAATTTGAGCCTAACTCCAGGAGATAGTTGGAGAAGAAAATGGCAACCCACTCCAGTATTCTTGCCTGGAGAATGCCAGGGATGGGAGCCTGGTGGGCTGCTGTCTATGGGGTCTCACAGAGTCGGACACGACTGACGTGACTTAACGGTAGCTAAGTACTCCAGGAGTACTCTCTCTGGGAGACAGTGGAGTACAGAGGAGCTGGGCATGCTACAGTCCATGGGGTTGCAAAGAGTCAGACATGACTTAGCAACTGGACAACAACAACAGCCTTTGCAAATAGTGACAGTTTTACTTCTTCCTTTCTAAATTGGATGACTTTTACTTATTTTCTTGCCTAATTACTGTGGTTAATTTAACACTGTGCTGATTAAAAGTGGAAAGAGTGGGCCTCCTTGTCTTGTCCCTAGTCTTATAGGAAAAGCTTTCAGCTTTCTACCGTTGCATATGATGTTAGCTCTGTACTTGTCATATATGGCCTTAATTACATTGAGGTATGATCCCTCTGTATCCACTTTGTTGAGAGTTGTTATTATAAGTGGATGTTGAATTTTGTCACATGCTTTTCTGCATCTATTGAGATGATCATCCAATTTTTATCCATACATTTTGCTGATGTATGGTGTATCACATAGACTAATTTGTAGATGTTGAACCATCCTTGAATGCCTGGGATAAATCCCACTCAGTCAAGGTATGTAATCCTTTTAATGTATTGTTGAATTTGGTTTGCTAATATTTTGTTGAGGATTTTTGTATCTATGTTTATCAGTGATATAGATCTGTAATTTTATAGCGTCATTCTTGTCTGGTTTTAGTATAAAGGTTATGCTGGCTTTGTAAAATGAGTTTGGAAGAGTTTCTTCCTCTTCTAATTTTGGAGAAGTTTTAGAAGGATTGATATAAATTCTCCTTGGAGTGTTTGGTAGAATTCACTGTGAAGCTGTCTGGTCCTGGACATTTTTTTGGGGAGGTTTTTGAATACTTATTCAACCTCCTTACTAATAATTCGTCTCTTCAGATTTCTTATTTCTTCATTATTCAGTGTTGGGGCATTGTACATTTCTAGGAATTTATTTATTTCTTCTAGATTATCCAGTTGTTGGTGTTATTCATAGTAGTCTCTTGTGATCCTTTTTTATTTCTGTGATATCAGTTGTAACATTTCCTATTTCATTTCTGATTTTATTTATTTGTGTTTTCTCTGTCTCTTTTTTTGGAGGGGGTGAGTCTAGGTAAAGATTTGACCCATTGTTCAAGGGTCAAGTATAGTTTCTGCAAACACATGCCCAAAATAAACATGTGATCTTCCTCTCCACTCCTAAGTCTGTATTATTTTGTTGTAGTTAAGAACATCACCTTTTGCTGAGTTAAAATCAGAGTGATCCTTGACTTTTCTCTTCCTCACACCCCACATTCAACCTTACCAACTCTTGTCACTTCTACCTCCTGAATATTTAAGGATTTTTCTCCATATCACTGCTACCCAAGTACTGGCACTATAGTACTTGATAGTTCATGGCTTTCCAACTGGTCTCTAGTCTTTCACCACCACCCTCCTACCTTCCACTTCCCTGCAGCCTCTAGAGGTTAACACATCTGAACTTCCCGGGTTAACAATCCCCAGCTTAGAAACCTGTGATGATTCCTACTTGGTTATCTTAACTCTCAGACCCTTTGCTGCTAAGTCGCTTCAGTCGTGTCCGACTCTGTGTGATCCCAGAGACGGCAGCCCACCAGGCTCCTCCGTCCCTGGGATTCTCCAGGCAAGAACACTGGAGTGGGTTGCCATTTCCTTCTCCGTCAGACCCTTTAGCATGGTTCAAGTTTGCATCAGTTGGAATTCTTTCAGTGGCAAGTAATAAAGCCACTTCGAATTGGCATGAAACTTTTTCATCAAATTGAAAAAAATCTAGATGTGTAGGACTGACTTTGAAGTGAAATTGCTGAGTCCAGTGTTGTGCATGCCTGCCAAGTCACTTCAGTGGTGTCCAACCCTGTGACCTTATGGACTGTACCCTGCCGGGCTCCTCTGTTCATGGGATTCTCCAGGCAAGAATACCAGAGTGGGTTGCCATACCCTTCCCCAGGGGAATTTCCTGACCCAGGGATTGAACACATGTCTCCTGAGGCTCCTGCATTGCAGGCAGGTTCTTTACCACTGAGCAACCAGGGAAGCTAGGCCCAATTCCTTGCCATCTCTCTGCCTGTTTTATCCACAAGCTCCATGTGGTATCACCCCAGCAGCTCCAGGTTATTTTCCTTGTGGTCACAAGATGTTAGCCAAGAGGTGCAGCCTCATAGTCCAATTTCTAATCAACCAGCAGAAGAGAGACCACTGGGTTCTCCCAGAAGCTCCAGCAAATGTCTCATCTGGTCACACTAGCTGTGATTGGGTTATAAACCAACCCCTTAATCATCACAGTAGCTAGAAATGGTGGGTATGCTGATTGGCCTGCATCTGTCAGGGCCCATGTGTGTAAGCTAAGGATGGTGTGTTGGGGAACCCCAAGATTTCCTTCAGATTTGGTGATTTGTCAGCAGGACCTGCAGAACTCAGCATGTAATTTTATACTTATGACCATGATTTATTACATCAAAACAAACAAAGCAAAATCAGAAAGGCCATGTGAATGAAGTCCAGAGGAAATCAGGTACAAGCGTTCAAGTGATCCTGTTAGACATAATTTTGTGTCTTCTTCCATGCTGTTCAAGGGTTCTTTCCCTATACAGTCACCCAGGACATGCTTCATTTTCCCAGCATCAGATCGTGGTGACATGTGAAATGTCTACCAAGACTCAGTATCTAAGGTTTTCATCGGGATGCTGGTCACACAGGCATCTTCTGCCAGACTTCATACTAGAATTCCAGACTCCTGAAAGGAAAGCAGGTATTTAGTATCAGCTGCATTGTTTGTACAGTTTGGGCACAGGAAGCCACTCTTCTCAGTGAGGAAATGTTGGGAACCTCCTCAAAATCTACATTCCCAGATCTCAGCCAAGGGCCAAACTTGCAGGCAAATCTTTCTAAGGATAGCAATCTTAAGCCTGACATGATGACTCTTCTAACTGATAGGCTCAACCCCAACCAAACTACAAGGAAGCCTGAGAGTGAATCAGAGGAAATTTAGAGTGTAGGGAACCAAATCTCAGAAGTCTACCTCAAAGGTGCTTTAGTTCTCCTAAATCACTTTCTCACCTCATCACCTGTAAACACCTCTGTATCCTTAAGCCTCCCCAGTATATTCCCTGTGCCAAGCTGTTCTTAATGCACAGTAGTAGAATGGTCTCTTGACTCCTCCCAGAACTCTCTGTGTTTGTTTTAAAGCAAATAATCTGAGAAAGCTGAATTTTATATTGGAGAGAAACAGATTTGAATAATAACCAATTTAATAATACTACTACCCCAACATTAAAGTTATCCTTTTTAAGTCAAAAATATTGCAGCAAAACTAAATGATAATCCCAAGGAGAAATTCTGAAGTTGAGAGACCGCAAAAGCTGAAAGTTACAGAAAATGATTTTCTGAAGAGCAGCTTTTAGGACAAT
This sequence comes from Bos indicus, assembly GCF_029378745.1. Taxonomy (NCBI): domain Eukaryota; kingdom Metazoa; phylum Chordata; class Mammalia; order Artiodactyla; family Bovidae; genus Bos; species Bos indicus. The sequence goes on along the minus strand of NC_091766.1, from coordinate 34,105,744 downwards.
GTGGACTAAGCTATTTAAGGGGGGTCAGGGGGGAGGGACAATAAGCCATTTAAAAACCCATAAATAGGCAAAATAGAAAAATTGTGAGCCTTGGCAAAATCTAGATTTATATTGCATATGCCTGCAGTATATTGGCTGAAGTTTCCTGTGCTATGCTGAGTGACTGCTCAGTCATGTCCGACTCTTTGTGACACCGTGGACTATAGACTGCCAGGCTCCTCTGTCCATGGGAATTCTCCAGGCAAGAATACTAGAGTAGGTTGCCATGCCCTCCTCCAGGGGATCTTCCCAACTCAGGGATCAAACCCAGGTCTCCCACATTGTGGGTGGATTCTTTACCATCTGAGCTGTGACATCTAGCTATCAGAATTATTACAGCTTAAAAGATAAAAAGATACATGAGGAGGTGAAATGTTGTTGCACTAAAATTCACAATTTACTCACAGAAGAGCTATTGATAGCTTCATCCAGAAGCCATGTTTGAGAGAGTTTGGTTGCATAATTTTGAGTCCACAGCTGATAAAAATCAGAAAATAGAGAAGTAGAAAGCACTGTGAGTTGGGGGAGCATTGGCCCGGGAAAGTTTTTGAGGGCAGCATGGAAGAAAACATAAAATTATGTCTCAACAGGATCACTTCAAGTGAATTTTATGTGACGGGAGATTGAACAGCTCCTATTCCCTAATCTCTCTTGAAGTTACAAGCATGTCAGTAAAAACGATGATGGGTTAAATCAGCTGTCAGCAAGCATTTTCTGTAAAGACCTAGATCGTAGTATTCTAGGCTTTGTAGGCCACATATGGTCTCTGTAGCACATTCTCTTTTGAAATCAACTTTCTAAAAAATGTAAAACCCTGTGGAAAAGCTGGGGAGGAGGAGAGGGAGTGGATATGGCCTGAAGGCTTGGGTGCTGAGAGTGCCAGTTTGGAAAAAAAAATTTTGAACTGTCACTTATTTGCTTTAAACATTTATGAAAGTATGAATTCATATGAATTATGAAAGTATGAGAGGCCTTCTCCCACTCTCATGCCCAGGCAGGTGAAACCACACAGCACATGCACTGGCTGTGCCCCTGCCAGCCACACGATGCGTTCCTTATGGCAGTGAGTGGCACTGACATCTTCTCAGTTTTCTTAACCAGCAACTCTATTTTCTGAGTGCCAAAGAACTGATGCTTTTGAACAGTAGTGTTTCAGAAGACTCTTGAGAGTCCCCTGGATAGCAAGGAGATCAAACCAATCAAGGAAATCAACCTTGAATATTCATTGGAATGAAGAACTAATGCTGAAGCTGAAGCTCCAATACTTTGGCCAGCTGATGTGAAGAACTGACTCATTGGAAAAGACCCTGATGCTGGGAAGGATTGAAGGAGGGAGGAGAAGGGGGCAACAGAGGATGAGGTGATGGCTGGATGGCATCACCTCAATGGACATGAGTTTGAGCAAGCTCTGGGAGTTGGTGATGGACTGGAAAGCCTGGTGTGCTGTAGTCCATGGGGTCACAGAGTTGACACGACTGAGCAACTGAGTAACAATGAAACTCCATTTTCACCTTGATCTTCCTTTTCATCTTCATCAACCTTCATGACATACCCTCTTCCTAAAAATACCCTCTATTTTAAACATTGCTGTTTTAGATATTTTACTTCTGAACTGTTTTCTTAGACAAAGCTTTTAGGAGTAGGATTATTTGGTCAAGAGGTAAAAGAAGCTTTGTGATAGTCCTTTATGGCAACAAAGTTTCATTTGTGCTTATCCCACTTTGAGAGGCAAGGAAAGGAGAGCAAACATATCAGCATGTTTATGAATAGCAAGCTCTATCATAAAAACGAAAAGTGACAGCCTTATGCAAGTCAATACCTGCTGACTGCATCAGTCCCTTGGATCCTAATGTGATTAAATCTTGTATCACCAACCAAGAGAAAACAACTGAAGCAATGTGACTTAGATTCAAATAGGTGTCTTGTGGGAGTAAATTAGGCAAGAAGCGAATACTGCTGTGTGCAGATGCTGGCTCAGGAGGAGTAGGCCCCTGCATCTGATTAAGAACATGTCCATCATCAGAATACAGTCCTGTTTACAGAATGTATGATAAGAAGGTAGGTAGGACTATGCGTTTCAGTGGTTTGAATCTTTTGCCTTTTTGAATAATCAGCTGGAGTTGGGATTCATTGGCAAGCAAGCCAACGCTTTGGCCCGTGTCCCAAGGGAAGACACCTGGGCAGTAAGGTTATTTCACCTTAGATGGGAGATTAGAGAAAGGAGTGTGCAAACATAAGGAAAGGGGCCAGGCCAGTGGGGAGGAGGGGGAATTGTCAGATTAACGACAGACACAAACAAAAAGAGATGAAGTACCCCACCCGCCCAAACCACCTCCCACCCCAGAATGTCTCTCTGTGAACTATCTACAGGAAGTGAGGTGGGGAGATCAAAACCACAGAAACCAAATTCCAAACAGAGACGTTGAGGGGAAAGTGGGGACAGGGCAACAAGTGGACCTCAAGTGTGGCTCCCCTGCTAGCCACACTTCTCCCAGTCCCCGGTCACCAGCACGCAGCCCAAGCCTACATGAACCATGCACAGTGGAGGCTGGGACTCGCTTGCCTTCACACACACACATATCCGACACACATGGTGCGTGCACACACGCCACGTACATCTACATCCCAGATGCACAGGGATGCCCGCCCACAAGACACACACAGAGTCTGAGGCACGCACGTGAGTGCCCTAGCACCGACACGTTCACCTTAAGGCTATAGAATGTGGGGCCCAGAGAGGGCGAAGGAGTGAGATGGCCTGGGGCCTCCCTTCTCAGAGGCCCCTACCTCGGTACGTACCAGATGCCCACCCTTACCCTCTCTTCAACCCAAGTCCACCGGGCCCAATACTCTCTGGGTGCAAGATGTGTAATAACCGAGGATGGCGCCCCTGCGCCCCAAGCAGAGCAAAGGGGGAGATCACAGCCCCTATTCTCAGACAGGGTTCAGCAGGAGTTAAGACCGGCTGGAAGGAAGCCCTGGGAAGGCTGGGGGCTAGTGGGTGGGAAAGCTAGCTCCGCAAAGTTCCTTCTGCCTCATCCACAGGGTCTGGAGAGCAGGCGAGGGGTGCAGAAGACAGGGCACAGAGGCGTTGCCAGAGGCTGTGGCGCTAGCTCCTGGCTTCTCACGGGGCAACGCGAGCCCCGTCCACTAGGGGGAGCCCGAAACCGAATCCTGAGCGCGGCTTCCACGGGGCGGCGCCTCCTCCCCACCCAGGCCCCGGGACTTGACTGCTTTTCTGACGGAGAAGGGAGCTGGACTGCGAGGCCGCTCCGAACCTCCCGACAGGGCAAGGAAGGTGGCACAGGGCGCTGTCCACCGGGTGGCCACCAGAAGGCAGCCTCTGGCAGGAGCAGCAACGCAGAGGCAGGCTGCCGTGGGCGCCCCAGTCAGAAATTCAGGTAGGCCCCACGGCTCCACGCTTTGGCTCTGCCAGGGGCTTCTGTTGATTAAAGACCAGAATCTCCCCAACTGCCCGAAGGCCTGGTCCTGGGGCATGCAGTGGAGAGTCTCCCCAATCCTGGTCTGGGCACAAGACAAAATTCTGGAGGCAGGGCCGCTGGGACCGCTGAGGTGAGTTTGGCAGAGGGCTGAAAGGAAAAAAAAGCAAAACAAAACTGGAAGCGGGAGTAATGAGGATGGGAACACAAACAAAAAGGCAAAATAAGAAGTTTAAAAAAAAAAGGAAAGCACCCCCTCCACCCCCACCCCAGGCGGTGATGGAAGCTGTGCACGTGCTCTGTGAGGCAGGCGGCCAGCGCTACTCGCTCAGGGATGCTGGGACACCTGGGGGAAGGGGGTCTGCTGGTCCGGTTCGAGTGAGCACAGGCTGTCATAGCGGTCCAGGGGTGTGATTGTGATGGACTGGGTGGTGAACTCGTCGTCAGGGTACCTTGTGGTGACCTGAGATGTGACCTGAGGTTGTATTTACCTTCTGGCCCACTGTCCCCTATACAAGCTGACCTGTCTTCTTTTTTCTCTGCCTGGTTAAGAGTTGTTGTTGTTCATTTGCTAAGTTGTGCCCGACTCTTGGCGACCCCATGGACTGCAGGATGCCAGGCTTCCCTGTCCTTCACTATCTCCTGGAGTTTGCTCAAACTCATGTCTATTGAGTTGGTGATAACCATCCAACCATCCCATCCTCTGTCACCCCCTTCTCCTCCTGCCTTCAATCTTTCCCAGCATCAGGGTCTTTTTCCAGTGAATTGGCTCTTCACATCAGGTGGCCAAAGAATTGGAGCTTCAGCTTCAGCATCGGTCCTTCCAATGAATATTCAGGATTGATTTCCTTTAGGATTGACTGGTTTGATCTCCTTGCTGTCCCAGGGACTCTCAGGAGTCTTCTCCAGCACAACTCAAAAGCACCAATTCTTGGGCGCTCAGCCTTCTTAATGGTTCAACTCTCATATCTGTACATGACTACTGGAAAAACCATACCTTTGACTATATGGACCTTTGTTGGCAAAGTTAAGAGTACTCAGTTTTATTAGCCTGTGGATTGAATTAGGACAGATTGGAACAAATCGTTTCCCCTCATCCTTCATCTTTCAGCATAATGTGTGAGCTATTCCAGAATATGGTTTTTGCTACATGTAACCATGTTGATTCCCAAATAACAATTTTCAGGACCACCAATGAATAGTCAGTTAATGAGTATTTATTGAACTCTTATTGTGTGAATTAGTGAATTCAATTTTATCATTACTTCTTAAGGATTATTATCATTAAAAGGAATTCTTGAGACTTCCCTGGTAGTCCAGTGGCTCCCCAATCCCTGGGATTCTCCAGGCAAGAACACTGGAGTGTGTTGCCACTTCCTTCTCCAATGCATGAAAGTAAAAAGTGAAAGTGAAGTCGCTCACTCATGCGTCCGACTCTTTGAGACCCCATGGACTGCAGCCTACCAGGCTCCTCCATCCATGGCAGTTTCCAGAGTACTGGAGTGGGTTGCTATTGCCTTCTCCCACAGCATAGCACAGCACAGCACAAATGCTTATAAAAAGGAATTCTTATTCTTTAGCAGGTGTTTGGTGGTTTCTCAGGTTTGATTTAAATTGCATTTTTTAAATTAGAGAATGAACATTTTCCCATGAGTTAAAGAATATGTATTTCTCCAAATGTAAATTGTCAGTCTATTCTTCAGAGTTGACAATTGGAAAAAAATAAACAAAAAGCCTTTGGCGTATGGCCATGAAACTCCCAGAAGTTAATGAGTTGTCGCAGGTCATTCTGGGAGAGGTGTAAGAGTCAGACAAGAAACAAAGCCACCAGCTCCTAGTTGTGTTGCTTCTCCTATGTATTCCAAGCAGTATCTCTAAACATATCTTTCCATCCCTGTCTTTTAAGGTAATATGATTTGTCTTAAAAGATACTCCACAATGTAGGAGAATGGGGCTCTGAGAAGTGCTGTTTTTATAAAGCTAGCAGTACTTTAGCTCTGTAACTTTAGGATTATAAGAAATTCTCTAACCAAAAGTTTAATAGGAGAAGGCTAGATATTGCATAATTGCTTGGACCAGAGAGGCCAGTCTTTGACATTTTTTATTTCTGATTCTCCTTGCAGAGTTGAAAACTGTGCTTCTGACTTAACATTATACCTCTTTTATGTATTAAAGTTCCATCCCCTAACTACCTTTTGACAACATCTTAAGGACATGTCTCTTTTGGACCTCCACCCCTCCTCCAATATCCAAACAAATTTTCTTTGTATTTTTCTGATAAAATCTTGTAGTTGACAAAAATCCAATTCTCTTTGAGTTAATTATGCTTATAACCGTAATTATTATAAAATAACAATACTTAGAGGCCTAAAACATGGTCTATTAAAATTTCTATACAGTAGTTCATCTTTATCTTCTTTGTATATCTTAAAAGTGAAATTATTCCTATTGTAAACATACTGAATTGCTGTAGAACTATGACTTTATCACTCTGCTATTTAAAAAAAAATCATAGGTTACAAATCTTCAAATTAAGTTAATTAAAATGTTTAGTTGATTTTCATTTCATAAATTCAGTAAAAATTAGCTTAATTGCTTATTCAGTAATTAGATTACAAGAAAAAAATACTGTAAGTTTCATATTCTTTGTAAAGTCATTGAATTTTCTAAACTGTGTTCACTTTAACTCACCTGTAAATCAGTTCAACACATAGGAAAGCAAATGAAAACTTCAGGAGTTTGTTTTTTTATTTTCTCGAACTTATTTTTCTAATTTATTCTATTGAAATGAAAACTTCACAAGTTTGTTTTTTAAAATTTATTGAACAATTTACAGTTGATTTACAATGTTGTATTAATTTCTTCTGTACAGCAAAATGATTTGGTTATGTTAATATGTACATTATTTTTCATTATGGTTTATCATGGGATATTGAATATAGTTCCCTGTGCTATACAGTAGGCCCTCATTGTTCATCCATTCTCTGTGTAATGGTTTGCATCTGCCAATCCCAAACTTCCAGTCCACCCCCCAATCCCCCTCCCCCTTGTCACCCCAAGTCTGTTCTCTGTGAAAAACTTCAGAAATTCTCATAATCACATGGGCCTGTTTTCATACTCAGTTTCACTTTTATATGTCAAGGGGTGAGTTTTATTATGATATTATATTCTAAGGAGAACATTAGAAGGTTATCTCTTATAACAATGCATTGACATTATTGGTTGGTGAAGTTGAAATAAAGAGATTATCTGTTGATAAAATGGACTAACTCACATCTCAACTCAGGAACAAGCATGGGCAACTAGTAATAGCTCCCTAGTTTTGTGAGCCCCCTTACAAGGCTGAATTTTATTCCCTTTCTGACTTGAAACAGCCAGCCTAATGATAAGAAAGGGAATAGTTGCCCTTGGCTGAAAACACAAGTCCATCTGCTGCTGGTAACTTGCATGAGAACCAGACAAGCTTTCTCTCGGCTGGTTTTCTTCCTGTTAAGAGCTTGAACTAGTTTATCATCAGAAGGTCTTCTGGTTTCAAGATTTAGGAGTCCATAATCATTAAAGTTCCCAAGTAGGAATAATCCTGTATATAGATGTCCAATGAAAACCAGTGAAGGAAAAAAGAGAATTGGCATAATTAAGATGTCAGCAGTCTTGATGGAATGAAGGTGACGGGAGTCCAGGTTTTCCAGCCCCCTTAGTCATCTTTCATGTAATATTTAACTCAAACAGTCTCCATCCTACTTACAGTGAGAAATTCAATATCTCCACCAACATGTCCAAGTATTCTTGGGAAGGGGGGCAGTGTTTAGTAGTTTTCTGAATCACCTTTTGATAATTTTCTGACTCTACTGAGTTAGCAGTCTCTCAGGTGTCCTTATTCATCTATTCCTTTCTTTTACCATTGCATTGAATCTCAGTGTGGAACAGCATTCATTTTTGTTCATATTTTACCCCAAACCATTTACACAAAGTAATTATGTGTACTAAACTAGGACTGAAACTTGAGGATGAATATAGAGGGTTTACCTCATAGCCTAGTCCTGTGGGCCACTTGTGTAATATATTACTAGATGCTCAAGTAGTGCCTTGGCCAGTCCCATGTTGAAAAGTTACAAACAGGCTGACTCCTCTCACGTCTGCTCTCCTCACCTCCCAGGTCTCCAAAATCCCCATACTCCTCATGCTTTATTATTCTTAACAGTTAAGCTCCATTTCTCAACCAGGCCATTGGAGCTCTTTTCACAGCTAGGGAGGCTTTCAATATACATGCCTAAACAAAGATAATTCTCTCTCCGAAAGGAACTCTGCCTCTGCCTTATGAGTATTTTTTTCCTCCTGGGCAAAGTCAGAGGGCAAGTTAGGTAGAGGTGAATAGGGAGAGTTGCAGACAGCTTGGGAAGAGGATGCTGGAAAAGGAAACTAGCATCCTTGGGTTGTCCACCACCTGCAGGCCCCTGTGCCAGGGGTTTTACAAGTATTATCCCAGCTAATCGTGACAAGCCTGTAAGGTAGATAATACCATCATCCCTATTTTGGGATGATGAGACAAGGAGACAGGTTTGGGGGGGTTCAGTAACTCACTCAACAGCATACAGCTAAGTGGCAGATCTGAGATTTGGATACAGTCAATCTTTGTAAATCACCGTAAAACGCTGCCACCTTAACCATTATGCTGGCACCCCACATACATGATTACATTCTATTTCTGTGAGTTATGTGCAATTTTCATCATTTTTTCCAAAGAATAAACTCCCCAAGTTGCAGAGTTAGGATGTAGTGGCGCCAGGAGTCTAACCCAGCTCACATCACTAATCTCCTGAGTCTATGTGGCAGGTTGCCTTGATGGGTTTTCCACTTAAAATATTGATGTACCTCTACTTTTACTTGAGTTTAACAAGCAGAATTTATAATGATTCCATTAAAAATTTGCCAGGTTTTATAATAAACATCACAGAGTTGATGCCTAAGGACATTTATTTTCAAAGTTTACAGTGTGAGCAATAGAAAGAATAGAAGAAATTGTGTCAAAGAAGGTTAAAGAAAAACTACTTTCAAATAGTAAAAAAATAAAGTACCATTGGGCAAGAAATATACACACTCGAGATTGTGAGGTATGGGCATTGTTCTAATTTTGGAATTCCAAGCCCATGGATTCTGGTAAAAAATATCTTAGCGTGTACTTCAGCTTGTCAGTAATAAATGGCAAGTATGCAAAAACACATTATCATTTGTGTTAAATGTTGCAATGGAAATACTGGGTTTTCAGTGTCTTTTGAAATTGCAGTGCCCACAGAAACATTTTACACATAAAAATTATGGAAATGGTCATAGGGATATTGAGTCTGCTTTTAAAAAGTAGCTTAATAGAGAGATTAAGAGAAGTTAGAATCAATAGAATGAATAGCATCAGTCAACACCCATCCCGCCAGATATTTGAATTCCTGTTTTGATGTGCCTGGCAGGTGTTTGTGCAGCCTTTTCTTGCTTATGTCTTGTGATGGAGAACTCTGTTTTTCCTAAGGCAGGGAGGGACCTCCTTAGGAAAACAGGCTGTGCTAAGTGTTGCATAGTTGAGTGTAATAATGAAATATGTTTTCTGGAATCTGTGTTGATTTTTGTTTTTGCTTAAGAAGCAGGGGAGATTAAATTTCTTCTGTTCTATAGAGTTGGCTCAAATCCTTTTCAACAAACCTATGGTTCCTAAAGTGGAAAGGTGGGTAGATGGGGAGGGATAAATTAGGAGGTTGGGATTAGCATATACACACCACTATAGATATAGATAACCAGCCAGATAACCAACAAGACCCTACTGTATAGCATATGGAACAATAATCAATATTTTGTAATATCCTATAAGGAAAAAAATCTGAAAAAAAAATGTGTGTATAACTGAATCAATGTTCTGTACACCTGAAATGAACACAGCATTGTTAATCAACTATACTTCAAATTACAAAAAGGATACATTGTACAACACAGGTAATACAGCCAGTATTTTGTAGTAACTATAAACAGAAAACGGAGAAGGCAATGGCAACGCACTCCAGTACTCTTGCCTGGAAAATTCCATGGATGGAGGAGCCTGGTGGGCTGCAGTCCATGGGGTCTCGAAGAGTCCAACACGACTGAGTGACTTCACTTTCACTTTTCACTTTCATGCATTGGAGAAGGAAATGGCAACCCACTCCAGTGTTCTTGTCTGGAGAATCCCAGGGACGGGGCTGCCGTCTATGGGGTTGCACAGAGTCGGACACGACTGAAGTGACTTAGCAGCAGCAGCAGCATAAATAGAAAATAACCTTTTAAAATTGTCTAAAAATATTTTTTTTAATTTTCAAAAGAATGATAAAAATAAAATAAGTAAGTAAATAAATTAAGCCCACCCCCCCAAAAGCCCCCATAAATCCTTTTTCAAAGGGAAGGACTATGAAAGCTGTGGTACATATATACAATGGAGTATTACTCAGCCATTAAAAAGAATACATTTGAATCAGTTCTAATGAGGTGGATGAAACTGGAGCCTATTATACAGAGTGAAGTAAGCCAGAAAGAAAAACACCAATACAGTATACTAACGCATATATATGAAATTTAGAAAGATGGTAACAATAACCCTGTATACGAGACAGCAAAAGAGACACTGATGTATAGAACAGTCTTACGGACTCTGTGGGAGAGGGAGAGGGTGGGAAGATTTGGGAGAATGGCATTGAAGCATGTATAATATCATGTATTAAACGAGTCGCCAGTCTAGGTTCAATGCATGATACTGGATGATTGGGGCTGGTGCACTGGGACGACCCAGAGGGATGGTATGGGGAGGGAGGAGGGAGGAGGGTTCAGGATGGGGAACACATGTGTACCTGTGGCGGATTCATTTCGATATTTGGCAAAACTAACACAATATTTTAAAGTTTAAAAATAAAATTAAAAAAAAATAAAAGGGAAGGACTATGAACTAATAGAACAATGTTGGCTTGGAGTCAGGAGGCTAGTCTCAACTTCACACAGTGGTGGGTCTGAGAGGCAAAACTGTGATTCTTGCTAATGCCTTCTTTTGGCTGTTTTCTTGGCATATCTCTTAGAGTTGTTTTAAGAGTTGAATGAAAATGAGTATTAAATATGTTTTAATAACACCACTTTATAGTTCTGTGCTTTCTGAGTCATTAAATTGGGGCAGACAGTGCTCTAAATGTAGTCAGATGAGCATAGAGTTCAGTGATGCAGATACTTTGCTCAGTTATAAGCATCTTGTCAAGTCCTGGAGCATCTGTGGGCAAGAGTCTGTCTGTGTGGGTGTGTGGAATGGGTTCTAGTTGTCAGAGGTCTGATGTGTGGAGAGGGAGCATGTGTTCCAGTGTACCCATAGATGAGTCAGATCTTCCTTGTGGGTAGGAGTTGTCCTTGCTTCCCCTCCCTGAAGCTCTCTGTCCCATATTCATTCCATCCGCCCTAAGGGACCTCCCATAGCCTATTGGCTGGTTCCCTGGAGGGCTGAGGTCCTGCTCTGATTCCAGAAAGTGGATGATGGCTATGGGACCCCACCCAGCTCTGATCACTTTCCTAGTGAGGCTTTACTCCTCATCTGATGGTGAAGGGCCCGCCCTTATGGAGCAGATTTCTGGGACTCACATATTTCCCGCCTACTTTCTGTCTTTGGTAGCTTAATTGTCTCAACCCTATCTTCTGTGTTTTGTATTGGATTCATCTAATACCAAACTATTTCCTAAATGTGCCTCTGTTTTCTAACTTCTGAGACAGTATGTCTAGACCAGTGGTTTTCACAATATGATCTCTGGACCAGCAGTATTAGCACCTCCTGGGAATTTGTTAGAGAGGTGGGTTTTGGTCCCACTTCAGACCTACTGTACCAGACACTCTAAGGACAGGGTCCAGCAGTCCCTCTCCAGGGGATTCTGATGCACATTAGTGTTTACACACCCTGTCCTGGACTGTCTGGTTGTCCTCAATGAAGGCAGTTTAGGCTACTTCATCTCCTGCTCTTTCCCCTTGTACTAGTTTGAGAGTAGAATTTTTGCCTGGTGTCAACTTTCACTCTATCATCCTGTTGCTCAAATGGTCCTCTAAAAGACCATGATTATTTTTTACATATAAACAGTTCAGGTTAAGTAAGATGAGCATGGGAGCATAACCAGTCCCATATTCTAGTGTTGTGATTCACAGACATCCATCCTGACCTGAACTACCCAGGTATTTATTCTGCAATGGCATTAACACACAATTCTTTCAAAAACAAAAGAAATCTGCTCAATGTTATGTGGCAGCCTGGATACGAGAGGTGTTTGGGGAAGAATGGATACATGCATGTGTATGACTGAGTCCCTTTGCTGTCCACCTGAAACTATCACAACATGGTTAATTGGCTCTCTCTCTCTCTCTCTTTAGTCATTAAGTTGTGTCCGACTCTTGGGACCCCATGGACTGTAGCCTGCCAGGCTCGTCTGTCCATGGGATTCTCCAGGCAAGAGTACTAGAGTGGGTTGCCATTTCCTTCTCCAAGTTAATTGGCTATATTCCCAATATATAATTAAAAGGTTAAAAAAGAAAAGAAGAAATATCAGTGGAGGGAGGGTGGGGGTGGTGGAGGGCTCAAAGGATTGAAGTCAGGAATATTACCCTATATCCCACTCAGGAAAACGTCCGTGTGCTTGCCCTTTTTTTTCCTTCTGTTCTACTTCTGATTTTCTTTCTTTTTACAGGAACAGATGAGTAATTTGACAATGCTATTAGCTAATGAAAAGAAGAGAGCATTATCTTATTTATAGACTTTGGGCGTTATTATCTAGAGGCTTGCTTGTGAGAGCTGAGGTATGTCTTCATGATTGCTGCTTAATTTCCTCAGGAATAACGAAGTGGGAGCTATAATACGTCTTTGTTTAGCAGCTATGGTTTTCATTAAATTTAATTAAGTCCCCCAGAAGCTTTAAATTTAGGGTAAGTTCAAAATGCAGGTGGTTTCTGTTAAGTATAATTATATTCCCTTTATAGCTGCCATGGCTTGGGAAAGCTGGCCTGTCAGACTTAAAAATCTTTAACAAGCTCACCAGAGCTTTGGTTTCAGAGTGCATTTCCAAACCCAACCCTTCCTTCCCACTCTCCTTCCCTTCTTCTCTCGCTCTTTCTTTCCTTCTTCCCCCTTTGCAGAAGGCTGAGGATAATGTGAACTTAACAAAAGCTGCCCTGTTATGCTTACAACCTCACTAATGAGTTGAGGTCAACATTTGCAAGATTACTTTTGCGAGAGGATTCTAAAACAGTTCTGGTTGATCACTGGGGTTAGTTGAGGTCCCTGAGTTCACTAGCTTCTGTGTCCAAAGAATGAAGCTTTCTGTGTCCAAAGGACACAAGGCCTGGAGAGGATGAGAACAAGGGTCTGGGGCTGCCTCAATGGCAGACGCTCATTGCTGGAGAAGACGACTTCGATGCCTGAATCTCCCTCTTTGCTCCAGGTCAGTTTTCTGAACCCTCACCTATGCAGTCCTGCCAATGGAAGTGGTCATAGGGAAGAGGAAGAGGAGTTGTTAAACAGCTAGTGTGCAAAAGTGGTCCTCCAGGCTCCAAGAGTTCCACATGAAAAGAGTTCTTCCTCAGAGGTCCCAGAACAATGCATTTTCTGTAATTGTGCTGTAGTTTCACATCAGCATTTTTCACTCCTAGCTAAGATTATAATGTATCATTGCAAAGGTAATCAGAGAAGATTGTCAGGAGTTTGATGAAGTCGAAAATTTCTTTTTGTACTCTTGGGTCTGAATGCAGTGTATCTAGGCCAATTCAATTTCTTTGGAAGTAAACAATTTTTAAGTTGCAAGCAGATTCCTATAATACTTGTGTCTATTCTATTTGATTCCAGCTGTAGTCCAGAGCACATTTAATGACGTGCATAATTGTTATGATCTGTTGTCATTGGGGATAAATATCAAGCAGTTGAACAAATTGTCTTAATGAGTTATTTTAATACAGCTGGACAAACCAAATGTTTTGTTTTCTTTCTCTTTGTAGTTGTTCAGTGTCTATAGTCATATTACTATCATCAATTTTTCAATATTAATCAGTTTTCTTGATATCCATGCAAAATAAAAATATATTTCTCCAATTCAGGATTGAATATGGGCTGAATGTTAGATGATATCAAGAAATTTTATTAAGAGTGGCAATGGTGTTCTGTTTATATAAGAAAATGTTCTTATAGAAATGCACACTGAATTATGTAGGGTTGAGTGATATGATAGTTGATTATGCTATTCTTTTGTCCATATTTGAACATTTTCTTAATTAAAAAAAAAAAAAAAGCTCATGGATTGGAAGAATTAACATTGTTGAAATCACCATACTATCCAAGGCAATCTACAGATTCGACACGATCCAGATCAAAACATTATGACCAATGGCATTTTTCATGGAACTAAAATAAATAATTCTAAATTTTGTATGGAAACACAAAAGACTCTGAATAGCCAAAACGATCTTAAGAAAAAAAGAACAAGAGGTATCATGTCTCTGATTTCAAGCTATACTAAAGTTTTAGTCTTCAAAACAGTGACACAAAAACAGACACATGGATCAATGGAGCAGGACAGCAAACTCAGAAATGACCTCACACTTCTACGGGCAATTAATCTATGACAGAGGAGGCAAAAGGAGATACGCTGGGGAAAAGACAGCATCGTCAATAAACGGTGCTGGGAAAACAGCTACTTTCTCACAGCATATACAAAAATAAACTCAAAGTGGAGTAAAAACTTAAATGTGAGACCTAAAACTATAAAACTCCTAGAAAGAAACATAGGTAGTATATTCTTTGACATTAGTTTTAGCAGTATTTTTTTTGGATATGTCTCCCCAGGCAAGGGAAACAAAAGGAAAAATAGGCAAATGGGACTACATCAAACAAAAAAACTTTCATACAGTGAGGAAAACCATCAACAAAACAAAATGGGAGAAGGTATTTGCAATGTCTACTGGATGGGAGAAAAGTTTTTGCAAATGATATATCCAATAAGTGATTAATATCTAAAATATACAAAGAATTCATATACTTCAATATCAAAAAAACAAACCACCCAATGAAAACATAGACAGAACTCTTGAATAGATATTTTTCTAAATAGATGGCCAACAGACACATGAAAAGATGCTCAACATATCTGTCTGAATAGCTATCATCAAAAACAAACAAACATTAATAAAAGCTGTTGACGAGGATGTGGAGAAAAGGAAACCCTTGTGCCCTGTTGGTGGGAATGGAAATTGGTGCACTCACTATAGAAATGTACTCTTAGTGGGTTCCCTGATGCCTCAGTCGATAAAGAGTCCACCTGCAATGCGGGAGACCTGGGTTCTAACCCTGGGTGGGGAAGATCCTCTGGAGAAGGAAATGGCAACCCACTTCAATATTCTTGCCTGGAGAATTCCATGGATGAGCCTGGTGGGATATAGTCCCTGGGGTAATAAAGAGTTAGACATGACTAAGTGCCTAACTTTCTATGGAAAAGAGTATGGAGTTTCCTCAAAACATTAAAAATAAAGCTACCTTATGATCCAGCAATTCCACTTTGGAGTAGTTATCCAAAGAAAGTAAAAAATTAATTCATATATATATATATATATATATATACTTTATTGTTCACTGTAGCATTTATTATTCATTGTAGCATTTATTGTTCATACAGTATTTATTTATTATTCATTTATTGTAGCATTTATTGTTCATACAGTAGCCAAGATATGGAAGAAACTTACGTGCCCATAGGAATGGAAAAGAATATGTGGTACGCATGTACCATGGAATATTAATTATTAAAAAAATGAATTCTTGCTATTTGTGACAACATGGATGGACCTAGGGGCTCCCGAGGTGACTCAGTGTTAAAGAACCTGCCTGCCAATGCCAGAGACAGGTTTGATCCCTAGGTTGGGAAGATCTTCTAAAGCAGGAAATGGCAACCCAGTGCAGTATTCTTTCCTGGGAAACCTCATGGACAGAGGAGCCTGGCGGGCTGCAATCCATGGGATCACAAAGACTCAGATGTGACTGAGCGACTGAGCATGTACAGATGGACCTAGAGGGTATTATGCTAAGTGAAAAAAGTCAAGAGAAAGAAAAATACTGTGTGATTTCCCTTTATGTAGAATCTAAAAAAACAAAACAAAAACAAATGAACAAACAGAGCAAAACAGGAACAGAGTCACAGAGAACAAATGGGTGGTTACTGGAGGCTAGGGAGCAAGGGGGATGAGAGAAATAGGTGAAGGAGATTAAGAGGGACAAACTTCTAGTTACCAAATAAATGTCACAGGTATGAAATGTGCAGTGTGGGGAATATGGTCAATAATAATGTAGTATCTTTACATGATGACAGGTGGCAACTAGATTTATTGTGGTGGTCATTTTGAATGTATAGAAATATCGAATCACTATGTTGTTATATAAAGGGAAGCAACAGTGTTGCAGGCTCATGCTACTTTAAAACCAAACAAACTCATAGAAAAAGAGACCAGATTTGTGCTTATCAGAGGCAGCGGCTGGGGGGAGAGGGAATTGGATGAAGATGGTAATGAGGAAGAAACCTCAGCTATAGAATAGAGGGATGTAATGTACAATGAGATAAATATAAATAACACTGCTATAAGTTATATATGGAGAAGGCAATGGCACCCCACTCCAGTACTCTTGCCTGGAAAATCCCATGGATGGAGGAGCCTGGTTGGCTGCCATCCATGGGGTCGCACAGAGTCAGACATGACTAAAGCGACTTAGCAGCAGCATAGGTTATATATGACAGTTGTTAGAGTAAATCCTAGAAGTTCTCATAACAAGGAAAAAAATGTTTTATTTTGTAGCTACATGAAGTGATGTTTTCCTTTTATTTTGTATCTATATTACCATTAAACCTATTGTGGTAATCATGTCATGAGGTACAGGAGGCTGATCTTTATGCTGTACACCTTAAACTTACACAGTGCTATAGGTCAATTACATCTTGATAATGTTGGAAGGGAAAAAATTAGCCCCCTCATAGATGTACACGCTATAATGCACAGCTGCTACATTTGATCCACAGACATAGAGTGACACCCCCCTCCACCCCATACACACTCTCTGCCATTTGGAGAGATGAGCAAGGAGGTCTGGGAAATGCTAGGGCTACCAGTCCTTGTGACAACCAGAAACATCCCCATATGTCCGAATGAGCCAGGAGCCTGGCATCTGAGTAGCCGGAGCAGAGCTGGGTGAGACCAGAGGGTGGGAAATGAGATGAAATGCTCTCTGCATTCAAGCTGCTACTGTGCGAGATACTCATGCCAGGAAAGAAGGGCTCCAGTCCCTAAGGCACCTCTGTCCTCTGGCTCATGCCTTCTACCCACCACATTCCCTCCATTTCCAGAAAGTGGTCTTAGGTGCTCCCTACAAACTTGCGCTTGCGTGGAGTTGCTTCAGTTTTGTCTGATTCTCTGCAATCCTACGGACTGTGGCTGGCCAGGCTCCTCTGTCCATGGGATTCTCCAGGCAAGAATACTGGAGTGGGTAGCCATGCTTTCCTCCAGGGGATCTCCCCGACCCAGGAATCGAACCTGCTTCTCCTGCCTTGCAGGTGGGTTTTTTACAGCTGAGCCACCAAACCCCTGCACAGTCTTGCTTATGGCTAGAATACATGTAAAGGGAGAAAACATTTCAGTCTCTAATCAGTGATAAGATACATAAAAGTAGATACCTGGTGTAGATGAAGTGTTGGCATTCATTTACCCTGAGGTCTGGTCAACCAATGTTAGGGGTTGAAATGAGAACTTTTCCTAATGAAAGTGTGGGGATGGAGCCTGGAAAGCAGTGGAGGCAGCTCCTGCCTCTGGTCTGTGAGGACTAATGAAGGCATTTCTTGCTTCTGTGGCTTCTCTTGCCTACGGCAGGGAATACCCTAAGGGGAACCCCGAGGTGTGCTTTTGAAGCAAGAAGCCTTACTGTTATATTTGTTACATATATTTTGGCCATTGGAAGCCAATTTCATTGTTCTATAGTATAAGATTTTTCTCTTTGTGAATGTGACGGGGAAGAGGCCTCAGAAGTTCAGAGAAGGCGAGTATAAATTAGGGAGCTAAAACCAGACAGTGGCAACATGACTGATAAATGTTCTCCCTCTCCTTAGCTGCTAGGATGGCCACCTAATTTTGGGTGTTATCACAACTGAGTTTTCCTCTCTGACTCTTAAATAGAGACTGGGGCTGTACAAGTGAAACAGGTGATCTCTGATACCTGATACATTGTGTTTTACCTTGTATTAACAAGGTGTTTTTATTCTTAAAAAAATTTAAGAATTTGACAGCATGTGGGACCTTAGTTCTCTAACCAGGGGTCAAACCCATGCCCTGCTACAGTGGAAGGCAGAGTCTTAACCTCTGGGCCACTGTTGGAGATATGTCTCCAGGACTTGGAAATGGCAAACCTGAAAGAACAACACTTGGACAGTCTCTGCAAGGACTGACAAGTTTATTTCTGTAGTCAAACCTTTTTATAGGAGCAAGGAACAAAGAGCTTAGAGCATACAGCCAGCAGAACATGTACAAGGCTAGGATATAATCAGTAAAAGATACTTCAAGGAACAGCACATTCTTAACGACCCATGTATTTATCCATGACCCATTTTCTCAAGTATCGTCTTTAATGTTTAATTGTTAAATCTAGGTGCCAAGCATAGCCAAAGGCAGGAAATGTTCTTCAGCAATCAGTACACAATGCCTGTGTACTTCTGGCCCTTCGCCATTTTCCCACGGACCTCCTCCTTCAAGGCTATTTTGCACTGTGCCTCCCAACATATCCTCCTTTTGTTTTTAGTTTAAGCATGGCAGCTGTTAGTTGGACTCTGTCGTAGGAGGCACGGAGTCTTGAGTAGAGACATCTGTATAGAATTGTGTAGTGCCATACCAGATAGGGTTCCTACTGTAACAATAGATATTAGACTAAGAATGCCAGCAATAATCCATCCTATTATGCGCCTTGACCTCCTTAAGCCATATTTGAGCAAAACTGAGAGAAATAGTCAGTCCATGGTTCTGTTAGGTTAACAGGAAGCCACAAATCAGATCTTTGCCTGACTATTGCAATGTTGACATAATGATATGAAATAGTATGGTTTAAACACGTATACAAGGCACATGCTGTACAGTTAACAATCTTAGCCAAGAGATTTATATCGAAGTTACCTACAATAAACATGTACGGGAGCTGCACACAAGATTGGGTATAACCTGTACTATCGTATAAAAAGGTATAGTTTTGAGGTTTTTAAGGCTTTCGCCGTCTCATACACATTGGCAAAGTGCTCCAGTGCAGCAGGAATCTTCCACACATGCCATTCCTCAGGTCCTACGGTAGGGGTTCAGACACTGACGTTTTCTCTTCGGCTTCTCTATGGTCATTGATGAGACCCTTCGCGTCAGCTGCATCACCTGTCGGGGGAATCTGGTCTTGGGGTCCTTCTCGGTAACGGACATGGCGAAGTGGAACCCAGATTTCTTCTCCATCTGCAACTACAAGACTGTAACCTCTGCCTAGGAGTCATAAGATTCCTGGCAACCATTGATTAAACTGCTTATACCATATTGGTGTGTTGGCTTCTAACGGTTTCTTACTGTTTTCCTCTGCAAAATGTCTGTCTGCACGAGTATCAGAACTATCTTTTAGTAAATTTAAAAAATTTAAGGAATAAAGAGTTAAAGATAATAACAATTGAGGGTTCATAGGATAAGAAGTGTATCTCCTCTTCCATATTCCCCCTTTCTGTTTTAATAAATGAGTTTTAAGAGTGCGATGGGTTCTTTCGATAATTGTTTGACCCTGGGGATTTTAGGGTATCCCCGTGATGTGTGTTATATTCCATTCCATTAGAAATGAACGAAATGAGTGAGAGGTAAATGTAGGCCCATTATCTGTTTTTAAGACCGAAGGTATTCCCATAACAGGGAAGGTGAGTAAAAGTGTGGAAATGGCGTGTTTGCTGGATTCTGAAGAGACAGGCACTGCCCATATAAAACCTGAAAATATATCAACTGAGACAAAAAGCAAAGAAAACTTTCCCAAGGAGCAATGAGTGAAGTCAGATTGCCAAAGGGAGTTAGGCTGTTGCCCACGAGGATTAACTCCTGAAACTGTGGTACGTAAGTGCAGAGGAGCACAGACATCACAGGATTTAATGATATGTCTCGCTTCAGTGAGGGGAATATGGTATTTAGAGTGCAATCTTTTAGCATTGGTATGAAGATTAGTGTGTTCGTCCATAGCAGATGTAAAGATAGGAGCTATGAACTTATCAACAGCATCATTCCCTGCTGCTAGGGGGCCAGGTAAACCTGAATGAGCACGTATATGTGCAATGAAGAAAGGTTCCGTATGTGATCGAATTAAGGCTTGAGTCTTTGAAAAGAGAATATATTAATTCTTCATCTAGGTTGTATAAAAAGGCAGTAACAAATTCGGGGAAAAGGGAAGCAAGGTATTTGGAATCAGTACAGACATTGAAGGATGATGGTTGAAGAGACAAAAGAGCATATAAAGCATACAGTTCAACTCTTTGTACTGAAGAATAGGTAGTGGGTAATTTCTTTTGATATCAGGGCCGAAAATCCCAGCTATGCCTTTCTTGTTGCCATCAATGAAATAGGTAGGTGCATTTGAAGTAGGCTGGGAGGCTATGATATTAGTTACTATAAATTTAGTAAATTGTAGGAAGTCCCATAATTTTCCTTTTGGCAAATGGAATGAGATAACATTCTGAAAGTCACTTAATGCTATTTGCATGGTCATGTTATACTGTAAGGCAATTTGTAATTCCTTTTTTGTCAAAGGGACATGTATTGCATATAGATCAAATCCAGTTAAGGTTTGTACATGGCTCCTTCCTGATACAATTAGTTGTCCTATTTTCTCAATGTATGATACAATTTTCTTTGACTGCTTAGTATGTAGATATACTCATTCTATCAGGCTGTTTTGAGCTATGATTGCAGTAGGTGAATGTTTGGTGGGGAATATATATAAATAGATCAGTTGGGTATGGTCCAGCCGAGTTGAGAAAGATTGTTGAATGTGTTTTTCAACAAATTTTAATTCTTCTTTCCCTTTTTTTGTTAGCTGTCTAGGACTATTCGGGTCAGGAGGTCCCTCTAAAATTTTAAATAAATGTTGTAATGCATAGGTGGGAATGCCAATAAATGACCGAAGCCAATTAATATCTCCTATCAATTTTTGAAAATCATTTAATGTGTGTAGAGAATGCACAGAGATTTGAGTTTTTTGAGGTTTTATCTTAGACTCTTCCATAATATGTCCTAGGTAATTAAAGGGTGCTTTCAATTGAATTTTATCTGGTGCAACAAGTAGGCCATGATTTTGAAGAGTGGTGGTGACTTCGTCATATAACTGTTGTAAACAAAGTTCAGATTCCATGGAAAGGAGTATGTCATCCATATAATGAATTATGAAGGCAGTAGGATATTTATCTCTACTGGGTTGTAATAAAACAGATATAAGATATTGGCAAATGGTAGGAGAGTTCATCATCCCCTGAGGTAAAACCTTCCATTGAAATCTTTTAACAGGAGCCATGTGATTTATAGAGGGAACTGAAAAAGCAAAATGTTTTATATCTTTAGGATGCAAAGGTATAGTAAAAAAGCAGTCTTGTAAATCAATAATAATTACAGGCCATCCTTTTGGCACCATGGAAGGGGAGGGCAATCCAGGTTGTAAGGGCTCCATAGGAATCATAGTATTATTAATATTTCTTAAATCTATCAACATTTGCCATTTTCTTGATTTCTTTTTTATGACAAAAACGGGAGAATTCCATGGGGAAAATGAAGGCTCTATATGATTTTCTTGTAATTGCTCATTTACTAATTGTGTGAGAGCTGCCAACTTTTCTTTAGTCAGGGACCATTGAGGTGTCCATACTGGGGCATCAGATTCCCAATCGAGAGGCAGCGGTGTTAACTCAATGGCCCCCATCAAAAAGCCTTATTTCGAGAGATAGTGGCTTTTGTTTGTTCAAGAAAATCCCTTCCCACAAATTAATAGGAATACTGGTAATATATGGTTTGATGTAAACTACAATTTGATCAGGACCATAAGCTTGTAAATAGGATGCACTGACGAAAGTTCATGTAGCATCAGCCTCTCCTACCCCTAACAGTCTGGAAGGAGCCATAGTCTTACCCAATTCAAGGGGCCATTCTTCAGTTCTAATAATGGAAATGTTGGCTCCTGTATCCAACATACCTGTGAAATTTTTTCCCCGTATCTTTAGATAAGCATAGGCTTTTGATGTTCCTTTAATAAGGTAGATAGTGCGGCGGTAAGGTTGGTGCTACTAAAACCTCCCTGCCTAATTTTATCAGATGCCCTCATTGATTTGACATATGGCAAAAGTAATAATTGTGCAAAGCATTCCCCTTTTTGTAGATATACATTTCTTAATTTTACGACATTCACCATGACATGTATCTCTCCTTCATAATCTTCATCCACAACTCCAGTCAATACTACTAAACCTTTCATTGTACAGCTGCTACATCCCAAAATTAGTCCAATTGTTCCGGGTGGGATTGGACCATAATATCCAGTGGGGATTTTATGAGGATTGTATAATTTTATTAATTCCATATCATAAGGACTAGGTATATCAATGCAAGCACTCTTAGATGTAGCTGCTTGCAGTGTCATAATGTTGGGTCCTCCTTTTGTAGTGGGGCTAGAGGATAGCCCCTTTATTAGTTTCCCTGTTGTTTTTGTTGTGCCTCTGGTGTCAATGCATTTCCATCCTTATCGAATTTGGAACGACACTCATTCAACCAATGGAATCCCCTTTTACACTTTGGGCAAACTCCCGGGGGCCTTTTATTATTAGAAGTAAGATTATTTTTAGCTGTTTGCACTGGCATGCGGCATTGTTTTTTCATATGGCTGGCCTTCTCGCAGTTAAAGCATTTAACACTGGCAGCCTTTTGCACATTGAAAGTTTCTAGTGCTGCTGATTTTGCTCTATGGGACATAGATCTGGTATCTCTACAAGCTTTCAAATATTCCATAAGAGAACCAGTTTCTCAAATTGGTCTAAGCATGGATTGACATTCCTCATTAGCATTTTCAAAGGCAAGTTGTTTTAAAATAATATTTTGTAAGATTTCATCTCTGATAGATTTTTCAATGGCATCCTTTAATTTTCCTATAAATTGGGCATATTTCTCCTCATGTCCCTGGGTAATCTTGACAAATGAACCATCATCAACCTTTGCCCATGCTCTGCAAGAAATTTCTCTAATGAAATGCAACATCTGAGGGGTAATATTATCTAATTGCGCAGTCATATCAGCCATGGCTCCTGTTCCAGTGAGTATATCCTAGGTTAAATTGGCAGGGTTACCATGAGATTTCTGGTCAATCATCATTTGTCAGGCCTCATCACCAACCCACATTTGCCACTGAAGTAATTGTTGAGGATTTAGAAACATCTTTGCTACTTGAAAAAAATCATATGACATCCAATGATCAGCCCATCCTCTGAGGAATTCTACACAGTAAGGAGAAGTAGGTCTATATAGAGTGCATGCTTTCTTAAAGCTGGGCAACATACCAAAATCTAGATTAGCCCAAGCATTCTGGCCTTGGGCAGGCTGATCAAACTATATTGGGAAAGTGAAAGTGCAAGTAGGCATCTCCCAAGGAGGTGTGAAATGATTAGTATGAGCAAAGTTAGCAACTGCTAACTTTAACTGCTAACTGTAACTCTGTTACAGACGGGGCAGAAGGAAAAACCTCAGGTTTGGGCTGTCCGTTGAATGAAATGACCTCTGGTCTAAGTGGCTTCAGTTTTGACATATCCTGTATACATACGTCTCCAAGCTATTTTTCCAGTGATTGTGTCTGATTAAGCATAACATTCTTATATTTCAAAGCACCTTGCATATCTTGTTCCTTAAGCTCATATTCATGTAAAGACTGAACAGTTTCTACTTCCAAATCAACATTATGCCCTTCAATCTGTTCTATGATAGCCCATATGAGTGACCATGTAACCCACCATTGAGGGGGAATACGGACTCCTTGCCGATATGTTAGCAAAATATTATTCTTAACCCTTTTCCATATGTCTAGATTGAGCGTCCTCTCCTCTGGGAACCATGGATTATGTTCCAGTAAAATATGATAGCAGTCATTCAACTGATCTTTTGAAACATTAACACCATTTTGTTTCAGAAAGTGATACATTATAGAAATGAAAGGAATCTTACTGCTATGTTGTCCCATCCTGCTTACCTCTTTCTGCAGGGCTCGCCGCTTTGTTCAGTCGTCCTTCAAGTCCCTGTTCGGCCGCCACTTTTTGGAGATATGTCTCCGGGACTTGGAAACGGTGAACCTGAAAGAACACTTGGACAGTCTCTGCAAGGACTGACAAGTTTATTTCTGCAGTCAAGCCTTTTTATAGGAACAAGGAACAAAGGGCTTAGAGCATACAGCCAGCAGAACACATACAAAGCTAGGATATAATCAGTAAAAGATACTTCAAGAAACAGCGCATTCTTAACAACCCATGTATTTATCCATGACCCATTTTCTCAAGTATCGTCTTTAATGTTTAATTGTTAAATCTAGGCGCCAAGCATAGCCAAAGGCAGGAAATGTTCTTCAGCAATCAGTACACAATGCCTATGTACTTCTGGCCCTTCGCCATTTTCCCACGGACCTCCTCCTTCAAGGCTATTTTGCACTGTGCCTCCCAACAGCCACCAGGGAAGTCCTTTAACAAGGTGCTTTTAAATTCTTGCTCTTTACTGTAAATTAATTGTAGTTATTAATGCTTTGGCATTGGCTTGAATTATCGTGTTAGCTGTGAGAAGATCATTCAGAAAGGGGTTTTGTTTTTTATAAAGGTTACCCATGACTTCTCCCTGAACTATCTCACATACAGTATTAGACACAGGTAATTGGTACATGGGCTTCCCTGGTGGCTTAGCGATAAAGAATCCTCCTGCCAGTGCAGGAGATGGGAGTTCGATCCCTGGGTCTATAAAATGCCCTGGGAAGGAACCCACTCTAGTATTCTTGCCTGGGAAATACCATGGACAGAGGAGCCTAGTAGGCTAGAGTCCATGGGGTGGCAGAGTCGGATATGACTTAGCAACTAAACAACAACAAATCAGTACCTGATTTTGCTCCATGACTGAAAAAAATAGTGCCGTGTGCAAACGTGCTTTGTGCCAGGGGCTCTAACAAAGCCTAAGCTATGTTTTAAATGTATTGTAAGTGGCTTGGACTGCAGAGGAATAAATTAAGATGACTGTAAGGGGGATGTGAGTCCAGCCACATTCCCACCTCTCCTGCCCTTATGCTGTGTCTGTTGCAAGTCAGTCCACTGAGGATGTATTTTTACCTCTCAGAACTGTTCACAAGCTATTACAGTATTTGCAGTAATGAAGGACAATACAGGATACTTCCCCTCCCTCTGAGTATGGAAATGTGTTAAAATGTACAGAGGAACTTCCTTGGCAGTCCAGAGATTAAGACGTCACCTTCCAATGTAGTGGCTGTGGGTTGGATACCTACCCGGGGAGCTAAGATTCCACGTGCAAAAAAATGAAACGTAAAACAGAAGCAGTATTGTAACAGATTCAATAAAGACTTAAAAATGTACAGAGACTTACTGAATTTGTCATAAATGTTGAACTCTTAAAAGTGCTTTAGAGAAATCATGACCTGGTGAGCAGTTTCCATCTGCCTTCAGAAAAGGGGCTTAGCCGTTTCTTCACTGGGCTTTTTTTTTTTTTTTTTTGAGTCAGGAGATAAGTAGCAGTAATGCTGTAATTCTGTGATACTGAGACAAGAGCAACAGTAGTCTAGTAGTGAAATAGAGGGAGTCTAGAAAATTCTGGAAATCTTGGTAAAAGAACAGGATTCAGGATCCTAGAATCCAGAAAGCCACAGAATCAGTAGCAGTGACTTCAGCAAGTGATTATGGAATCCAGGATAACTGGAGAAGGCAATGGCACCCCACTCCAGTACTCTTGCCTGGAAAATCCCATGGATGGAGGAGCCTGGTGGGCTACAGTCCATGGGGTCGCTAAGAGTCGGACACGACTGAGCGAATTCACTTTCATGCATTGGAGAAGGAAATGGCAACCCACTACAGTGTTCTTGCCTTGAGAATCCCAGGGATAGGGGAGCCTGGTGGGCTGCCGTCTATGGGGTCGCACAGAGTTGGACACGACTGAAGCGACTTAGCAGCAGCAGGCTGCAAAGGAGTTCTTGAAGATTTTACCTGTTTTAATATTTTTAACCTTAAAGTTGGTCTGTGTTGAGAAAAGGTGGTCTCTCTCTAGAGTGGAGGTTAATGTATGGGGATTTATGCAGTGGTTTTCAAATCATGGTCATGGAGCCAGCAGCATGAGTTTCCAGGTGATTCTGATACTCGTTCAAGCAGGAGAGCCACCTGTGTATACACCTTCAGTGGATCCCACCCATAGGTACGTGGGACTGTCAGAGGAACTCTTGGTGAAGTGAGATGACAGCTTGGTTTGTGAGCTCTCTGGTAGTGAATGAGTTAATAGAAGGTTGTGTTTCTGTGGCTAAATTTGTCCACATATTTAACAGCAAAATTTCTTTCTCTAAAATTCTGGGAGATGGCTTGTCACTTCAGTAGAAAATACTCCTGAAGCTAGGAAGGAAAGTTCTGACTTAAAAAGGAAAATGAAAAAAGGGTGATTCTGGGAAGAAGCGGCAAGACACACACCTGACTGGTTATTAGTTGACAGTATGAAAATCACTGTGCCCCAAAGAAAACTTATTCGATGATATTCAATGAAATGTTATCCAAATGAAAGCATTTTAAAAAGTAAATATGGATGGATAATTACCACGAAATTGTTGAATTTCAGTAAAGGCAATTTTCATTTGTAGAAATGACATTTTTAACTCTGTACCAGTTCAGAGGCACCATCAGCAGGCAGAGTAGTCATGGGATTTTTAGTCATTTTTAGCCTTGGATCAGTTATGTAAAAAGTCTAATGAGAATCAAACGGTATGAAGGCTCTCTTGCAAATCATTATATGTATAACATGTTCTTCCCGCTAAAGTTAATTCATTTGGTGAATATAAGGAATTCCAGTTGGATTATGGAATCTTATGAATATTTTCCTTCACCAGTGTAACCAGAATTTAAGTGGCTGCCATGTGGACAGAATAGTATTAATGTTCTCATTCTTTCTCTAACCAACAGTAGAAAGTATCAGCCACATTCTTATGAAGGGTGGATAAGGTTTATTATTTTATTTTTAAAATTTTCTTTATTTTGATAACTTTTTGTTTTATATTGGAGTATAGCTGTTTAACAGTGTTGTGATAGTTTCAGGTGGACAGCAAAGGGACTCAGCCATAGATATACATGTGTCCATTCTCCCCCAAATCCCCCTCCTATCCAGCTGCCACATAACATTGAACGTAGTCCCATGTGCTGTATACTAGGAGAAGGAAATGGCAACCCACTCCAGTATTCTTGCTTGGAGAATCCCAGAGACAGAGGAGCCTGGTGGGCTGCCGTCTATGGGGTCGCGCAGAGTCAGACACGACTGAAGTAACGTAGCAGCAGCAGCAGCAGCAGCTGTATACTAGGTCCTTGTTGATTATTCATTTTAAATATAGCAGTGGTACATTGTTGTTGTTGTTCAGTCCCTAACTTGTGTCTGACTCTTTGCGACCCCATGGACTGCAGGACGCCAGGCTTTGCTGTCCTTCACTATCTCCCAGGGTTTGCTCAGATTCATCTCCATTGTATCAGTGATGCTATCTGACCATCTCATCCTCTGCTGCCCTCTTCTCCTCTTGCCTTCAGTCTTTCCCAGAATCAGGGTCTTTTCCAATGAGTTGGCTCGTCACATAAGATAGCCAAAGTATTGGAGCTTCAGCTTCAGCATCAGTCCTTCCAATGAATATTCAGGGTTGATTTCCTTTAGGACTGAGTGATTTGATCTCCTGTTGTCTAAGGGACTCTCAAGAGTCTACTCCAGCACCACAGTTTGAAAGCATCAATTTTTCAGCACTCTTGTTGATGGTCGAACTTTTACATCTGTATATGATTACCAGAAAAACCATAGCTTTTACTAGATGGACCTTTGTCAGCAAAGTGATGTCTCTGCTTTTTAACATGCTGTCTAGGTTTGTCATAACTTTTCTTCAAAGGAGAAAATATCTTTTAATTTCATGGCTGCAGTCACTGCCCTTCATGGATGACTGTCCTTCATGTAGTCACCCTTTCATGGATCACAGCCTTGTCATGGCAGAGGGGCTTCTATGACTTGAAGCTACCAGCCATGCCATGTAGGACCACCCAAGATGGATGGGTCACAGTGCAGAGTTCTGACAAAATGTGGTCTGGTGGAGGAGGGACTGGCAAACCATTGCAGTAGTCTTGCCACAAGAACCCTATGAACAGTATGAAAAGTGTGTGCATGTCTGTCCCAAACTCCCTTCATTCTTGAAGGGTGAATAAGATTTTTCACTACAGCATTACACCGAAATGAAAAGGATACAAAATTAAATGCAAACAAACTTTACCTCAAGCAAAACTCATGGCTTTTGGAAATAAGAGTCTTTATATGAATAAAGGAGAAGCCATATGTAAAACTAAGAATATCACCTTTAGGAGTGCCCTACGTTTGAGATATGAGGCTCTTAATTTTCTAAAATTACCCCTTCCTTTGTGTGGGTATTATCTGCTGAGCTAATGGTTTCTCATTGAGCATTCTTTTTGAATGGATAGCTCCCCTATCAAGCTATCCTGGAATGGTGAGGACTGAAATTGATTTTGAGAAGTATGGATATATCAGACATTGCTGAAAAAAGAATTCTCAATTCTTCATGTATCCACTTTTTGACTTATTTTTCCGATTATATGTGAGTCACTTTTCTAAACAATTGCCTTTTGAATCTTTTTAATAAAATGTACACTTTCTGCTACTGGGTGTCTAGAAAAAAAATGGAGTAATATATCTTCCTCGGGGTTCTGAGGATTCTTTTATGTTAATATTCTTTTTTTTACAAATGAAGCTTCAGGATAAAAGTCCATTCAGCAACATCTGAGGGAAATAAATAATAAGCCAGAGACCATATTTAGAAATGTGATCAGAAAAGAAGGCTAGTGTTTAACTTAGGGATCATTTAAGCTTGTGGAATATGAAGTTGTTCTAGAATTCTGGTCATATGGAAATACATATGTACATTATGTTTAACATATATATCTAACTAGGCAATATGACCTCTTCCCATAGCAGGCCAAAATAATTATGGGAAGAAAACCTTCATTATATTTTTTTATTTTTTAATTTTACAATATTTTAATTACATAATTGAACCACATGCATTTATGTAAATTGAATGTAATATCTGTGATACAATTTCTTGTATTAAAAAAAAAAAAGAGTTCCATAGTTATTTCTGTGTAAATTCTCCATGAGAACTTTTTCTCCTAAACAACATATCCATTCTTGAATATATTGATTGTACTTTCCTATTAAACTTACATGCAAGTATTAGATCACTTATTTTTTAGTTTTTAAAAATTGGAGTGTAATAGCTCTGCGAGGTTGTGTTAGTTTCTGCTGTACAACAGCTTGAATCAGCTATAAGTAGACATATCTCCTCCCCGCCCCCGCCGCCTGTCACACCCTTCTAGGTCATCCCAGATCACCAAGCTGAGCTCCCTGTGTTATACAGCAGCTTCTCACTAGCTATCTATTTTACACATTCATTATATTTAAACAGTTGGAATATGTGAAATTAAGACTTTGGAAGGCAATATGTGGGAATAGACATTAAAATGAGAGGAGGAGGAGCTACTATTTCAAACTTAAGTCACCCAGTTGTGTCTGACTCTTTGTGACTCCTTGGACTGTAGCCCGCCAGGATCCTCTGTCCATGGAATTCTCCAGCCAAGAGTACTGGAGTGGGTTGCCATTTCCTCCTCCACGGGATCTTCCCAACCCAGGGATCAAACTCATGTCTCCTGCATTGACAGGTGGATTCTTTACCCCTGAGCCACCTGGGAAGCCCCAAGTGTTTCTATACATTATGTCATATAATACTCAAGAGGAGCTTCAAGGATAATATCTCCATTTTACAGATGAAGTTTGGAGGGATCAATAGTATCCTCAAGATCATGGACTAAAAATAGGGATTTATTTCAGAAATCTTAACAAAGATCCAAATCTGTGGTGCTGGGATGGTAAAGTCCAGGCAACCCAGAGCCCTGATGGGATTAACAGTTGATGAAAATATGTGTACTCTGACCTTCGCTCTTGCTCATTTACTAACTTCTCTCAATGCTGTTATTTACTTTCTGAGTTTACAGATAAAATCCTTGGCCAAAGAAATTATTCAAAGTTGGTGGAGAAAAAGTTCAGTATTCAGAATAGATAAGTAACTCTTACTTATCAACAATTTATCAACAATCAACAATAAAGAGCCAAAAACCCAATTAAAAATGGGCAGATAATTTTGAATAGATAGTTGTCCAAATAAGATTGACAAATGCCAATAAGCAGATGAACAGATGCTCACCATCATTAGTCACCAGGGAAATTCAAGTCAAAACCTTAATGAGATACGTATTAGGGATGTGGAGAAATTGAAACCCTTATTCATTTTGCTGATGAAAATTTAGACTGGTATAGCCACGGTGGAAAAATTTGGCAGTTCCTTAAAAAGCTAAACAGCTTTATCACCTGACCCAATCATTTGACTCCAAGTTATATACTCAGAACTGAGAACATGAGTGAGTGAGTGAAAGTTGCTCAGTTGTGTCTGACTCTTTGTGACCCTATGGACTGTAGTCTGCCAGGCTCCTTTGTCCATGGAATTCTCCAGGCCAGAATACTGGAGTGGGTAGCCTTTCCCTTCTCCAGGGGATCTTCCCAAGCCAGGGATTGAACCCAGGTCTCCTGCACTGCAGGCAGATTCTTTACAGTTTGAGCCATCAGGGAAGCCCAAGAATACTGGAGTGGGTAGCCTATCCCTTCTCCAGGGGATCTTCCTGACCCAGGAATTGAACCAGGGTCTCTTGCATTGCAGGAGGATTCTTTACCAGCTGAGCTACCAGGGAAGCCCCACTGAAAACATATGTTCACAGAAAACCTTGTACGTGAATTAAAAAAATTATTTTTTTATTTGGATGGGTCAAGTTATAGTTGTGGCACATGGGATCTTTATTGTGTCCACTCACTCTAGTTGTGGCACCTGGGCTTAGTTGCTCCAAGGCATGTGGAATCTTCTCTGACCAGGGATCAGACCTTCCTCCCTTGCATAGCAAGGCAGATTCTTAACCACTGGACCACCTGGGAAGCCCCTATATGAATGTTTATAGCAGTATTATTTTTAATTGCCCCAAAGGTAGAAACTCAAATATATATATCAACTAATGAATGGATGAAGAAAATGTGGTATGCCTATGCAATGGAATATACTCCACCATAAAAAGGAAGAGGGACTGATATCTGCCACAATGTGGATGAACCTTGAAAACACTATGCTAAGTGAAAGAAACAAGTTATAAAAGGCTACTTATTCTATGATTTCTTTTATATGATCTATCCAGGATAGGAAATTCATGGAGACAGAAAACAGATCAGTGGGCAAAAGAAGGAAGTGGAAAATGATGGCTTATGGGTATGGGTACTCTTTTGGGGTTGATGAAAATGTTCTTAAATTAGATAGTGGTAATAGTTTGCACATTCTCCCAAATATACTAAAGACCAAATAATTGTCCTAAAGGAAATCAGTCCTGAAAATTCACTGGAAGGACTGATGCTGAAGCTGAAACTCCAGTACTTTGCCCACCTGATGTGAAGAACTGACTCATTGGAAAAGACCCTAATGCTGGGAAAGATTGAAGGCGGGA
This sequence comes from Bos indicus, assembly GCF_029378745.1. NCBI lineage: Eukaryota > Metazoa > Chordata > Mammalia > Artiodactyla > Bovidae > Bos > Bos indicus. The sequence goes on along the minus strand of NC_091766.1, from coordinate 34,074,312 downwards.
GGAGAAGGGGGCAACAGAGGATGAGACGGTTGGATGGCATTACCGACTTGATGGACATGAGTTTGAGCAAGCTGAACTAAATGAATTTTACACTTTAAAAGGATGGATTTGATGGCATATTAAAAAATAAATAATTAAAATATTTATAGCTCCCCAGATAGAAAAATTAATAAAACCAAAGGCTGCTTCTTTGACTAGATAAATGAGATTGATCAGTTCAGTTCAGCCACTCAGTCGTGTCCGACTCTTTGTGACCCCATGGACTGCAGCACACCAGGTCTCCTTGTCCATCACCAACTCCCCGAGCTTACTCAAACTCATGTCCATTGAGTCGGTGATGCCATTCAACCATCTCATCCTCTGTCATCCCCTTCTCCTCTGGCCTTCAATCTTTCCCATCATCAGGGTCTTTTCCAATGAGTCAGCTCTTTGCATCAGGTGGGCAAAGCATTGGAGCTTCAACTTCAGCATCAGTCCTTCCAATGAATATTCAGGACTGATTTCCCTTAGGATTGACTGGTTTGATCTTCTTGCAGTCCAAGGGACTCTCAAGAGTCTTCTCCAACACCATAGTTCAAAAGCATCAATTTTTAATAGCGCTCAGCTTTCTTTATGATTCACCTCTCACATCCATTCATGACTACTGGAAAAACCATAGCTTTGACTAGATGGACCTTTGTTGGCAAAGTAATGTCTCTGCTTTTTAATATGCTGTCTAGGTTAGTCATACCTTTTCTTCCAAGGAACAAGTGTCTTTTAATTTTATGGCTGCAGTTACCATCTTCAGTGATTTTGGAGCCTCCCAAAATAAAGTCACTCCATGTTTCCATTGTTTCCCCATCTATTTGCCATGAAGTGATGGGACCAGTGCCATGATCTTAGTTTTCTGAATGTTGAATTTTTCACTTTTTCACTCTCCTCTTTCACTTTCATCAAGAGACTCTTTAGTTCTTCGTTTTCTGCCGTAAGGATGGTGTCATCTGCCTATCTGAGGTTGTTGATATTTCTCCTGGCAATCTTGATTCCAGCTTGTGCTTCATCCAGCCCAGCATTTCACAATGGTGTACTCTGAATATAAGTTAAATAAGCAGGATGACAATATGCAGCCATGACATACTCCTTTCCTGATTTGGAACCAACTTGTTGTTTCATGTCCAGTTCTAACTGTTGCTTCTTGACCTACATACAGATTTCTCAGGAGGCAGGTGAGGTGGTCTGGTATTCCCATCTCTTGAAAAATTTTCCAGTTTGTCGTGATCCACACAGTCAAAGGCTTTGGCATAGTCAATAAAGCAGAAGTAGATATTTTTTCTGGAACTCTCTTGCTTTTTCAATGATCCAACGGATGTTGGCAATTTGATCTCTGGTTCCTCTGCCTTTTCTAAATCCAGCTTGAACTGTCTGGAATTTCATGGTTCACATACTGTTGAAGCCTGGGTTGGAGGATTTGAGCATTATTTTGCTAGTGTGTAAGATGAGTGCAATTGTGCTATACCAATTGGCATTGCTTTTCTTTGGGATTGGAATGAAAACTGAACTTTCCCAGTCCTGGCCACTGCTGAGTTTTCCAAAGTTGCCTGCATATTGAGTGCAGCACTTTCACAGCATCATCTTTTAGGATATGAAATAGCTCAACTGGAATTCCATCACCTCTGCTAGCTTTGTTCGTAGTGATGCTTCCTAAGGGCCACTTGACTTGCATTCCAGGATGTCTGGCTCTAGGTGAGTGAGCACACCATCGTGGTTATCTGGGTCATGAAGATCTTTTTTGTACAGTTCTTCTGTGTATTCTTGCCACCTCTTCTTAATATCTGCTGCTTCTGTTAGGTCCATACTATTTCTCTCCTTTGTTGTGCCCATCATTGCATGAAATGTTCCCTTGGTATCTCTAATTTTCTTGAAGAGATCTCTAGTCTTTCCCATTCTCTTGATAGAGATTGTTAATCTCTAACACGTGTGTTGGGGGAAAAGAAATTAAATAAAATTAAATAAGATACAGAAAGAGAATGGTCAAATAAATAGACACAACAGAAATATAAAAAAATAACAACAAATTACAGAAACACCTCACAATAATATTAACTTGATATATCAGGATTGAAGATGTATCCTGCCTGTGTTCTCAATGGCTGTGGTCTTTAGTTTTAATCTTTTCTGGGAGGTCTGTGGTGAGAATGTGAAGGTGGGGTCAGGGGGCAACAGCAAACGATCTCTGAAGAGGCCTCAAAGTGAGCAGGAGTCTGGTAGCCTAAATCTGCAGCACTGGACCACCAGCAAACTGGGGAATTCGTAGCATTTCTTTCAATAACCTGGAAGTTTTGGCTAATTTGGGTCTTAGAATTGTTGCAATCTATAATGAAGCCACTAGATGGCATCACAGTGCAGCTAGCCAGGGTAAATCTTAACCTCTGTGGTGTTACAATTCCTAGCCCCTGGTTGTAAAAGTTCATCCTGAACATTTCATTAGTTTCACAATTAAATATCTCTTCATCTACATGACTAATTTTTAAAATTAATTAATTTATTTTAATTGGAGGCTAATTACTTTAAATATTTTGGGTTTTGCCATACATTGACATGAATCAGCCACAGGTGTACATGTGTCCCCCATCCCGAACCCCCCTCCCACCTCCCTCCCCATCCTTCCCTCTGGGTTGTCCCAGTGCACCAGCATTGAGTGCCCTGTTTCATGCATCTAACTTGGACTGCATCAAACTTTACATGACTAATTTTTAATGTTTCCATTATACTTATGGCTTTTTCTCTGCTATGATAACTATATGTGAGTGAACTTAAAAAGTAGGTGAAGTGGATACATTTCTTGAAAAATAGAATATGTCACAATTAGCACAAATTTAATAGAAAATTTAAAGAGAATCATAAATAAATATGAAATAAACTGAAATGGAATTTAATGGCTTCCCCTCTCTGGAACTCTAAGCTCAAAACTATTTTTCAGGTAAAGTCTAAGAAACTTCCAAGAAACAGTTGTTTTCTAACGTACACTGGTCATTCCAGACAATAGATGAAGATAAAAACTGCCTGGCTCATTTTATGAACCCAGGTTAAGAAATAAGATTCACACTGTGTATGTGAGTGCACCCTCTGCTGGGGGCTGTGGCTCTCTCAGCACCAGGGAGACATTGGAGCCTGGCCTTTGCCTACTGAGTCCAAAGATGTGCCACAAAGATGCCAGGTCCTCTCTCTCTTCTTCCCCAACCTCTCCAGCAGACAAGAGCTCCATGTACTCAGGATGGGAGACCTCGGCTGGAACATGGGGACTCAGTGTCACACCAGGACCTCCTGAATAGAGGACACTTGCAGAGAGAAGGGGACAGCACTTTTCCTTCCTAGGGTAGCTGGGTCAGAAAGTCTTTCCTTTGATCTGAAATCTGCTTCATTGGGGCACTCCCTGAGTACATGATCTGCTTGAGCAGCTCAGTTGGGACAGTGAATAGCAACCAGCTGGGAAAAAACAGGGTCTTCAGGTCTGTGGTGCTGCAGTTACAGACCAAGTTCCAGGAAGATACTGGTTACCACACACGGGGGACCTGAAGTAGATGGAGGACAGACCAGGAGAATGAGGAGTCTTGAGTGGAGTGGCCCATGCATGAAACAGCTGGGTTAGTTGTTCTGCACACAACTGCTGTTGCTGGGTAGCACAGGATATGAGTGGTGTTGAGAAAATCCCATATTAACCAGAAGCTTCTCAGTTATACTGATATCATTTTGTAAAATATTTATTTGGCTGTGCCTAATTTATTTATTGGGCTTCCCTGGTGGCTCAGATGGTTAAGAATCTGCCTGCAATGCAGGATACCCGGGTTTGATCCCTGGTTCAGGAAGGTCCCCTAGAGAAGGGAGTGGCATCTCACTCCAGTACTATTTCCTGGGAAATCCATGGACAGAGGAGTCTGGTGGGCTACAGTCCATGGGGCTACAAAGAGTCAGAAGCCACTGAGCATGCACTGCACCAGCCTCTCTTACTCACAGCCTGTGGGACCTTTGATCTTCTTTGTGGCATGCAGGATCTTTAGTTGCGGCATGTGGACCTTAGTTCCCTGACCAGAGATTGAACTCTGGCCCCCTGCATTGGGAGCAAGGAGTCTTAGGGAAGTCCCTAAGATACCAGGGAAGTCTCTGATATCATTTGTCTATCAGTCTGTGTATAGGAACTTCTGCAAGACAGACTGTATCTAGGAATTAGTTTATCTAAGATTATGCATGTGCTCTATGGGGAAAATTTTTTAAATGTAAATAAAGAGCGTAGAAGATGACCTGAATAAATGGAGAAAAATTTCATGCTCTTGGATGAAATGACTAATATAATGAAGATGGCAATTTTTCCTAAATTATGTATAATTTCCATTCAATCCTGATTAAAATTCCATTTGGATTTTTGGATGAATTTGATAGCCTCTACTTGAAAATTTAGTAGAAATTTCATAAAGAAAGCTGAGCACTGAAGAATTAATGCTTTTGAACTGTGGTGTTGAAGACTCTTGAGGGTCCCTTGGACAGCAAGGAGATCAAACTGGTCAATCCTAAGGGAAATCAGTCCTGAATATTCATTGGAAGGACTGATGCTGAAGCTCCAAAACTTTGGCCACCTGATGCAAAGAACTGACTCATTGGAAAAGATCCTAATGCTCAGAAAGATTGAAGGCAGGAGGAGAAGGGGATGACAGAGGATGAGATGGTTGGATGGCATCACCTACTCAATGGACATGGGTTTGAGCAAGCTCCAGGAGTTGGTGATGGACAGGGAAGCCTGGTGTGCTGCAGTCCATGGGGTCACAAAGAGTCAGACATGACTGAGCAACTGAATGGAATTTGAAAATTTATACAGAATAATAAA